>NC_053457.1:9348651-9654901 GCF_015227805.2 Hirundo rustica | reverse complement strand
GAGTGAGTGAGCAGCTCTGCGGGGCTTAGTTGCTGGCTGAGGGTTAAACCAGGACACCACTGAATTCTATCCATTGATTTACCACCGCAGGAGAGCACAATGCCTCAAACAAATATTTACAAATAATTATCCAAAGGGATGGTGTTCTCTCCTTGGATATCTCTAAATGGTGCCTATTGTTTTTCTGGCTGAAAACTATTTGAAGATACGGACAAATGACAAGATAGCAACAAGAAAGTGTCATCCTGTGAGAAAGGTGCCATATGGTACACAAATCCCATTAAGAGGGTTTAATTGTCATTTAAAAGCCTACAGACAAGCAGGAATTAAAGGGAGCCCAGTTCAGACGTTCTCTGGATGCCGATTTTGCTTCAGTTTCTGTTGCAGTCAGAATGCAAGATCCATCCCTCCTCCTGGTGGCAGCCATTAAAAATGACTGGAAGAACGCAGAATAACCCTCAGGAGGCCGGGGCTGTGATTGTGTCTCACCAAGTCACCAGGCTCCCTCCTGCAGTGCCTCGGTGCTAGCAGCCAGTCCTTTCTCAGTCATACTGACAATTTAACTCAGACAACCTGGTTCGTCTATCATGCATGATGGGAATTCCATGGTTCAAAATTTTGTGTGTCTCTTTTCAGAGGTAGCCCACCCTCCTGCCAGAGCCATAAGGCCATGGCTGCAAACAACATTACTTGTCTGTTTCGTCTTTCTTTTCTCTCCGGGTGGTGGAAAAGAAATTACCTGGGAAGTCTTTTCAGGTGAGGTGTCTGTACTGTGACCAAGGGGCAGTACTGGAGCTGCAGAGCTGCCATCTGCACTGGTTCCTCACATCCCAGGCTGGGCTTGCTTGTTATGAAGGACGGAATACAGATGAGGAGCTGGCTAACTGCTGCCTCCAGCAATCAAAAATTATGGCACAGAGCTGGCTTGCCAAGCTTCAGGAAGTGGAAAAAATTGACCTCTGAAAATGTATCCTGGCTGTTCCATCAAGGGTAAAACTGAAGTGTCTAGCTTGATTTTATTAAATTGGTGTATGGAAATAGTCCATAATTTAGAATCATAGGCTTTGGTTAAAGCTATGATTGCAAGGTTTTAAGCAGGTCAGGGGCCCTTAATTAAAAAAATTAAGTCCACAAAATTTAATCCCTCTGTACTTTTTGCTTCAATGTGACTCTTGTTAACTCCCTAAAATTAGGTTTTTAATCTCAGATTGGCACCCCATTCTCTGCCACTCAAGTAATACAAGCAGTGAGAAGATTACGGCCACTTATGCAGTATCTATTTTCCTATAATCCTTTTAGCACCATAAATGCTAAATATAGCATCCAGTTTAAATTAGCTTTAACCTCAAGTTGACTCCAGTTAACCATGCAGGAACAGACAGAAAAAAAAGGCAAAAACAAAACCAAAACGAAACCACACCCAAAAGAAGGCTAGAAAGAGGTAGAAGTATTCCCACACTTTTAAGAGAAAATGTAGTAAGCTGTTTGGTGCATATTAACAGATGACTGCAATAGTGCTGAATTGTCAACATCTTTTTGAAAATGTGGGACTTGTGAGCCCTTAGTCTGCCAGACATGAGTAGATTGGTCACAGAACTCACTCATACAAACAGCCATCCCAAAAAGCACAACAAGCAATTGGGGCTGCTCCTAAAGCTCCTTATTCCTGGCTATATTTACAAATCATTAACACTGATATGGAGGCATTTCTGTGAATCAAACTCCCACTAGTTTTTCCAGGACAACCCTTTGTAGACATCATGAGACCTTCACAAGGAAAACTGATACATCCCCTAATTAGGGGTGGACCACCACTGTAAATTAGTAGTGAGAAGAGCTAAAACAGGCTCAAAACCTAGAATAAGGATGACTTCAGTAAAACAACTGGAGAGAACCCTGCCTTTTGCTTGGCAATTGCTCCAGAAAGAAGTAAGTCCTCAGCACCAAAGCAGGGGTTTCAGGAGGTCTCCCATTCTCAGAGAGGGAAAGCCCTGAGGGGTCCCAGGGAGTGGGTTCCACCTCCTGCTGAATGCAAACAGTTTTACAGCTGCCAGGGCCAGATCACTCCACGCCTTTTACCTTGGACAGTGATAGGTTACATTCTTACTCGTGAGCCTGTATGTTCTATTTCTGCCTCTGCAATAGCACTTCTTCTGACCAGCTGTTTTCTCACCAGCCAGTTTGCTTAAGGAGCATAAGAGCAAATGAACCCCAACAACCAAATCATCCTAAAGTAAACAACCATGCACCATTAAAGTTACAGGCTCATCTCAAAACTTAATGATAGATTTAATAAGGCTGCAAGTTCCTCCACTTCTCACTTTTGCCCTTTTCAAACACCACATGGAGACAAGGGAAGCCCACCCTCAGCAAGCCTGGCATTTTTTCATACTCCAGAGACAGAATGACTGCCAAACCCTATACTGGCATGGGAAACGTCAAAGAGATGCAAATTAAAATATATCTGATTGCTTCTGCCTGTCCATTTTGCTTCAGCTTGTTAGGAACAATTAAACAGATGCCTAATGCTGAGCAGTAAAATGAGTACCCAGGAACTCTTCCCACAGTTTTCCTCCTTCGCTTGGAGAACTGCCACATACACAGATTGCGACATTCTCAAATGTTCATTATTGAGACACACTCATCTGCTAAACACAGATTAGAAGGAGAGGACAGACAGAGCTGGTCAAAGGAGAAATAATGAATCAGGAAACGTTTGTGTGCACTGTCACAGCCACTACCAAAACATGTGGCGAGCTTCTGTTTAAAAAGCTATGAAATTTCAGCAAAATAAACAAACACATTGATGAAATGGAATTGGGGTTCTACATCAAAAGCAGAATCAAGCTGGCTGTAGGCAGGAACTCCAGAGCCCACGATACTCTCATGCTGCTCCCAGAACGTTTCTCCTCAAGAAGCATCAAATTTCTTTTTTTTTTTCCTGGAAATGTTGTGTAGTAGAAAAGTAAACAAACATTTTCAATGACTCCTGGCTACAAAACCAAGGAGCAATAAGACAGCAACCAGTACAGGTCATATCTGGAGGAAATATAAACTCCAGGCATTTATTTTGAGCCTCCCAAGGTTAGACTGGGCATCTCATGGGCCACAGCAGCAGTATCACTGCCTGAGGGGCACTCAGCCTCACTGAGACATGGGGGGAGCAGCAGCACCATAGAGAACAGGGGGGATACAAAGGTGAAAGACAAGGACACAGTGGTAGGATCACATATTTAGAGGAGAAATTTGTTCAGTTTTGCTATATTTGTAAACCTGCTGAAGTCAAGAGTTGAATAACCTCTTTCACACTGGACCAAACCTCCTACAGTAGATGATGGACAAAGACCCCAAGTAAGTTGCACAGGAATTTACCTGGCTTCCATAAACTTGGCCCTTTGGGATAAAATCTGATTACTTCCATTCTGCAGAATTTTCAAATTTGCTCACTGGTACTTTTAAAGTGATTAGCAAGTTAAGCAATAATCTAAGCCATCATTTCCTCCTGAAATACAGGTTAGTTAAATCTTCTTAGGCTTTGCAATGGTACTGTGGCACACAGTTATAGTACAAAATAACAAGTCACTTCAGATGAAGGAGGCGGAAAAAGTTTCGCTCTCCTCTTTATTCTTAAAGACAAATAAAAACCAAGACCTCATCATAACATAAGAAAGGCCAGTCTTAGAAATTGGAAGAAAGAGATTAATGTTATTATGCTAATGGGACCATGGCCTGTCATAGTGAAGAGTCAGCGCATCTTCTCTTCATATCTTCTCTTTGTTCAGTCCTGTGTTACCATCAGTAGAGTACACTGAAATGGCAAACTTCCACCAGAGGGGCAAAGTAAGTGGCCCTGTGCCAAGTCACCCCATCCTATGCCCACAGCCAGAAAGGTGCACAGCTGGTGCACACCTGAGGTTGCCTAATGACATTTCCCATCACTGCAACAGCCTCAGGTGTGCACCTTTCCTCAGGGTCCCAAGGAAACCTCAATTCATCCTTTTTTTCCTAGGTTTTTTTTCCCTGTCACAAAAAATAAAATAAAATTAAAAAATTTAAAAAAACAAAAACAAACAGAAAAAAACACCCACACAAAAACACCCCACAAAAAACCCACCACAACCTGGAAGTGTAATGAGAATATTTCTTTAATACTGCACTAAGATTTTAGGCTTAGCCAATGTCCAGGCACTTCCTAACGTCCCCAGGGCTGCAAGTCCTGACAAGAGCACCAGACTTCTGGTTTGGGTTTTTTTTTACATATATATATATATTTTTAACCATGGAATGGATAGTGATGAACCAATTTCACATTAGACTTTTCCTCACCCCCTGCCTCAAGACAGCATTAAAATCAAACTCATATCAAATTGATTTTATTTGTAATGAAACAACAGGTCTGTGCATTGAGGAGTATTGAGTGCTCCTCATATATGAATACATACCCATATACAAATATATGAGTGACTTGTTTAACTTCTGCAAGGGGCTCACGGCCTCTTCAGACAGGAGACACACAGCAGAGGCAAAAGGATGTGTGGTCATTCGATCTGCTCAGCCTGTGAGAATCTCACAGCCAGGTAAACAAAAATCACTGGGCATCTCCTGGTTCTGCTTCTTCTGAAAAGTCAATATTCCTACCATATTATTTCTCTCTTGTTACAGAAAGAGAAATATAAAGCCCAGAGCCTCTGTTCACCCAGCATGTATACAGAGGACCCCAGGGTACATACTCAGACATATCCTGCCAAAGGTGCTAGCAAGCCCTTCCCCACAGCCCACCAGGACAGGTTTACCACACTTGGTGAAAGGATTTGGGACTAGGGGCCATAAGACACAGCAGAGGCACGTATTTATCTCAACAACTGCTGAGCATCCGATGCCCAGGCTGCTGTTTGAGACCATCAGCGTTTCTTTTGTGCAACTGTCCAAGCAGCATTGGCCAAGTATGCCAAGAGAAAAGCGCTTTTCTCCGACCATGGCATCCATGGAAGGGAAAGGCATGGGTAGTTTGTATTGCTGTTAGTTTTCCAGGCTGCCTCTCACTCCAGGAGCACATGCATGTAGGGATGGGAGCCAAAGACAGGGAATTGTACCCACTCGGCTGCTCCCAACACAAGAGTACCTCCATTCACTAGCAAGCACCAGCCTCCCAGTCCTGGAGATACTTTAAACCTCTTAAGGACCTCTCTAACCACATCTCTGTCATTACTTGGGAGTAATGACAAAATAATTTCTCCAATAAACTGTTCCTAGTAAGTGTAAAGTGTTGGAGAGAGAGAACAGTCCCTGCATCTCTTGCTGCGGGGACCTGGTGTCCTGAGTAAAGGCCAGTCCATTTAATACAGTGACCTGTCTCCATTTACTGAATTGATTTGGCATATGAACGCTTACACTGCTGAGAGTATTTAAACTAATGGCTGCTAAAGCAGCTTATGTGACTTTTTAATCTGGCTTTTCCATAGAGTCATTTGTGGAATTACTGTTTGAAAAGGAAACAGACAAGAAATTGGGGCGAAACGTAACGCTGACAGGCACTGAAAATGGGATGATGTGGCCACAAACAGTTACACAGGCAGATTTGTGGCTCATTCATTACCATCAGACTGTTCCCTGCAGCTGAGATTTTCTACAGACCACCTGACCAGAGGCACAGCCCATTCCCTGTGAGCAGACCTCAGGCAAGCCCTGGACATCCTGCACTTTACAAAATTAATTTCATCTTCTGAAGCAGAAAATACCAATTCCTCTTTCTCCCCGAGGAAAGGGGCTGGTGGGAAATGTGACCAGTTAAGAGAGGCCCAGCTGGGTGTCTCATTCCCCCGTGCCCTCAAGGGTTTTGACTTAATGATCTCAAAGATCTTTTCCAACCTAGTTGATTTTGTGATTCACACAGTTGTTTAAAGGATTCTATGTGAATTACAGTGAACCTCAACAGTTGCCACAGATAATTCTTTGTTACTATCATTAAGCACTGAGGCAAAAGGACTATTAATGACTGAAAGATAGCTTCAAGGGCCTGATACAATATACAGACACAGGTGCTGATCACAGATTACCTGATTTATTGTGCAGGTGTAGTATTGTGTCACTGTATGGTGGAAGCCTCTTTGTGATGTTTTCCCTTAGAGAACATAATGCTGATCTCTTACAAAACACAGATCTGTTGATCTGGCACCAAATATATCTGTATCATACTATTTTCCTTTTCAAAGTCTTCCAAACTTTTTTATAGCAATTAAGAATGCCACATCAAAAATGCAATCTATGCAAAATCATACCAACCCCTCAACATGCCACAACTCATGTTGTTCCGGCATATGATGGAAAAAGTGAATCAAGGGACAGCAAACAGTCTTTGCAAGAGTAATAATTAGATTTACTCCTCCTAAGCCTGCGGTGCAAATCAGAAGATCATGTGCAAGGAATTATCTACCCACCACACTGCAGCGCTGCAGACAATGCAGGAACAAGTCTAGGTATTCTGTATAACCCATAACTTCTCCACAGGCCCTCTCGTAGGCATTGCCACTCCTGTTTTAAATATAACAAATAAATTGACACAACATTCATTTTAAAAATGAGCATTGTCTAAGCCTGTTATTCTGACACAGATATATCCTTACCAACACTTGGTACAAACATTGCTTCAATATTAGAGACAACAAAACCAAAAAATTTCTTCAAGAGAACTGATGCCTGTCCCATCAAACATCACCTGCAGGTGCCCCCACAGAGCCAGGAGCTGGGGCTGCTCTCACACTCACAGATCCCTGGTGACTGTCCCACTGCACTCACAGCTCTGCTCAGAGCAGTGTTGGTGATCTAAGATGTAGGAAAATGAGGTGGGAAGGGATACATGACACAGTTATGGTTCCCATCTTTAGTTTCCTGAAGGAAACCCTAGTCCACCAGTGTGACTCCAAAAGTCAGTTCCCATCTCCTGTCACAGCAGGAAAAGAAATCACCTTTGGGTAATCTCATCCTGGCAATAATCATGTTAGCTCAGCCTGACAGCCACTGCAGATCTGAGAAGCAGGAGGAGCAGATGCAGCATGATGTGGCCAGCCCAGCTCTTTATGAAAGCCACCTTCACTGCTGGGTGATTGAAGCCATGCTCTGAGCAGGGCTTTCCACTTTTCTGGGTATCCCACCTCCCCACAGCAGTGGCAGCACCGAAAACTTCAGAAGGAAATGGCATGATCTCTTTAAACTGCAAGATCCACCTGGCAGTGGATTTCTGAGTGATTATCACATACCTAATTTGTCCCCGGACTTTAACCACCAAAAAAAAAAAAAAAGTGATAATCGCCAAAATACACGCCCTAGCGTGTTTTATCAGCGGCAGAAATTACAGCCGTGCATAAACAATGAGTTACGCTCTCCACATGCGCTTGGATCTGGCACGAATCCCAGGAGCCAACTCATGCCCTCTGCCGGGTCAAGAGCAGAAATCGCCTCTCTCAGCGCTGCCGGCTCAAAGGCACGCCACAAGGTCATCTCCAAACACGGAGCACCAGGTATTTGCTGACTTGGTACTTGCACTCACAGCCGGGAAATGGAAGGTCAGTCAGCGCTGTGCCTACTCTCAAAAAATAATACGTATCACATAAAATCCTCAGTAGAGGAGAAAGCTGCTGAATGTAAATAGTCAGTCCCAGACCGACGGCACAGAGCAGCAGAAAGCCGAGCAATGGGAAGGGAAAGCCACAGCCACCCTGTAATAATTATATCTTCAGTTTCAGAAATTGCTTTGATGTTCTCTCAACAGGGGATAGCTTCCATTTCCTCCAGCGTTTGCTGAAGCTTTAGTAGAAACATGGGCTGTTTCTGTTGGATTTTTAATTAGAAGTGGACTGTACGATTTCCTGCAGAAACCAGGGTGTCCTCCCTCAGTACCCATTCAGACTGTATGAAAAGGGAGGTTGGATAAGTAAGATCAGAACCAAAGGGTTGCCTGAAAATACTCCTTGGAAGAAGGTGAAGACACAGAAGTGCGTTCAGGCTGTAGTTAAAAAATAGCGGAAACCTCAAAAAGCCTGGCTGGCTCCTGAATTCAGCCCCTTGTCTAAGGAGCCTGGCCACGGCTCAGCTAGTGATTTATTTTAGATTTCCGGGATAGAGCTGACTGTGACAAGCGGGAGGAACGCTCATTATCCGGTCTCTTCGGGCCGACGGCCACTGGCAGCACACACCTCACTGCAGCTAATCGGCTCTGGGCAGCCCAGACAGCAGCTGCCATTTGCTTGGTGCTCTTGCATAAATGCTGCCAGTTTCACTCTGAAATCTGGACTTGGCAAACTGGGAACAAAACAAGATAGCTGATGGCGATACCCAAGCATCTGAGCAGACAATCCTTAATGGAAAAGAACTCTGCCAAGAAGACATTTGTTTCTTATATTTTTAAGATTAATATTTTTGTTTGCTGTTCACCAAACAAATCATTTGGACAACGTTAATTTCCTACACTGTAACCCATTTTCACTAACATAATTTTAATGCATAACGGGAGTTACAATAGAACAAAATAAGAAAAAACAAAAGACAATGTCACTAGTGAATTAATATTTGACTTACTGATCATAAACCACAGTGCACACATCCTCAGAAAGTGTTAGCTTTTATCAGGATCCTCATGAAGTATTTAGAGAGTACAAAACTGGGACTTCCTCCTGCAAAACACCTGTTGAAGCCAATAACTTTCAGGTAGCTCCTAAGTGAGAAAAAAGTGGCTAAATATTCTATCAAGCATAATATCAACAACAATACCAGCATTTATCAAGGAATGGTCTACTTTTTATGCCAGAAACGCTGCCTTGTGCTTTTTTATTCCTTTCAAATAATTCTATCACAACATAAATACCATTACCCTACACATAATCCAGTGAAAACATAAGGCATTTATTAACAAATATTCTAAACATATAAAACTGCCATCAGTGTCTCAGATATCAAATCAGACAGCTGACATTTGTGAGCAGAATTCAGTGTCAGCATATACCAGCCAAGAACAGCACTTGCTAAAGCAGAAAATCAGGGTTTATAACAGTAAGTAACAGAGAATGAAGTTGATATATCAAACTCTCTAAGAAACAAGAGGAAGCATGAAGTAAAAGTGCATTCTTTCATCCTGAAGGTGAAATTAATTTTTTGGTATGCCCCAATAACTAAGTTCTTTCTCACTTCAGAAAAACTTCTGTGGTTCAGAAAAACCACCCCAGTGGTTTTTTTTACATGCAAAAGGTGACATCAGATCTTTGTGAAAGGAAAGAATAGGCAGAAGTCACTCCATAGCTCAGACATGAAAATATTTTTTCCCACCAAAAAAAAAAGACATGCAGAAATGCTGTGTTGTCAATAACAATAAAAATAATCTCTAGAAAACAAATGAGTTACAGTAAACAGAGGGAATCCCATTCCCTGCCAGGCTGCATCTCCTGTAGCAACTGGCATATGTGTAAAGTGGAATTAGATTCTATCAAATAATGCTTCTCCATCTGCTGACACTCTGCATCTTTTGTGTTCTCTTCCTCCTTTGTAGTTAAAAACTTCCCTAAAGGCTTGTCACTATTTTATAAAGAGCTGTGGGGCTGAGCTGAAGAAGAAAAAGGATTTTTTTCCCCCAAAACACGCTACCTTTGCACCCCCTACTGGGGAAACAGCCACGAGCAAACAGCCCGCAGCGTCTCACCACGGAGATGTTCCCCATCACCCAAATGGAACCACAGAGGAGCAGTTCTCATCTTAAACAGGTCATTTCTTCTAACCCCGTTGTACCAACTGGATTCTAGTCAGAATATTTACTGACTTCAGTTGGAGCCAGTGAAAAGTTTACACACAGGACTAATACATAGTAAGAGAACCTCATGAAAATCCTTATTTACCATCATCTTGCAAAGTAGCCTTTTTTTTTTTTTTTTTTTTTTTGGTTAAGGGTTTTTTTTTGTAAGGAAGGAGTCCCCTTGTGCTGCCTAGAAAGGCGATTTAAATACAAAACAAAGCTCTAGTAGCAATATATCATTAAATACAAAACAAAGCTCTAGTAGCAATATATCATTAAATAACAGAGGACAAACAGTTGCTAGCTACTGAAAAATGGACCTTTGCTATTGATACACAGAAATGGCTGTGGCAGGCTTTATGTAGTGAGGCCGGCAAGCCCTTTTCCAGAGCCTTGACTCTCTAAGGTAAGGAACAGATCACAATATAATTTTTTCCTGTCTTTATTATATTTTTTACTAATATAAACTGTAATCCAAGGGAAAATTTTCATGTTATTCAGTAGAAAAACATATTAAGATAAAGTTATCCGAGAAAGCCACCAAAGAAGTTAGGTGTTTGTTCCCCCAGTTTATCAAAGGCAGCAAGAAACCCTTTCAGCTGTTACATTTACAACCAGAAGGTGGCAATGAACGGCCACAAATCCGCTCCCAGTGTCCTTAACTGCTGCCCGCCAGAGCCGAGCAGGGAAGGCTCCTGGGCACTTCACGCAGCATAAATCTGAAAATTAGTCTACCACTCGCACAAACTCCCTGGAATTAGAGCAATGTAGTCAATAACTAATTTGCATTACAGTAGCAATACCGTGAATAAAAATACTTTATGTTTTCTCTGCTGTCTCTTCCACTTTGCAACCAACCCATGGCAAATCTGCTCTGTCTTTTTGGAAGTCCACCAAAACCACAGAACTCAGAAATACCCCATACCCATGTGCACAGTACGTGCAATGCTCTCATGTGAAGCAGAGGAGCAGAGTCACAAAAGCTCGGGAGAATTTCAGAGGAACGGGTTCCCAAAATCCTTACCACTTATTCACATCATCTCCTGTTGATAAAGGTCACACTAGAGAAACTGGGGGTGTGGCTGAATCCTCAGCTGGTTTCCAGCAATTCTGAAAGCCAAGCTGCCCCCTTGCCTCTCCTACAGCGTTTCTGCGTAACTTCAGGGATGCACTTCCCTCCATCACCCAGGCAGCAGCTCGCCGGGTTTTACCTTGGCCGAAGCCCTCTCGGGAGCTGGCGCACAGACAGGAGCCCCGTCCGAGTGCAAGGGAAAGCTCAGTGCAACTGGGTGCACAGCGAAAGCATCTCTCACACGGCTGTAGTCTCAGGGGGAAAAAAAAAAAATTATATCTATATATTCCACCTGCACACTGACACCAAAGAGAGCCTCAGAGCCCCGGGTTTCCTCCCGGTCATTCAGCGGAGCAGGAGCTCGATTCCCTCCCGCACTGCTCTGGATCTGCACCGCTCCCCTCAGCCCTGGGTGATGCGCACCCTGGGGCCGGCGCTGCTCTGGCTGCACCACCACCCGTCTGTCACGGCTGCAGAAGAGCTGTCCCGTGACGTGCGAATAGCAGAGGTTCAGAGGATGCTGAGAACAGCCGGTCAATGTGCTGCTCCCGAGGAGCCCTCACGCCTGCACGGCCCGCAGAGCGAAGAGCGGGGCGAGGCAGCAGCGCCGGGGACACGCACAGCGCAGATCGCCTGGCTCCGAGTGCCCCTCAGCACAACGGCAGCGTTTCCGAGAGGACTGCAGCAAACAGCCGAGCGGGACACAAGAGCCAGGGCCCTACTCCCCTTGGCCTGCCACAGCCCCTCATCAAGCCGCAGTCCTGCTAGCTCACTGAAGGAAAGGGCTTTGCTGCCACTCAATCATACTAACAGCACGCAAACACACGGTGCTCTGCCAGGAACAGTTACTGTCTCATCACAGGCTCTGGTATACTGACAGAAAAGAACTTAGAAACAAAACAAAACAAAAAAAAACCAACAAACTGGTTTTGTTTGTTTTACTAGCACAGATCAACATGGCTGTTTCATTCACTCTTTTTAACGAGTTGCTCATTACTCTTTTTCAGTGAAGCTTTGTTTTATTTATTCTAGTGTTACCCCCAGCCCACCAAAAAGAACACATTTGGGAGAAGAAAATAACATTTACTAAAACAGTATAGCAGGAAAAAAAAAAAAAAAAAAAAAAAAAAAAAAAAAAAACAGGTAGCCAAAAATTGCACAATGGAAGGATCAACAAGCAACCCTCTTGTTAGAGGGTAGAAATGAGCTGAGACACGGACTTCTTGTTTACCATAGCATGAAAAGGGTCCTGGTTTATTTCTCTTTACAGCTCAGCCACCCTGACTCCAACCATTCACTGACTCTGGCTGCAGCAAGCTCCTACTGTAGGTTTCCCTGGCAGCCTGACTGCTGGGTATTTCCCGCTGAACTCTGACTGCAGGGATCAGTTTAGAGACTGTGACTTTTGCCCAGCTAGACTGTGACTGCAGGTTCCAACAACAGACTCTGATTGCAGACCCAGACTGACCTCACAGCAGTGATTCTCTCCCCAGCATCCTTCTTCTTCAGAATCCTCACGTTCATGATGCTCCGTGATTCTCCCCTCACCAGCTAACCCTTTTACCACACCTCTCTTTATTGGTTACAGCTCTGACTCACCAGGGGCAAAGCTGTATTGGGTGATTAACACAGCTGTTACTTATCAGGGACGAAGTCACCTGTATTTCCTTCTACAGATCGACTACTTGGGATATTTCAACTGCAATGCAGGCTAAGGTGACAAGGTGAATACTGTGATCTCCTTCTTTCTGTGATAACTTACATGAAAATGCAAAAGGAGACTCTTGCAAGGAACAGTCCAGTTGCTTGAATCACTCTGTACCTACACAGAATAAGTAGCAACTTTCTCAATAAGCTTTGACCTTGTCTCAAACTTTATATGTAGCTTTGCTTAGGGAAAAAAATATATAAAAATAATATATGTTTTATTACTGTATTTCAGATAAATAATTCAGAGTTTTCTGAATGTTTGGAAATTTCCTTGGTTTGAAGAGAAGGGGCTCCAATGATGGATATTTAAAGAAGAGATCAGCTTTGTCAACCCTCATGGTAGCCCAGACAATTATATGCATGCAAAGGAAAAGCAGAGAAATAAAAGTCAGGATTAGAAGAAACCTTGCCATTTGGGCTGCCAGACATCTGGATCAGCAGAGCCTCCTGACAGCCTACAAATCTGCATTTCCTTTTCCTGGGGCTTGGTAGTTGAAGGCCAGAGAGGACAGGCTGAGATCAGTTCCCAGCATGACATGAGCCAGATGTGGTCCTAAGTCACACCTGGACGTACAACATAAACGTGGTGTGTGTTTGGGGGCTGCTCAGGTGTGAGCCCTGGTACTGCTGCCTCAGAAAATGTAAGGCAGGGAAAGGTTTGGAGTGAACAGGCAGTAGCAGGTCGATCCAATCAAAAGCACAGTGATGCTCAGTTGTAGCACATGAAACTGCTGAAAGATTGAGTGCTCAGAGAGACTGAGGCAAATGCAAACAGAGCCCCCTGAGGGAAACCATTTTTCAGCAGGTCATGAGCAAGCCAATAATGATTTCCACTTCATTTGTATGTGTGCTAAACATACTTGGCATTACTTCAGAGACTGGGGTCAAAAGTTCGATGATTGCTAAAGGCATTGTGCTAGAAGATGCAGCTGGATAGCTGCTAGGGGAGGGTAAAAGCCAGGTTTGCACTAACCCTTACCCCTACCCTGTCCTGGTGGGGTTTCCCAACTAAGATCCATTATATGTGCAACTTGCACGCCGAAAAATGGCCACAAAGTTTATCTTGCATGGTATCTCACTGCCAGGATGCTTCAAGACAGCAAGCAGAAAGCAGAGTAACTAGGGCCAGCATTCCTTTTGCAACTCCCGATGGCCTTTCCATGCTGCTGGTCTCCTGGGCCAGCAAGGGCCTTTCTTTGCTCCTGACCCTCTTCAGCATGTCCACCAAAAACTAAGCACAACACACTCAAAAATCGAGTCATGCATACAGGAGCTGGGGAAGCAGCTCCCTCAAACACCCATTGCCATGGCCTCTGGCAATGGAGGACATTGCACCATTAGCTGCTCACTGCTGGCTTTGCTGTAATGCAGCAGCAGCAGTGCCAGTCCCAGCACCGACACCTGATGTGTCTCAAGCCAAGAGACACACTTCAAAAGCAAAGGGCTGGACAGCCAATAACTTAATTTCTTGGAGACACCACCAGCATTCTAGCCTCACTCTTCAGGCTTTGGTGGGCTGGTGGTCTCACAGAGTCAACATCACCTGCTCTGGTGAAACATGGTGAAGTTTCCAGAGAACTCCTTGAACTCCATGATCTTATGCTGCCCCTTATGGTCCCAGTAACACTTCACTGTGCTGCTTGGGCATAAGAGGAAAAGAAAATTATTTACAAGCACAGGTTTCTCTGCCTGAAGATGATAACAAAGCTACAGCAAAAAAAAAAAAAAAAAAAAAAATAGGGTCAAGTACACAAACATAATGCTGCAAGTGCCCCTTTCCACCAGGTCTCGATTTCTTCTTGCCTCCTTGCCTTTCTCTGAAACGTACCTGTGTGACAAAGACTCTCACAACTCCCTGAGTTTCAGCACAGAGTTTGACTTTCTTTACATTGAACTGGCAGAAAAGAAGGAGATTTACAGTGGTCCCAGGTACATTACATTGACTATTTTCCAGGCACAAGTAGCCCCATGGAAAAGAAATCTTCCAGCAGAACAACAAGCAGTCTCAAGGGAAATGGAGGAGCAGAGGCTTCCATTAACTCACGGCTGAACTGGATTCAGGTACTGAATATTGGCCTGGGAAGATAGAGGCTCGTTTTTCAAAGACCCCTGTGCAACTGTCCTGAACTTAAACAGGAGCTTGCAGTGTGTGTTCTAAGACTGTAAGCCCGATAGATATGCATTGTCAATTTGACTTTTCATAAGGTAGAGAGGAGTAGAGGAAACAAACCTGTATCTTTTTTTAGCAACTCTCCCCTGCCTTTTTCTTAATTAAATTCGCCATAATGACCACTGTACTAAATCTAATAAGAAGTCTGAGTTTCCGGTTTCCATTGGCAGCCATTTGCACTGCTCAATTTAGGCAACTCACTAAAGCATAAGAACAGTATTGCAAGACAACCTGCTTGAGTCAGTAAGTAAGAAGAAAAGCTTACCTAGACAGTATTAAATCACTAAAATTGATTGCACCCTATTGCTTATGCTCTGATTCCACTGGCAGGAAGGCTCTGAGCTGGCTTATTTACACACACACTAGTGAACTCATTCACACACAGCTGCTTTCCACCCCAGAGCAATAAAAATTAATAATAAAAATAATTAAACCTCATCAGCCTTCAAGCATTTGGAAACCCCAGAGCCCCATTGCCAGATCCTCTGAAAATGCATCAGCCTTCCCATGAGAGAGACTGGGGTTCAATTCCTGCAGGGACTGGCTGCCAGAACTACCATGGCGCCTGGTCGTCACACTCCAGCAACAGATTATTCCATGCTATCGACCTCCCTGCTCTGGGTTAATTCTTTTAATTGTCTCACCGCATCTTTTCCCATTAGGCTGATGTAACTTGTTTAAGCATACACAGATTGATTTATGACAGCACTAGGGATGTTAATCTGATGCCTGCTCTCCAGTTAATGCACGCTCGGTGAGAGATGCAGGACAGCAGTCTCCCATATGGGAGCTCCAGCCTTTTGCCTTGAAATCAAAGGCAGCCTCCCAGAGAGAGCAGAATTACAGCGCTCCAAGAATAGCAGCTTCCACTGGCGTTACGGGTCAGGCAAGATCACTGCATCCTGCTCTCAATTCTCAAGTGCCATCTTCTTTAAATATAGCAGCAATCAAGGAAATGGAAAATCTCTTTAAAAGTTCACTGTTAAGAAATTACTGGAGCCCGCTGAATTCCTAAAATCTTGTCAGGAGGTAAAGAGTTCCCTTCAAATGCAACCTCATTTGTCTCCAATTAGAATCAGTTTCCTTCACAGTGTATGTTCAACATCCTTTAGCTCATTGCTGTATGTTCCCTGCATTTCTCTTTTACTTGAGGGATGTGCACATAGTACAGAAACTTGCACAGAGCAGCCTTCTGTTCCAAACATACAGTTAGGTCATGAAATGCACGGAATACATAATGCTCATATACCATCAGTTGAAAAACAGAATTCTCAACAGTTCCAATAAAAATTTGCAAACTTTGCGAAAAAAAGAAAAAAAAGAATACCAAAGAAACAAAACAACTGAACAAAAAAAACCTCCCACATATCCACTGTGCCAAACTGCTTAAGAAGACTTAAATTCTGCTTCTATATCTAACCGACATAACCAAGCATTCTTTGGGATTACAACTGGGACACCACCAGTCCCATCACACTTTGACAGCAAATCCCATGCATTTTCCCACCAGCAAGAGGGTTCAGAGCACGAGCTCTCTCAACTGTTTCTCCCAGGTATCCCTCCTGCTACCTTTACAGTTGGTCATGCCTTGGTTAGTAGCAAATGGACTTCATCTCCTTGGATTTTCAAATCCTCCAGAGAACTTTCAGTACAATTTCTAACACAAATTTACTAGATGTGCTGTCAAATCTCACCACTTCTTATGAAGTTTATTCCACTTACGATCCACTCTTCTCAGTTTGGGGGGCATAGACATGGACAGACTGAGACACTAACAGTAATTCCATGTGCCTCCAGTCCGAGCATGGAAGCAACAGGAGGTGCTCCACCCCTGACAGCCAGTCAGTGCAGTCCAGATTTCTAATGACAGACACCTCATTCTTGCAGCAGTTTCTCTAAGAACAACCTTCATGCTAAGAGCAACTTACAATATTTTCGAACAAGAGACAATTGTACAAGTACCTTCAGATGGTTTGTGAACAAAAAAGAAAAAAAAAAATGTAATGTATTATTAAGTACAGAATATTATTCAACTTTATTCAAAAATAAATTAGGCTGCTTTGATAGATCTAAAAGCACCAGCAGCAGTCACTGCCCTTTGAACCTTGCAAAGAAGAGCCCCCAGCTGACAAAGGCTACATATGGACCATATACTGCGCTGAAGCTGCAGTGGCAACAGAGACTTCAGCAGATACTCCTAGTGACAAAAAGCACCACAAAATCACTAACTTCACTCTTCTGCCTCTACTGACAACCAGCTCCACTATTCTGCCTCTACTAACAACCAGCTCCAAGCCTTCACTCCAACAGCAGCTTCACAGTGACATCAGCTCATGCCATCCCAAAACCAGCCCCAGGCTAGGAGGCTAAGAATCAGTCTTGTAAATTCTTGAGGTAGGAAGCATGATGCACCCCTGATTTCCCTTCCTAAATTTGTGTAAATACTAATCCCACAGACCTGTAAACACCTTTAAGGTTGCTGCAGTTTCCACTGGCTTTATCTACACTGCAGAAAGGAACATTTTCTCTACTTCTTTACAAGCAGTTTTCAATTCTTTGATATGCCACAGCTATTCAAAATGTTAAGGCAGAGGATGAAAGCTACAGAAACAAACTTCTTATGCGCTAAACCGTACACTGGGAAGAGACGGGCAAGTCTGGTGGGAAATGCTGCCAGAGAAAAACCTAACATATGATACATGCACATGAGTAAATGTCTAAGGTTTAGATATTTAGATGCATTAGATGTGCATGAGTAATTATGTGGGTTTATCTTTTCTGATTTCCTTAGGTCACATGAAAAGTAGGATCCACTACAACTTTATAATGTCTGTCTCCAGACACATGCCTAGTTCATACTTAGAATTTTCTCCTTGGCAATAATTTTGTAGAAAGGCATTAAATTGCCAGATGCCTGAGCTTTTCCTGACAGTGAAATTTTACTTAAATAGTTAGAAGATACGAGCTGACTTGTATCCTGTCACTGGGATATGCCACTTACAATATATCTTGCAAACATCTATTTAATTATTTGCCAAGGTATTTGCCTCCCCATTTAAGTAAAACATTCATATTTGATTCATTCTGCTTTGGACAAATGAATATCTTTGCAGATTACCAATCCAAAATATCTGACAGGTTTTTTAATATATCTTTCTTCTGTAGTCAGCATGATGGAAATGCACATTTGAACAGTCAGCAAACCAATTTGCCAATATGACAGCACTTTTAAAGCCCCAGAAAGTATTTGTGAGCATGTGGAAGGTGTGTTTCCTGCTATCGCAGTTCTGAAAGGCTCTTAAGCAATGAGGAATTTGATTTGGACTGCACCAAAGCCCCCTGAAGTGAGCAGAGATAAGTAGCTAGTGGAGAAGGACGTTAAGAATCGGGAACATCCAAACATTCTTTCAGCTCCTGTTCCCTGCAAAATTGGACCAGAAATGAACTGAGGAGTCTTGCAGCAAGGATAGATTCTGTATTTTTACAACTGAAAAGATGAAAACCAGGATAAGTTTGGGGAAAAAATATACTTTTGTGGTTGGTTAGAGAACATTTTGACAGGCTTCCACAAAAGAGCAGAGAAAGACATGACAGGACAAAAATGGTGCTCAAGGACTAGGAAGAGAAGCAGTCATTGGGAGGAACAGCATCTTCCCAGATTCTATAGCTGCTTCTTGCATCTCAGAGATGGACAGCACTTGTCATCCTTGTGTAGTCTGGGAGTAACACAGCAAATGGTTGAATGATATAAAGAAGAGAAAAAAGTAGTTTGAGGTGATGCACACGGTAGACATAGACTTAGCAGGAACAAAACATGAAAAGAAATTTCAAACTGAACATCAGGAGACTACTCAAGCCCTGAATTTTATTGGACAGATAAGTATTCTCCAAGAGGGAAAGTAGAAATTCCATTCACTGAGCTGTTTACATGTTCAGAAATTATTTTGTCATAAAAATACCCCATACTTTTAGAGTTGGAAGACACACCATCATTTACTAGCTTTAACTCTAACTGAAGAGCTGTCTATTACAACTATCAAGAACATCAGCTATTGCTGGAACTGACATAAGCTTAGACACAAATCCTTGCTTTTTCTCTTGTTTTTCCTATCTTCATCTATTTTTCCATGCTCCTTAAGCACTATTTCCAAAGAGCGAAGCAGCGTGAAGTATGGGTGTAACATTTATTAAAAAAACCCCACCCAGATCATTTTACCATTCCTGAAAGTGGAAGGGCACACCTTCATGTATAGTCCCCATCCCACCTTACACCTGTATCACACAAGAAGTTTTGACAGTCACATGACACACAGCCTCCCCAGAAGGCTGTGCCTGGTGGTTAATCCTGCTAATCCCAAAATTACCAGTGGTTGGAGGAGCTAAGGCTTGTCCAGCCAGCACTGCCAGCCAGCCCAGCTGGAACCCAAAGCAGGAGCAGGGGCACCTGGTCTGGCATGTCCCTGCCCAGTGTCTGTCACCTCATGGCACCACCAGCCACTGGCAGGACTCCCTCTTGCCTCTGCTCTCCAAAGCTCCTCTGTGTGCTCCACGTGCTTCTGTCTGTGCTGTGTGTCCATCTGCTTTCCCAACAGGAAGAGCAGGAACCTCAGCTACTACTGACGTGCAGGAGTATGTTAATGGATAATGCAAAATACCTGTTGTTTTCTCCATAATTACATTCACAACAATAATTTATTGGCTGCCATTTGACAGCCTGACCATTTTCTGCACAAAAATGCATCTGAAATTAAGTCTCTGAAAATGGACCTTACCTTCTATCCTTTCCCTTTTCCTCTATCATACTTCTAAAGATTGTAACATACTTCTCAAACTACGTGAGTCTCTCCTATTTGGCAGAACAAGATTAGGTCTTGTAATCAAAAAATAAACATACATACTTAGTTTAGACCTAAGTGCTAAAAGTTATTGCCATATCCTGAAGAGGGCAAGCTCTCTATTGTAGACATTAAGTACTCAGGCTATTAAGAGTATTAATATTTTGCAGACCTGTAGGACTCTTAACTCTCTGACTCATTGTGTTTGGACACCGCATAGCGAAACTTTTTCTCCCGTGAAAGAAAGGTTCCTAAGGATGCACAATTATCTCAGTTCCATTCCTGACAGCAGAGTGCATCATAGCAGTTGTTGCTTCTCTCTCTCTCTCTCTCTCTCTCTCTCTCTGTAAAATCACCCTGATACAGCATCAAAAACAACTGTCATTTCAAAGCACAAGAACTATCAATTCAGTAGGTAGCAGGACAAGCAAGAGCAGACTGCACACAAGTAATTTTATTGTTTAACTATTTATATATTTATTTTGATGTTTGGAGAGAAACCTCTCTCATTTTTCCAAAATTCCCAGCGTAGGTAGGTCTCCTTTTTAAACTGAGTGTTAGAAATGTGATCAACTGATCATACTAAACCTCACTTTACCCTTATATTCAACTTGAACTGATACCATCATCAGACATGAAGGTTTGTATGCTCATACATGTTACATATTTTCTAGGATTTTTTCTGAAACCTTGAAGATCCTAAGTATAATTTCTCTTCCTGGGCCATGGGCTTTTTTGACTTCAATAATAAATTCCTTTTTATTGCCAAACAGTCATCCTGAGCTACTTTTCCTTCATCTACAGCCTCTAGAACAAAGAAAGTGGTAAAAGTCCTGGTGCAGCCATCTCTGTTCTTTACACAGATCCAAAATCTTCTCTATGTCCTTGACATTAACAGTGGTTTTCCAAATCCTCATGTTCTGCACCGGAGGACAAATGAAGTACATCACCTTTCTGCATTCTTCCTCTCAAACTAAATAATTGTCACATCTCTAGGCTTTGGGATAAAAGCACAACATTTTAAAATTTATCATCTCATTTCACCTTAAAGTCCCTTCCCAAATATAATTATAAATTTCAAAGCCAAACACCAGGGAGACTTTTTTTTAACATTAATTTACTGTGGGTCCATCAACATTGACCACACTTGAAGGTACATTTTCTCCCCATTAGTTCTGTCTAGTCAAAGAAGCTCACGTAGCGATGACGCATCTCTTGCAGATAAGGGTATCCGCTGATTTGATTTACTAAGGAAACTAAATTTATTATGCAACATTTTACAAGTATAATTCTGCTTTCTCTTGATGGTAATAAATTCGATATCAATTCCCATGAGACAAGAGAACCAGTCCTTTTATTATCCAGACATGACCCCCAGAGCCAGATTCCATTTTAGAGACGGGAAATGACCATATCTCTGATTAAAAGGGAAACTTTAATCAAATAAAGTGCCTCATCAAGCGAGAGCCAAGATTCCAATACTCCTGACTGCAGCACAGCAATGATCCAAAGTCATATCTGCCCCCAACCCATTACCGCCTACCGCAAACGTGATATCCATCCCAAATAGGAGGTGCCTCCTTCAGCCATTTCCTCATCTGGGTAGCTGCTCCTCCCATGCTCACAGTCCTGTGCAGAAACACGTTCTCAAGAAACTACCCCAGGGTCTATCTGAGGAATCAGAGGAGGATGGACTTTGTAGCGTTGGGTTTGATTTTTTCCCCAACTAAACCAGTCTCACAGGTGACAAGTATCTTGGCACCGTGCAGCCAAGTGCAGCAGCCTCAGCTTTAAGCTCAGTATCCTTCCAGTAAGACACTTCTATTCCTTCAGACACTTTCTTTTTACACCCCGAAATTAGCTTCTGAAGCATTTAGGATAACAGCTTATTTAGCGTCCCAGATCAAGAGTTTTATCCCAATTATCAGTGGTGCATTTCTGCAGTTTTACAGGAGATGTAGTAAATGAATAACAACGGTAACAATGACAATATGGATGTCTAGGGGTATTGTTATTTTAAATATGCTCTAAGGTTCCGCCTCTGTGTAAGCAAAATCAGATCTGTATGCTATTCCATGTAGGGATCCGTCTTAAAGTCTTTCTGGCCATCTAGAATGTTTTCTCGCGACAGAGCAAGATACAGCAACTGACAGATAAATCATCTCCCTTTCAGCCGTGGAAGCCCGGCTACGCAAGCAAATGAAATTGCCCAAACTCCACATCCACTCAGGAACTGCTCGGCTGAAAGATGGGATAATTTCATACAGCCTTCTGCAGAGATCCTCCTTGGATCAGCCCACATGTCATTTCTGCTACAGGAGCAGTGATATGCTGCTTTGTGCTAAGGGGTACTTCTCAATACCAAAGCCTCTGCACCGAGGGAGGCCCCTTGCTCCGCAGCTCTTCCAGCCGCCGCACCGGCCCAGCAAAACGCGGGCAGTGTGGAACACAAACGCACTAGAGGATTATTTCCCTGGTGCTTGTCTGAGCGTTAGTGACACGCTCGCATGCAGGAAGACAGTTACTGTGTTGCTCTCTGATTTCCAATGAAGCTTCCATGGTCTCACGCCCCCACTGAGGTGGGGCAAGGCTCAACCCAGCCCCGCCACCCCCGTTCCCGACGAGCCCAAGTGCCCTCGAGCGCGCCCACCCCCCGCCCTACGCGGTCGCGGGCAGCCCCGCGCAGCTCTCGGGTTAGACGGCGGCGGCACAGCCCGCACCCGCCGACCTCCGCAGGCAGCCGGGCTCCGCTGAGGCAGCGGCCACGCGGGGCTGAGAGGGCACGGGACCGCTGCCCGCAGCACCGACGGCCGCACGACGCCCGGGCCCGGGGCGAAGCAACGGACAGCTCCGGGGAGGCCGCCGGGGAGCCGGGCTCGCTTCCAGCGCCGCCCGGGCGTCCGCGGCCAGCCGCGCCGTCGGGCCGGCGAGAGCTGCCGTCGGGTCCCCGCCCCGGGGGCGGTGCCGCGTCCCCACCGCCCCCCCAGGCACACCCCCGGGGCGGGGAGCCCCGGCGGCACCCCCGCCCCGCGGCCCCCTTACCGCGGCGGGCAGGGCTCGCGTCCCCGGCGCGGTGCAGCGGGGCGGGGCACGGAGGGCGGGCGAGCGGCGGGGCCGGCGCGGCGGCGGGGGCGGGTGGGGTTTCCGTGCGCGGCGCTTATTAGTGTGGTGATGGAGGACCGGCCCCTCGGAGCCGCCTCGCAGCGGCGGCGCGGGCTGACGGCGGCCGCCCGGAGGTGAGCGGCGGCGGCTCGGGCGGCCGAGGCGGCGGGGCCGCCCCCGCCGTGCCCCATGCGGGCGGCGGGGCGGCGGCGGCGCTGAGGGCCATGTCGGAGGCGGGGGGCGCGGGCCGGGCGCGGGCCGCCGTGGAGCGCCTCTCGGAGGCGGTGGGCGAGCGGCGGCGGCAGCTGGGCACCGCCATGGGGGAGGCACGGCGGCAGCGGCGGCTGCTGCTGGTGGTGGTGTGCGTGGCGCTGCTGCTGGACAACATGCTCTACATGGTCATCGTGCCCATCATCCCCGACTACATCGCGGCCATGCGCGGCGGCGGGGGCGCCGCCGGCCCGTCCGCGCCCGCGGGGGGCAACGGGAGCGGCGGCGGGAACCGGAGCCTTCTGCCCGCGCGGTACCCGCCGTCCTCGGGGGAGAACGAGGACGTGCAGATCGGGGTGCTGTTCGCCTCCAAAGCCATCCTGCAGCTGCTGGTGAACCCCCTCAGCGGCACCCTCATCGACCGCGTGGGCTACGAGGCGCCGCTGCTGGCCGGGCTGGCCGTCATGTTCCTCTCCACCGCCACCTTCGCCTTCGCCGAGAACTACGCGACGCTGTTCGCGGCGCGCAGTCTGCAGGGGCTGGGCTCTGCCTTCGCCGACACCGCCGGCATCGCCCTCATCGCCGACCGCTACGCCGAGGAGCCGGCGCGGAGCCGCGCCCTGGGCACGGCGCTGGCCTGCATCTCCTTCGGCAGCCTGGCCGCACCCCCCTTCGGCGGCGTCCTCTACGAGTTCGCGGGCAAGCGAGTGCCCTTCCTGGTGCTGGCCTGCGTCTGCGTCCTCGACGGGCTGCTGCTGCTTGTCCTGGCGCCGCCCGGGGGCACCGGGGCACGGGCCAACATGCCCGTCGGCACCCCCATACACCGCCTCATGATCGACCCCTACATTGCCGTGGTGGCAGGGGCCCTGGCCACCTGCAACATCCCCCTGGCCTTCCTGGAGCCCACCATCGCCAACTGGATGAAGGATTCCATGGGGGCCAGCGAGTGGGAGGTGGGCCTCACCTGGCTGCCCGCCTTTTTCCCCCACGTGCTGGGCGTCTACGTCACCGTCCGACTGGCTGCTGCTTACCCGCACCTGCAGTGGTTTTACGGGGCCCTGGGCATGGCCATCATCGGCGCCAGCTCCTGCTTGGTGCCGGCCTGCAGGAATTTCGGGCAGGTCATCATTCCCCTTTGTGGCATCTGCTTTGGCATCGCCCTGGTGGACACAGCCCTGCTGCCCACGCTGGCTTTCCTGGTGGACGTGCGTCACGTCTCTGTCTATGGCAGCGTCTATGCCATTGCAGACATCTCCTACTGCGTGGCGTATGCCCTGGGGCCCATCGTGGCCGGCCAGATTGTGCACACCATGGGCTTTGCACAGCTCAACCTGGGCATGGGGCTTGCCAATGTGCTTTACGCCCCTGTCCTTCTCTTTCTCAAAAATGTCTGCCAAATGAAACCCTCTCACTCGGAGAGGAACATCCTCCTTGAAGAAGGACCTAAGGGACTCTACGACACCATCAAAATGGAGGAACGCAAAGGCACGGGCAAAAGCCTCCAGCCAGCGGGCGAGGTGGATGAGAATGGCATGGGCTCTTACCACAGAGACGTGAAAGGGGTGTCAGAGGAGGACTCATCGGACTATGAGTACAGTTAGGTTCCCCCACGTGGCCCAGACCTGGGAGCAAGGAGAGACATGTGGGAGAGAGGCAAAGCGGGGGATGAAGATGTTACTGCATTATCTTTCTGTACTGACGTGCAATATCTACAGTTTAACCTTTGTCATGATGTAATGGCTTTCTTCTAGACTTTTAATCCGTATTTCCCTCAGCATTCTGGCAAGGTGGAGGGGGTGGGAAATGGGAGACAATACTGAAAAAAAATTATTGGAGTAATCATTAGCAGAAATCTGAGGGGACCTTTCAAAAAAAAAAAAAAAAAAACACCAAAAAAGACAAAAAAACCCATCAGCCTTGTAGCTGGGGTATAATTGTGCAGAGTGTTCTCAAACTGAAACTGTGTGTGATATACTGTATATCTCTGTAAAAATTACAAGAAAAGCAAAAAAGTATGCGTAAAATTTGAAATTGTGTATTCAGGGACTTAGTAAATCTTGTGTACATATACTCAGACTTTCAGTTGGTTTCATATATTTAAGAAGAACAACAACTGTCTCATTTTATTCTTCCTTGGGAATAAATTGAAGTATTGTACCTTTTTTTTCTCTCTTGTGCTGCTCTCCGGTAAGTGCAATATGCTGTATTATGTTGAAGTCCAAGTTACAAGAATAATATGATCTGAATAAACAGAATTGAAGGGGATCGATTGTCTTTTGTTTTGTTTTTGAGGGCTGCTTGGGTGAGGGAGTTGGTTGTGCTCAGTGTGACCCCTAAAGTAACAATTCCCCAGAGCACAATTCTCACTAGCTACCAGAATGGCACAGGATAAAACCCCAGTACGAAATGTTCTTCTCCTTCGTTCTTTACAACATAACGAATCTGAGCAAACATCGTGCTGCAACCGTGCTACTCCTTGCTTAAAAACAGCTCCTTGAATTCTCATGCGAATTCAATTTTATTTTCCCACAATCACAAATTTCAATTTTCTAATATTTCAAAAATTACATCACCAGCAGTTAGAGGTACGATACTGGACGGTGCCTTTCTCGGTGCTAAACGCTGCCCAAATTAAAAGGCACCCACCTCAGTAACTCGACAGGGATTAAACAAAAACAAAAGATCTGTGAAATGCTTCATTCAAACATTTGCAAACAGCGGAAACCTTCGATCTGCTCACAAGGGAACCAGACTGCATAATTTCCCCTGTAAATTTCTCTTAATATAAACCAAAATCGTTTGTTTTAATTCTTAATCCATTAGGAAACAAAATGAACGATGTGTAATCGCAAGAGGGGGGGAAAGACATTCACAAGCACCTTAAAGGGCTCCCACCCGTCCCTGGAGCTCTGGGCGCCGCGGAGCAGCGGCCGGTCGGTTCCGTTGAGCTGCGCGGGACGCATGGCTCCGCACGTCTCCTCACGGCTCCGCAGCTCCCGCCAGGGCGGTAGAGTCGTTGCTCAGGCAGAGCAAAACTCATGAAAACAGGGGGATGGCGCTTTGGCACGGGTGTTGAGCGAAGGAGCGATGGCCACCGCGGTGGGAGGTGAGACCCGCTTCCCTAAACCGCAGCCGCTTCTTCGTGGTCAGCGGCAAAAGCGGAGCGTCCTCCAGGCCACCGCCCGCGCTTGCCGGTCCGGGCCGCTGCTGCAGCCGGCCCCTGGCAGCTC
The DNA here is from genome assembly GCF_015227805.2 of Hirundo rustica. Taxonomy (NCBI): domain Eukaryota; kingdom Metazoa; phylum Chordata; class Aves; order Passeriformes; family Hirundinidae; genus Hirundo; species Hirundo rustica. The sequence goes on along the minus strand of NC_053457.1, from coordinate 9,628,794 downwards.
CTGCAGAGCCCGGGCCTCTCCCGGGACCGCCGCCGCCCCGTCGCGGCTTCCACCCCTCCCGGCCGTGGTGCCGGCAGCCGCCGACAGCGCCTCCCGCCCGTTCGGCCACCGAGTTTTCAGGAGCCGCAGATGCCCCACGGCGGCACTTCTCGACGCCGGCGACAACCCCCGTGGCAACACGGGTTCGCAAGCACGGCAGCCACTTGGGGCTGCCCTCGCCGCTGCCGACGCTGACCCCGACGGCCGTAAGAGCGCCGGCGAGCCCGGCTGCCCCCGCCCGCCGTCAGGGGACACGGTCGGCACGGGGCGAGCCGGCGCCGCTGCCGGGCGCAGCAGCCGCACGGCGCAGCACAGCCCAGCACGGCGGGCGGGGAGCAGCGCAGGCAGCATCGCCTGTTGCGCGCAGCGGGAGGGGCGGTGGGGCAGGGCAGGGCCGGGCCGGGCCGGGCGTTGCGGGGCGGGGAGGAGCCAGCGGCGGCGGAGTTGAGCCGCCCTCCGCGCGCCCCCACCCAGAGGGGACCTGGCCGCCGAGGAGGCGGCGGTACCTTGGACAGAGCCGCCGCGACTCGCAGAGCCCGCCCGGCGGCCGCTCCGGAGCTCCCCGACGAGCAGGTAACGGGCGGGCGGGCTGCGCGCTCCGCGCCCGCCGCTGCCCCGACGGCGCGGCCGCGGGAGAGCCTGGGGCCGGGGACAGCGGGGGCGGGAGCGGAGCCGAGAGAGCTCCCTTCGCCAGACTCGGCGGGTCGGGCGGTACCCACGGGGCCGCCCGTTTTTCCGCCGCCCGAGGGTCCCGCCACGATGCGCGGTTCGGGAGGGAAAGGGCTCCTTCGGGGCTGAGGCTTAGGAGGGGCTCGGGACGTGCCGGCAGCCCCCGGCGGAGCGTGAGCGCTCCCCGACGGGTCTGGCGCTAGCACGGCCCGCAGGGAGCTCACGGCCGGCGACAGGGCGGCTGCTGGCTCCGCTTGCAATGTGCACGGCAGCGGCAGTGCGCGCTTCACACGTGTATTCCTGACAACGCGTACACTCCTCTTAACTTCAAGCATTGATTCCTGAGAACTTTAAGCTTATCCTCCTGATAAAACGTAGAGTGAGGATGAATGGATGGGGACTGTATGTATTGCCCCAACAACATCACATACTGAAAGCTGCCTCCCAAGTCCACCATGTCAGGAGGAGTCAAATATAGGCACAGGGGCTTATTTTAGTCCTTCTCTGCTATCTGCTAGGAGAGATCAGTGCCTTTTGTTGTGGATTTGAGTTGCTGCTTTGAGCTGTGGGGAAGGCCACCCGGCTCCCCAGCCTGCTGTGACTCGCAGCCACCGTGCTAAGCTGCTCACCCTGGCACTCCAGCTAAGCCAGCTGTAAATAAAAACAGCTAGGATTATATTTTCTTTTTTTTTTTTTTCCTAATAACTTTGACAATGTACCTCATAGCTTTCTAGTGAGCAACTTTGAAGTCATCTTGAATTTCTGCAGGATTTTCTCCTGTGTCAGTTTTCTTGTCTTCTATGAAGCAAATACAGGATTGGGTGTGATGCTAAGCTGTCAGCACTTGAACCAGAGACAAAGCCTCCGTTCATCCCCGAAACAGAGAAAAGCACAGTTCAGGCTACCACCTCCAAACTCTTTATCACACTGTTTTTACAGATATGTAGGGCTGTTAGTAGTAGCACTTCCCAGAGACATTGAGCCAATATAGATTTTTAGTCAGCGTGACACCATATTGCAGTTTGACAAAAAAAAAAAAAAAAAAAAAAAAAAAAAAAAGGAAAGAAAGAACAAAAGTCCCAGTAAAGAGAGTATCAGCAAGATTTTTCCTTTAAGGGAGTAGAGTTTGAAGGGCTCTAAAGACAAAATGGTTGCTCTGTATTTGAATGCAGGTGTGGGGGCTGAGGCCAGCCCATAACAACTGGGCAAGCCAAGAGCCTTCCAAGAGTTACCCAACGTGCATTATTTGAGGTGCTCTGGACTGTGTTTTAGGAATAGAGTGCATGGCTAAGTGATGAGCCCTGTGCAGCACTTGAGAGGGAGCAGAGCAGTGCAATGGGCTAATGTGGCCTTTCCATGAGGGAAATCATCTCTCACCTGGGCTGAAATTGTGAGCAGATGACAGATCAACACGAGTTTGCTGTGTGGCTCATTGCAGGGCCCCAGGGACATCTCTCTACCTTATACAACCTATTTCACAGCACATGGCCCCACTGACAGCCAGTGCAGGACAGAGAGAGGACAGGATCAACACAAGGTGTCAGTGACCACATACACATTGCATGCTAAAGCTGCAAGGCTGGAATAGACAAGATAATTCCTCAGGAGAGGAATAATCCACAGCCATCTCTGCCTATTGCTAAACAAAACTCTTCAACTCACTTGCATACACTGTAGAGTTTAATCCAAATGGGTCTTAAAAGCTGTTGTAGAAGTCATTCCAGTGCCCTGAATGTAATAATTCTGAAGATTACAGAAAAACAATTATTTTCTACATAGTCAACACATGTTGTCTTTTATATTTTGCATATACACAGTCCAAAGTAATTAAAAGAAAACCAAAAAACCTCTAATCCATTAAGACCTTACTGAACACAAAAAATTCCCTCTGCTTTAGCTGTACTTATGTGTTGTCATAATTGAAGGACAATTACTTGGTGTGGTCACTGGTATATCAGAAGAAATGTGCGTGTCCTTCACAGAAAAGGAATTAAGAGGCATCTTCAGAAGTGAAAACCAGCATATGTGCAATACCAGAGAGACGTGAGTGAAAGTATTTGCTGTGTCACAGATTACTTTTGTGATTTTTGGTAGGTTAAGCTGTCTCCCTGGATAAGGATATGCTATTTGGAAAAACTGCCCTACAAAGCAGCTCAAACCCAGGGTACAGCACCCCTGCCAGTCCTCCCACAGCCTTCACAGGCAGGCTCACAGGGTGCCCAGCCCAGACCTATGCCCCCAAAGCACTGGTACCCTCTGAGATAGTAGGCTGCAGAGGGCAAAGGCACACGTCCATCAAGCTCCTTTTTACATCCTCTAGCACGGATGTACCCACGGAGCAGTGCCATGAAAAATATATTTAAAGGCTGTGGTGCTTTCATATAAAATGGTAAGGGGAGGAAATACAAGATCCTAATACAGAAAACTGCAACATTACTATTACCTGTGTCAACATAAGTACATTCAAAGAAAAGTACCCTCTTTTCTCCACCTAACGTGTAATACAAAGCACGCAGATTATGCCACAATAAATTGCAAAGTAAATTACAGTGACAAAATAAACCATGCTGAGAAGGGACCTTTTATGAGCATCAGATAGTTCTGAATAAATAAATTTATAGCAGAATGAGACAAACAGAATGTCAGAGCAATCTCCACAGGGCTCAGTTCAGCTGCTTTGAATGTTGTACTTCTATTTCTCTTCAGGTTTGCATTCTGAAGCTTCTGTTTGAGCAGGGAATACTCCCCTCATACATTTTGGTTATAAATAATGGGTACTGACAGGATTTTAAATCTTTTCTATTTCCAGAACTGAGGCATCAGGCTCCATAAGTACCCCCAAGTGATTTCAATTTCTGTCCTCAACAAAAGATACCAAAAGAAATGCTGGAATGCTTGACTTAGAAAAAAACATGCAGAAGAACGAGAAAGATACATGCAGTAAAGATGAAAGAGTAAGTAACTCTTTCTGGGAAAACAAAAAGGAAAAAAGAAGATGACTTAACAACTTTTAATTCTGTAAACTGATATCTTAACTGTAACCCAAGTTCTGCTCTAGACCAAATTTCTTCCTTTCAGGGAGCACCAGTTATCCTGCAAGAGTTTATTGCCAGAAACCTTGATCTAACACTAGCGCTTCTCATATCCAAATAAACTCTTTCTCCCAACATCCTCTGAAGAATTACAGTAAATATTCTGCAACAAATATTTTTATACTACAAAGCCAGAGAGGGCATGAAATTATTCATGCTAGTACATCACTATCAAACTATCACATATGATTCATTTTCAAGCTGCTTTAGAAGGTGCTGGGTGTGTATGCCTGTCAATAGTCAGCTTTCAGGGTTTTTTTTTTCCTAAGCAGAGTCATGAACTGCACAGGAACCTTACCAAGAAAGACAGAGCCAAAGCCTGGTATCAAAAAGAAATATTAGTTAACACATCTGTTTCCAATGATTGAGAAATCAATGACAGAAGAAATATGTCTTGACTAAACAGCTTGAAACTGTAGAATTTCCATTCTTTTATTTCTGGGTGTATTACAGGCTAATTGGATTTGCATTTCTGTTAATAATAGGTAATCCTATGACACTTTTCCTGAGTATCTAAAATCTTTGGTTTCTAGATAGGGAACATAGTGCAGCACTGACTTTTCTGTAGATGTCAAAAGGCAGAGCTGGTGCTTGAGCTCAGAGGACACCCCGTCCCATTCTGCTGTTCATGGCACTTCCTCCACACCCTCCCTCCCTGCATGCACTGCACTAACTCTGAGAAGTAGGTGGGACAGGTAACTGCTAACCCTTTCTTCCACCCAAAATGCCATTGTGGCCTGCAATCCTACTAAAATAAATGTATGTTACAGCAAGAGCTAGCAAAAAAAAAAAAAAAAAAAAAAAAAAAAAAAAAAAAAAAAAATCTGAATGTTGCGTACCTTAGGAGATGGGCAAAAATCAAATTAGAAAAATAAAGCCTCCAAAAGTTTACGGCCTACACTAATTACTAATCACTAATGGACAAGCATAGCTGCATTAGATGACCAATTCTCAACCAAGAGACATAGCTCCCTCCCTGAGGAACCACGCTTAGAGCGTCACAGCCTCTTGCATTTCTCAGTCATTCATGAATTACCTCTTTGCTTGATTTTCCCACTGCCCCCATAATTGCTCTGGCTTTTAAATGACTAATTACACTTCACTTGGTTAATTCTGAAAAAACAAAGGAAACTTAATTGCGTGGGCAGCATGGAATTCTTTTCCTCCCAGATACTATTGCTCCAAAGAGAGTGAGGATAAAGGAGGTATGAACAGAAATGTTTTTTCAAGCCTTCCAGGGGACTTCCAGACTGACTGGCAGCAGAGGTTTGGCAGGGTAAAACACAAGCTTACTGAGGACTGTGTAGTCAGTACTAATAAACTGGTAAACCTGCATGTTTTCTACTTCTATCATTTCATAGCCATTCATATTACCAATCAGACAAGTACTAACCCATGGTTTTACTAATCACAAGCTATATGCACTTCTTTACTAATGAAATACCTTAAGATATTCTATTATTGTGTAATGTGTTGGCAGATTTCCTAGAGTTTAGCTCAGGGTATGTGCTTGCATCATGCCTCTTTGTCCTAGGATTTCTAGAATTTTTACCAAGGAATAGTGTCCTTGATAATTTTCCACTAGTCACCTGATCTATCCATTTGAAAGCCTACAAACAGTACATTTGTATTAATCAGGCCTCTCAGCTGCTAAAACAGAATAAATTAATTTTTAAAGGGATGTAACATACTAAGAAAACAAAAGAGGACGGATTGGAAACAAGTAGAATTACTCACTCATATATATTTATTTTTATTGACTAGGAAGTGCCAAAACTTCCAGTTCCACCACTGCAACAGACCTTACGCATGTACCTACAGAGCATGAAACACTTGGTGCCAGAGGAGCAATTTAAAAAGACCAAGGCCATCGTAGAGAAATTTGGAATTGCAGGAGGCCTGGGGGAATCCTTGCAGCAATTGCTTGAGGAAAGAAGTGAAAAGACAACAAACTGGGTAAGCAAATGCAGTGGAAAAAATAATTGCTGTATTGGATGATGCTTATTTACAAGTTCTTTCTGATGTTCTCTATGCAATCACTGCTGTCTTTCAGCAGGTCAATGCAAACGGATCATTTTGATAAAGGAACATTTCAGACATAATAGGCCAGATTTTTTAAATTATGTCAAAATCCACGTTATTATTATGTTTTCAGATCAACAGGTTGTTGGCATTAATGAGGACATTCACTCAACTCAGGTTCATGCACAGAAGTGTCACAACACCTGTAAGACACACGCCTTTTGGATGCAATTTCCTCCTTTGCCTTAAATAACAGGATTTAGATTTTTTTATGAAAATGAAAGATACTTTCTGATAGAGCTTTAAAAGTGCCTTGAACAGCCATCTACCCAAAGTTCTAATCCACCCCACTTATTCTGGAATGGAATCCTTCATTATAGGAATTAGTCTTTTAAAATTGAGCTATTATTTGCCATTCATTGTCATGCTATACCAGTGTAGTTACATTGAAGTAGTTACTTTTGCCAAATATGCACATACATGTATATACATATACACCTATCACACAGACCATGCTGAGATCTCTGCCTTTATAAAAGTTCAGCTTTCTGCTTCCCAAGGAAGGCACATTAGGTAAGCTATAGCCAAAGCAGATTTTACCATTCCACAAAGTTGTACTTCATCCCGCCCTCATTAACCATGTTAGAGTATGGCAGCTGAAAATTAGAGCTTTGTTGAAGTCCTTCCATCCCAACAAGGAAGATGATTTTATGGATTCAGTGAAATCCTGCAGGCTTGTTACTGATGTCAGTGAATTGTGTGACAACAAAACTCCATTGAACTGCTGTTACAGTCAGGGGGAAAAGGCTACAGTGCTGTCAGTGCTTTCATTTTAAAAGCAGTGCTTAATTTCTGAACAAAATGCGGCCCAATCTTGTTTTCATATTGTGATTCATGGTGGCTAAACTAACCAGCATTTAAATAGTGTTCCTGAGAGGAAATAATATTCCAGAAGACAACGGCTCTTTTGAACACTTCTAGCATGAAAATTAGGGAGGAAGGATGCATAAGCATTTTCTGGAATTGTGACAGTTTTAAATTCTGGTTAATAAAATAAATACCTGATTCCTAAGGTAAATTAGAAATGGTTTTATTTGTAATTTAACTTGCCAGGAGTATATCTCTAGCATGTTCACCTGAAGACTCCAGAGACTGTGGGGGAAGCATCTGTTCTAACAGCAATGAAATATCTCGGAGGAAAACTTTTTCAACTGATGCATGCATTTGTAATTATTTTTGCATAATTTCATTGTTGTTTATAGTTACCATATGCAAAGCCTGCCCCCTCAGAAAGACCATTTGATCTTTTTATGAAAGCCTCCATTTTCCAAATAACGATTCTTCAATCTTTACTCAGACATAAAGGAACGCAGTTACTGTTCATCTGTGTTTTCAATAAAAATTGTTAGAAATTCAATGTGTGTCTGTCTGGGTCAAGAATCAGCAACCTGCATTTGTGTCAGTGGACACAAAGGGAATTCTCCAGGGACCCTCTCCACGTGCCACTCTCTGCAGGACTGAACCAGGAAAAGGCTTGGGAAATTTTTCTCCTGTTCTGCCTTGCTACAGGACAATATCTGATGGCTAGCAATGGAGCATCTTGGCGTCACTGACAAATATTTGAAGCCCCCTGAGAAAAGGCATCGCTAGTAAAGCCCCGGCCCTCTCTTAAACATATTCTAATTGCTGTGCAAAAGTTAACATATTGTATTCAAACATTTTCTGGTTGTAGAGAGAAGCAAACAACAAAATACCCAAAGCACGACGATCTGGAGCTTGTTTAGTTTTTAATGGAACGCACCGTAAATTGCCATTGATTGAGAAATAGGATTATGGAATTGCGGCTGACTTCTGCTGAGCTGAGGTCACAGAGCCCGGACTGAAAATGCTCAGCAGCTCCATTAATCAGAGCTGTGGCTGACACCAGGAGCACCAGGCACTGTCCCCTCACCTCCAGACTGCTTTTCTGTGCGCTGCTGGCAGCTTTAAGATGTTGTGTCCCCTTCCCTCAGGTGTTTAACTACTGGCTGGATGACATGTACCTCAACAACCGCCTGGCTCTTCCAGTCAATTCCAGCCCCGCAATTATCTTTGCTCGTCAGTATTTCAAGGACGTAAATGACCAGCTGAGGTAACGTATCACGACTTCGCAGCTTTCGCTAAATGAACGGATATTTTAAATGCACGGCTTTTGCAAAAAGACAATCGACTTTCGTTAAAAAATAAGGGCTGTAGCCATTAAAATTATTTCCTACGAGGCCTGCTGACTGAGGGCAGTGTTTCTGGGGTAACTCATATGGATATTCAGAAAGAAAGATGTCATTATTCTTACATTTATTGCATGGAAAAAATGCCATGAGATTTATATTTTTGAGGAATATTTACAAAGCTTTTTACTGCCTGTGATTCAAGTAAACCACTTTGTGAAGAAAAAGAATAAATACTAATTTCTGACACACACTTTCAAGGAAAATATTCTTTAACATGGCTTTGCTATGACTCGTAGCCACCCTGCAAACTGAAAAGGCCACGCTGGCATTAAACTGTCCCTCTCAGATGCTCGAAAGGGCACCAGAAACACAGGGGAGCTAAGAATAAGAATTCAGAAATTATTCTTTCCCAAGAACACTGCTTCCTTCAGGCCCATCAGCCCCAGCCCTGAACTGATCTTTCTGCTTTGAGCTGTAGTGGGCAATTACTATCATTTAAAAAGTAAGAAGGTAAGCACGTAGCCAAGCACAGAATATACCTCTCCAGACACCCTTAAAACAGGATTCCATTCTTCAGCCTTTGCCAAAACATTCTTCCTTTTAAAACAGCAAAAAATCTACCTTCATATAGCGCAATTTTCCTCTTTGCTTTTTAGCACTCTCTAGCTGCTCATTACTGAAATAATTAACTGCATGTGAATTTATGCTATTATAAAACAGCCGGAACCTTGAAACCAATATGCATTATTTTAACATTTTGCATAGACAGCTAATGCATCTTTTTACTTTACTTTAAACGTAACTATAAATGCTTCCATTCATTACTGATTAAATTTACTGTGCAAACAGCTTTCAAAAAAACTCCTCTTGGCATTTTCTGATGCACAAGGAAATATTTTTCTCAGAGCCTCCCATTCTGACACAGTGCAAACGGACAACGTCAGGAAATAATACACCTGTCCCACAGCTCTGCAAAAAGAATATCTGCTTAGGACAGGAAGTACTCTAATACTGGACAGGTTATGAGTATTGAAATTGAAACCCATGTGAGGATTCTATTAAATATTCAGTGTCTGCTTCCATTCTCTAAATAAGCACTTTCAGGCTTCCTCTTGTGGTAGTCTGTTTAACCATTTGAAGGAACTGTCTCAAGGATTTCATATTTCTTTTGACATGAATTAATTTAGGTTTTGGGTGGGGGCAGGGAGCTCTTCTTGCCAAGCCAGAAGACTTTCTCTCCTTATGCTGTGCCATCAATCATCCAAGGCTTTCCTCTGTCTCCCAGAAACAGCCCAGTGTTGCCAAATGACAAAAGACTGATGTCACTTCTCTCTGCTACTTGCAGGTTTGCCGCCAATCTCATTTCAGGCGTGCAAGACTACAAAGCTTTACTGGACACGTAAGTAGCTTGGAAGGAGAGCTTGAGTATCCACAGGGCTTCAGATTCAAGGCTGCTCTCAGTACAAAGCTGGGCTGTATTGCACCTCTCCACCAAGGGGAAGGGCTGGGGCTTCAGCATGCTTCAGGGCAAATGCTTCAGCATTTTTTTTATGCCCTTTCTGCTGTGTTCCTGCAGTGTAACAGATTGAAGAAGGATCCTTTTTGATGGCTGGCAGGCACGGCGCAGCCCAAAAGGACACACACAATTTGCCTAACAGAGTTACTGAGAGCACAAGAGGAAGCTTATGCTCCCCACACCCACAGGGCAGCAGCACTGTGGTTACACAGCCTGCACACCTTTCCTGGCACTCCACACTTACAACAGCACTGTCCCACCTCCATCACCCCAGAGAAATAACACATCCCAGCAGGGGAGGGAAGTCTCACCACAGAAAGGCTGGCTCAGTAGCTAATGAAAATAAGCTACTTATGCTCTTGTTACTTTCTGAATAAAAACACAGGGGAATTACACGATTCTTCAAGTCATGTATGTATTATGCACCCGTACAAGGAAATAAGTGATACAGAGAATTTGAGAGTTGGGACCTACAGTGAATATCCCTGGTTTGAACTGCGACGGTTCTAAAGACACGGTTAACCAGGATAACTAGCATAAAACATTACACCTCATAAACTGCATAAGAGTAAACCTCCTCTCCTGCTTCTTCACCCCCTGCCCCTGTCTGACAAGTTATATGCTTAGTCCTCTTTTGTAGAAGGAAAATCTCCGCCCTGTAAGATCTTCTTCCTCCTGTGGTCTCTGCAGCCTCTCCTGACCAGCAGCACCATTATTTCCTGCTGCAGTGTCAGTGGGGCATTTTACAAAAAAAAAAAAAAAAAAAAAAAAAAAGGGGGTTTCAGCACATATTACTCCATAGGTCTAGGTAAAAATTAGCACAAAAGCAAGGACATGTGGAAAACAGAAATTCCCACTGTATTGCCCAAGTCATTCCTGTTTGTCAGGCAAGGCTCTCTCGCACACTCTCTAACCAGTCAGCACAGTACAGGGCTGCTGTGAATTGAATTTCATCAGTTCCTTTCTTGAGGTGCTGGTCTTTCCCAGCTGTTCTCCTGACTTCTGTCCTGCCAAGTTTCTGGGGTCCCATCTAGGCAGGCTTCCTACACACATTGCAAAGCTGCTTGTGACCTGCTATTTCCATTTCCACTAGATGATAATGCAATTGCTTAATGAATATGCATGAAGCTGCCAGGAATGATGTATTTAACTTTGGTATGGGAATTCATCTATTTCCCTTATACTGTAATCTCATTTTATTATTCAATTTGTGTTATACCTGATCTAATTGTAACAGAACAAAGGACAGATTAGATTTATTTTCCTTTCTGTCTCTCTCCCCTCTTTTCCTCTGGCTTTGTTTTCCTCCTTCTCTGCAGCCATGCTTTACCTCCTGATTTTTCTCGTGGACAGCTGTCTGGTCATCCTCTCTGTATGAAGCAATACTATGGACTCTTTTCTTCCTATCGTCTTCCAGGACCTACCAAAGATACCCTTGTGGCCCAGAAAAGCAATGTAATGCCAGAACCAGAGCACATCATTGTTGCTTGTAACAATCAGGTAAATTAGTTCTCTTTTTTCATACCTTTCTATATTTCTTAATTTGCTTAAATTCACTCCAGAAGAGCCTAATCTAATCTCTGTTCAGAAATGCAATTAGCATGCTACGTATGAGCTCACTTCTTACCAAGATTTTGCAGTCGATATTTCCAAAAGATGCTTCTGCAGCATTTTTGTCCTTGCCCCACATTATGTTCCAAGTACAGTGATGTAGAAAGGAGGAATGTGGCAGAATTCATTTGCTTTCTCTTTCAAACAAAAATGCTTAATAAACAGAGACGAAACCACAGAGAAAAAAGAATCCTATTAGAGTGCATTTGCTGGAAATGCTCTTCTCTTGACAGTCAAGTATTGCCACACAGTTCATGGCAACTATACCACCATCACAGCTATGCATGGCACAGACACCCCGTGGGGGCCCTAAGCTATGCCTGAAGAAGTTAGCAGAGGTGCAGGCAGAAATACCGAAGTGTTAGAGTGAATCTGCCCCAGGCAGTAATTACCAGGGGGCAGCAGAGCCTGTTTCCTAGAAAATGTACAGTACAGCCCAGCTTGACTATTTGCAGTACTGGAGCCAGGCCTGCAGGTGCTCCTGGAATGAAGAGGTAGCTTCCACTGAAGTGCTTCCTGCTTTTCCAGGAAGTGCAGGAAATTGTCTAGATTCTCTAGGTTATATTTAAATAAATAATACCATGAAAAATACTTATATACTGCCTGATTTTATCTCTCCAAGGTTTTTCAAGCTTGTTCAAATAGAGTATATTTTATTTGAGTCCAACACACAATATAAATCCCCTGTGACAACTGGCATTACATTGCTGTTAAAGCACAGGAGGGGTGAGCCCTGGGCCATTGCCCAGTGGTTTTGTGTTCCATTGCATGCAGTCCTGGCTCTCCAGGCAGGACTTGAACATCTCAACACCTAGCCAGGTGACAGCAAAATGTTGGACCGCAAAGGGTCCAACTCACCTCTGACTGATCTTCTAACTTCTGTCATTTTGTTTGCAGTTTTTTGTTTTGGATGTTGTCATTAATTTCCGTCGTCTCAGTGAGGGAGATCTTTTCACTCAGTTACAAAAGATAGCAAAAATGGCAGAGAATGAAGAGGAAATGCTGCCTCCAATTGGCCTGCTGACAACAGATGGAAGAACAGAGTGGGCAGAGGCCAGGACGATCCTTATGAAAGGTTAGCAGCAGCAACCCCAGCTTTCTCTTCATCACCTTCCTCCTCACCATCACTGCCTTTCTTTGCTGAGAGCAAACATCACAGCAAACACAGGACTGAATGTGCAACCCCACTGCTGAATTTTTTCCAGCAGCAGGAAACTCAGTACGTGTAAGATGTATGTTGCCAGGGGAGCAACAGAAACGACTTGTCCCTTTGGCTCTGTATGTTTAAGTGTTATGCCATGTAATAACTCTCACTCCATTCTTTGTTTTCATCACATAAATTACATTACATCAGATTTTGTGATTTGTCTCTTTCTTCATATCCATTTTGTACCAATAGGAATGATGTATCCTCTTAGCTTTTGGCAACTATTTGATATTATTGATCTTATCCAACAAAAGCACCTGCAAGTTAAACACCTATTGAATCTAGTTGTGTACTTTCTCTAGTCAATGGAGAAGGTACCAGGGCTGATTCAACCAATTGTTAAGTAAGTATCTAGGAAAGATGGCACCAGTTATTATCTGGGGACCGCTCTCTCTCTCTTTTCCAACAGGCAGCATTCAGCTGTCTCGGATTCTGGACCTGAATGTCAAACTTGGAAACAGATGAAAATAAAGGGTGGGGTTAGCGACCTCTATCACATCACACCATGTGTTTTACCAGAGGCTAAGTGATATAAATGCCCTCTTTTTGCCATTTTACATGTCATGAGTATTTATTTTTTCATGCTGAAGAAAACATTAACTCATCTCTTTATCTCCAGTTCAGCAATGCCACAGAAAATATTGCTGTTTTACTAATGCCCTGGAATATACAAGAGTTGCCAATAGTCTCAAAATAAGATTTCATCCTAAGGAAGATTCCCCTTTTCTTATTCAAGTTTATCTGTGCTTATAAAAACTTAGTACAGATACACACACACAGAGTCCTGTCCATTATTTCAGCAATATTATATAGCATTAGTCTCATCTTTAAGCTTTCCCCTCCTCTTCCCATCATTTCTTTTTGAAGGAGGAGACAAAAAAACAACTTATTTTAATGAAAATTAAGGTGAACACCTAATAATTTAATTTCATACCATACTAAGTGAAACAGTCAATGCCTTGAAACTTACAGAAAAATTATTTTTGTTAACCTACATCATCCAAAAGGAAAACATAAAGAAAAATCAACAAAAACTAGCAAAACCCTCTCCCTAGCATTTTTGGATTGCCTGGCATTTACCAAAATATTCATTTTAATCAGAAAGCAAACGAACTCAGTTATGCAGCTGAAAAAAACAGATTCTGCCCTGGTGAATCTCATAGCACCATGATGTGAGCCTTCTCTAATCTAAGCAGGAATCCCATCCCAGACCATTCATGTTAGCACAACTCTTGGATATAGGTGAATGCATTGCCGTTACACATGGATATATGGTAATTAACAGCCCTTTTTCTTTCTTACTTGTGATGGTGAAATGTTCTTGCAACAATAAATAAGAAAGAAAGAAAGAGAATCTGGGAAGCACAATGGATGAAAGGGTCACTCCACAGCTGGTCTGTGCTGGGCAGGGCAAGAGAGAATGCTTCAGGCCCGCACAGACCTGCAAGCAGAGCATAAGTCTTCTAGGTGAGAAAATGTCCAAGATATTATAATGAACCCAGCCATCACTGATTTATAAACACACTCAGCATTGGAAGTGCACAACTAACTTGCTCTTCCTAAGTACAGGAAGTTAATTCTGTATGAAGTGACTGGCTACAGACCCATGCATACTACATCTGAATTTGATTCAAAACTGTCTTCTCATATTTTCCTTTCTAAAACTAAATTTAAAACCCCAACTAACCAACAGTTGGCTTACCAATTCAATGCAACTGTGTATTAGAAAGGAAGAAATGTCTTGCAGGGCTTTAGGCTTGGTCTTACTCGCCTAGCTCTTCCTACTTTTCGCTCTTCCTGCAGACACTTTCAATCCCAAGTCATGGTTCATGAGTTCTTGTGCAATTTATTGCCTGCTTCACATGATAATTTTTCAATGTTTGATCAGCCCTCTGGATATGTCTGTTTCCTGCTGTAAAGGCATCTTTCCCCTACTTCTCTGTTTCTGGCACAGCTTAATTTTATTCACTCTAATACCTAGACTCCAGATACCCTGAAGCCATATGTCAGACTAAGGGCTTCATATCTGTCAAAGATGTGTGGGTAGCAGCCACAATGAAATATATATAAAGCTATCAAACAGCATAAAGCAGAATGCTGAGCAAGCTGTGAGCAGTTTGTAAATCACTATCCAAGCTGTTTTTCCTCAAAGATGCCCGTCTGCAAACACCAGAAGCTGATGTATACATGGCAAGTCCCATTCACAAGGATCTTTTCAGCCTTTGCACCCATGCACACAGATCATCAATGAAAAAAATACCACAACTACAGTCAGCCCTGCAAGTGTGAGATACTAGAAAAGCTTTACAGCCAAGTGGGCAGGGATGTGTCTTCTCTCTTATAAAGCTTCTGAATGCTTTTGAAGACACTCCAAAGGGACGCTGGTGTTCGCATTTTGCAGGGCAGGAACCTCTCTGCGCGCCCCATCAAACACAATCTCTCGGCTCAAGCTTTTGTCGGGGCTGGCAGGTGCGGCAGCTGCTTTCCCGAGGATTCTTCTTCTGTTGGCAAGGGGACACAACACACTCTGCACTCCACCAGGCCCCCAGGGAGCCTGAAAGCAGTCAGGCTGACCATCTCTGTCCCTCGGGCTCCTGGCTGCTAATGCTGCCTTGCAGGAGCCACCAAACAGCAATAGGCAGTACCTTACCATAACCTGCGCAAGGCCACAGCTCCCCCTCTTCCTTCTCAGCCACTGCTATCACTTGCCTTTCCTTCTCTTGACATATTTTTAATTTCTTGCATATTTGGTCTCTTTTTTGCTACATAGCATCTGGAGAATGAACCTGGATGGTAAACAAGTGTCTGGGTTTTTTCTAGCACCCTCTGGAAAGGTGCATTATTTCTTACTATGAAAAATGCTCTTCTTTCAGACAATCAAACATCTTTACATACTTGCAAACCTTGAAAACAGGCACATATTGAAATGGCCCCATATTTCAAATGCAAATCAGAGTTGTTTAATTTTAAATATTTTTCCATTCTTTCAGCTAAAATAATTTTCTGAATTGAGCACATATTTGTTGAACTTAGCCTAGTCTCGAAAGAAGTTTTGATCAATCTGAATTCGTATCTTTAGTTGAGAACATTCTGAAACAAATTTACATTTACACCAAAATCTAGCAAAACCAGTGAATGAAAGCTGATCTGTTAAGAACAAAAGGAGTTTTGTATCAATGCCTGAAAGCCCTTTATCCTGTGATCTTGTTAACAGCCATATAACAGCAATTAATAATGTTTTATACTTTTAAACAAAACAAGTTCTTGTGATAGGTTGCATGCTTCTATCTTTTCAATGAGGAACTGTAAAAAGTGCTCGCAATTAAATATTTCCTATGCTTCAAAGTGGTCCTCAGATGCAAACAAACCCTTAACCTTTGTAATAGTTCTGAGTTAGACAAAGAAACTGAGAAACACATAAATACACCATAAAAGACAAGGAAAACACTGAGGACAAGGTAAAAAATACTCCCAATTGTCCAACCAATAAAAGAAGAGTGTCAGGATAGGGAAAAGAAACATGGCAACTCATGGTTTTGGCAAAGCCATGTTCAAAAACTAAACCTCAAAACCTCATCTGCAGATGTTTCCTCATGTGATGAAGGCAATATAACCTAATGATGAGAGGCAGGAGAGACAAGAGGGGTTTAATACAATGAGACAAAACCAACACAGACCCTGCTGTTCCTTATTTTGAAAAGGGTTTTCATGGGAGAACACAAAAACACCCTAAGCTCTGCTGTTCCAGAGCAGAATACTGCAGCAATAGCGTGAGCTTTGAAATTTTCTATTTTCGACCTGTCCTCTGTAACTGTTATATATAAAATAAGTAAGCAAGGCTGGCTTTAAGAGTAAAATAGATCTATTTTGTAATATAATTATTTCAAGGAAATGAAAGGCAGAAAAAGAAAGTGGGTATTATTGAATCATGTGAGAGATACACAGAGTTACAAAAGTTAACACAGGAATTAATGCCCTGTTTTAACGTCCCCTTGCACTGAGATGACCTCTTGCTGAGAGAAGCTCTGCAGACACCAGCTCATCGCAGGGTCAGGGTCAGATCTTCAGTGCTCTCCGGGGCAGAGGGTTCCCCAGCCCGTGTTGTGCTCAGAGGATGTGAACATTTCGCTCTTTTATCCCCAGACTCCACCAACCGCGACTCTCTCGACATGATTGAGCGGTGCATATGCCTGGTGTGCCTGGACAGCCCCAGCGCGGCGGAACTCAACGACACAAACATGGCATTTCACATGCTGCATGGAGGGGGCTACCACAAAAACGGCGCCAACCGTTGGTATGACAAGCCTATGCAGGTAAAAACCTCGCAGCACTGTGTTGCTTTATGGTGGGGACCACTTGGAATCAGGTAGGAGAAAGAGGGGAAGGTGGCGTCAGCATCTGCCTGGGCAGGTTTGGTGTGAGCAAGGCTGTGGAAGCAGGGACACTTCCACCTTTTCCAAAGCTGCCCTTTGCTCTTGAGATAACATAGATATGCAGAGGTATGAGTAGGTAGACATCAGATATATATATAAAAAAAAAAAAAAAATTCTGCACTGAGTCAAACGGGATGAAAATGCTGGCCTAGTATCCCAGAATTAAAAAAAACCAAACAAACCAAACCAAACCAACCAACAAACAAACAAAAAAAACCAAAAAAACCACAAACAAACAAACAAACAAAACAAAAAAAACCAAAAAACAAACAAACAAACAAACAAAAAAACCACACACACACACACAAAAAAACAAAAACAAAAAACAAAAAAAAAACAAAACACAACACACCACCCCAACCACAATATTTTTCTTTGTTTCCTCTTCTTACACATTTTCCCAAGATCCTAGAAATGCTACTGCATATAATTTGGCATGTGTTTAAGTCCTCATTTAACAGACTGTTTACTCATTTAATTACATCCTTGTTGAGACTTTCCTTAAGTATTGACTTCTCCAGCCTTTTTCCCCATCAGATTTTGAGTGTCATATTTTAAAGTGTCGCACTGTTATTTCCACACTTTGCAACAGACCCAGAGTGAAGTGATGTATTAATCTCCAACTGTCAACAATGTTGACACCTTATGAAAAATTGAAAAATCCCTGACTGATACATGGCTTGCATAATGCTTGTTGCTCTTGCCATACCTAAGAATAGCAACACGAAAAGAGAAACCCCTAAAATAATTTCACTTTCACCAACTTACCCAAGAGCAATGCATTTCAGTAATCATTCCTGATTAATGCCACTGCAAATGACATTATTAGAAGACTCTTTTAAAGAACAAACCCTTTGTCTTTAGAACAGTTAGAACGCTGTTATTTGCAGGGTCAAGTGCTGAGATAGTTCAAGCAGATGAGAATAAACAACATTTTCTTTTTGTCTCCTATCACAAGGCAGCAGAAAGCAAATAAAATTGCATAGAGTGTGAGAGAGCTTAATCTGTCCAGATGTATTCAGACCACAGAAGTTCAAAGGTGAAGAGAAATTCTTAGGGAAATAATATCTCATTTTCCTTTATGCAAACACACATTATGTAGGAGGCATTCTCACAGTAGAATTTGTTCTTTCTCTCCTTATTCTTCCTCATCTTTGCAGTATGGCTTCAGAAAATGTCCAGGTGAACTTTTTACATCATGCCCACTCTCTGAAAAGCTCATGGAAAGCAGGGAGGCAGGATGCGTATGTGATACAAGTGTACAAGAGAGAGCTAAGTGGGTGAAGTCCAGCTAAATGCACTTCAAAACAAGTGTGGGGAAAAGCCCAGAGAAAGGAAAGGAGAGCTACAGTATTGGCCTAGACACCTGCTTTTGCATGAGATGCAGAAGTTCCAAATTGCATGGGTGTATCACAGAACTGGAGCACAGCAGGTTGTCACCAGCAGTGCCATGTGTACACAATAAAATTAAGAATGAAGACAAATAAGAGGGAAATGAAATGAAGAAAGCATCTAAAAATATAACATTCAAAATAAGCTATGAGAAAGCTAACAAATAAGGATAGACTTTGTAATAAAATGGGATCCTAAGGATTTTCCAGGTACAGATGTTTTATTGTCCTCAAAAGTGGAAGGAGAACCCTGGCTTGTCTTTGTATTGATGGGTTTTCTGTACCATAAAGCAGATGCCAAATCAAATTTTCAGATTCCATTGGGAATTGTTAAAATTTACATTCTCACCGGATTCAGTCCCAAATAGCAGCATGGAAAGGATTCAGTGCAACACCTTTCACAGGACAAGCAAGCCTCATGCAGTAAATCTGTAAGTCACCCACTGATCTGTAGGGCAAGGAAGCACCTGATATGAGCAATAAGAAAACCACAGGGGAATGATGACACCTTTGTCAGGTTTCCATCATGGATAACTTACCCAGAGCACAGTTTATTCCCTGTATATGTTGCACCTATTCTTCTCCTTGTTTAGTTTGTGGTAGGAAGAGATGGACTCTGCGGGACCGTGTGCGAACATTCCCCTTTTGATGGCATCGTAATGGTGCAGTGCGCTGAACACCTGCTCAGGCACATGTGAGTTCCCTTTCTGGACATTTTATACCCATTCCAGCCCCTGGGAAGCCTCTGCCAGTGGCAAATTTCCTCTGATGCACAGGGGGACTAAGACACATAAAACTGTTGAAGAGCAGTGATTCACCTGCTAAAAGAGCAGTGTTTAATGAAAGGATTATTCCTGTGACCTTAATGACTTCTCTCTCACATACCAACAGGAAAGAAAGTTCCAAGAAATTAGTCCGAGCTGATTCAGTGAGCGAGCTTCCTGCTCCACGGAGACTAAGATGGAAGTGTTCCCCTGATATTCAGACACATTTGGCATCGGCAGCAGAAAAACTCCAAAGGTAGAACAGATGTCTCATCTTTCTCAGCTGTGACTGCAAGCTGGAAACTACCCAGCACATTGCACGGGCTCCCTCCTGGGGGGCTCCTGTCTTCCTGCTCCTCTTCTTCTTACCAAGCTGCACATACCTAGCACCCCTCTTCAGGATAGGATTCTTATGGGCTGGAGCTACTTCTCTGTATTCAGAATTGCATTACCAGTGTTTTCCTTCCATGTAAATATTAGGAACTCTAAAAACCACTGGAAAAACAGCTTCTCCATATTTGCACAGGATGCAAACAATGCAGATCCTCTGTTTCTGTGGATGACTCTTATGGGTTGAGCTGACTCAATCTGAAGCCAGGGCAATAGGGGTACATATAGAGAACAGTAGAATACAACTGGTTTGAATAAACAATTTGAATTTAGGAATGTAATTTGTTTACATTCATATTGCTCCTACAAACTCTAGTTTTTCTGACTCTATTCCCAGGCTGTCAAAGATTTGCATGATCATTGGGGGTTGGGGGCAGCAATAAGGATTTCTTCTCAACATTCAGGCCTGTGATCTCTTTGTAGGGAATTAACACATTGTCTGCATGATCAGCTGTAAGCATGTCCAGTGTAGTTGCATTAGATAAGACCTCAAAGTGGCTAGAAAGATACGTAAGAGTAAGAACATTCAGGATGCAGACTAACTCCTTTGTGTTTTTAAATAAAGGTAGTAGTAGTCTAAATTGAATTTTGCAAGGAGCTTAAGGGTGTTCATCAGATCCTAAATGTACCCAATCCTCACCCCAGTAAATCTCTCAGAAATTTGTCAAGAACAAAGGAGACCCTTGCCTTGGCTTCAGGAGTGGAAACAGTGAGGTTGGGGGGAGGTTGCTGGATTTTTGGTTTGTTGTTTTTTGGGTTTTTTGTTGGTTGTTTTTTTTTTTTAAATAAAGGTGTCTTACTCAAATGAACATACTTGAGTGCCACAGTTAAGGCTGCAGAAAACAAGCCTGACATAGAATCATTATGAATAAAAGTTACTGACCAGGAACAAGTTACCAAAGGCCAGGACCGTCTGCAGAGCAGGAGAGCAGGAGGCCACTCACCTTTAAGAGGGTACTGGCAGGAAAAGATCTCTGGGTTTTATTTGCAAACAGAAATGGGACAGAATGTGCTTCAGTGGTGAATAAGGTAGGGTACGTTAATGGTTGGACTTGATGATCAGAATTCTTTTCCAACTTCAACAATTCTATGAGATTCTTACATCTGCAGTAACTCCTTCTGCCTGTTTTCCAGGGCAGTGGAAAATCTGGATTTTATTGCCTACAAGTTTATGCACTATGGAAAGGAATTTATTAAGAAACAAAAGATTAGCCCAGATGCCTACATTCAAGTAGCACTTCAGCTGGCATTCTACAGGTAAGGTTAGTTCAATTCATAGGAACAAAGTACACAAGGTAGTGGGGTTTTACACAGAGGATCCATTTTTTCCTCAACATTCAAACAAGTGCCTCCTGCATGGAAATGAGTGATCCTGCCTATTGACTGTAGGGCAGACAAGATAGAAACTGATACCTGGTTCTAGGAGAGAGTACTCCTTTTCTTCACTCCCTTTCCTTGCTCTACCTTCCATCCCTGTGTGCCACACACACCATTCCCAGCCAGTACCCTCCCGACAGCTGTCCCTGTGCTGGGCATAGGGAAGGTGAGGGAATATGGCAGGAATGGCTGCAGCAGCAGCAGCTGGGGAGCCCAGGTCCCTGGGGCAGAAACACCACTGCTTTACCTCATGGGTAGCTTGGGAGGAACCATGGCAGTAACCACACATGCACCTGGCACCACAGGCTGAAAAGCATCCACTGCAGCACAGAATATCAGACCAGAGTTCCTCCACAGAACAGTAATTACTGCTGCTCCCTTCCTCACAGGTATCCCAAGATTTGATAAGATCCTCTAATTTCCATGGTCTTATCAAACTTAAAAGCTTCTTTTTACATTGCCAGAACTCCAGGGTAGAGATAGGTTGTACGGTTTCCTGCAGAAGAGCCTATTACACAAATACTTCTTTATCACGTCAGATTAGATCCCAGAGTGGTCTTTACCTGGTCAAGAACAGAGATGCTTAACATATTTCATGGACTCCTTCAACATCTGTTGAACATCCATTTTGCATATTCCATTAATAAAACTTCAACAATGACTTAGGCCAAGATTTTCATTTGGATCCCGGCCATGATATAAATCCCATGTTTGTAACAAAAACCTTAGGGAAGAGTTGTTTTCTGAGACCACCTGCTTCCGCTGAAAGACACCGTCTGTCTCCCGAAGCAAAGAGTAGTATCTGTATACCTGGACCCAAATTAAACATCAGTCTTTGCAGTCTGTTCTATTGCTATGAGGGTTTTCATTCCAGCTCACAAATAACACCCTACTCCCCTTTTAGTTTTCTTCTTTCCACTAACACACTCAGTCCATTTTCTCTTGTTTTAAATAAAACATATTTCAAGCCCATAAGTAAATGATTAATTACACAATTATTTTATGATGCAGTACAAATAAAACATTCCTGGAGATCTTTCAGTAAATTTTTGTTTTACTAGCTTTGTTTCTACACAACAAGTCATTTTTTACTGGCAATGCATAACTAAAACACGTTCAGCTGTATGCAGCTCTTCATATTAGGAAGGAGTGGGCATCCATCTTTTTTAAGTTTCTTACAGAATTCGTTCAACATTAAGATGAATACTGTGCAAGAAATAAAAGTGTGGCTGTAACAATAAAATGTACCGAGCCTATATTTCTCTTAGTCTTTATGACTCCCTGAAAACCATCATTCTTTGTTTTTCTTCCTTCACTCCCTCAGGTGTCACAGGAGGCTTGTCCCAACCTATGAAAGTGCTTCCCTGCGCCGATTTGATGAGGGCCGGGTTGAGAATATTAGGTCTGCTACCTCGGAAGCATTTGCTTTTGTCAAAGCAATGGCAGGAGACAAGACAACTGTGTCGGTATGTTGGGCTGGCTCCCTCTGTCTTCATTGCCAAAACACCAACTAAATCATGCATTCATGGTCCCAAGTCTCTCACTTTTTATCTCTTAACTGAGAACTTATGTTCTTTATAGGCATAGGGCAGGGTAGCAAGCACTACAGGATTTTTCCTTTGTGTACAGACCAACCATTAAGCTAAATATAAATACTCCCTTATTTTTATTTAAGCATCCAAAAGATTCAGAGGTGCCTAAACATGACACAATAAGAAACATAATATCTACTTTTAGATTTAGTACTGTCTTATGAGTGTTCTATCATCAGGTCGAAGTTCAGCTCCCTGGAGAGATCTAGGCTGAACACACAAAGCTCAGGATCATTAAACTGCCACACCAGGGGAATTGCCTGGCAGGTCTCCTGCAGCGGTTAGTTCTGCTGCAGCCTGCAATATGTGATGTAATTCCCATGCTTTCGTTTCTGGATATGTGGATATGTTCTGGCTGATCCTTTTTGTTTTAAAGGGATGTTTCTACCAAATAGACTAAGCCTTATAGGATCCTCAAGGGAGCTGAACCTTAATGAGGAAAAGCTTCATCAAGCTAATCAAACAACTCTCTAAACTGTCCTGATATACTGCAAAAATAAAAATTAACATTGTTTCTTTGAGACACACCATCTGTTTTCCAGAAGCATGAGCACTGTACAGAGTAGATGGGGATGCAGAGGTACAGCTGAGAGCAGAGCTGCACAAACAGCCCTGTGCACTGTCCTGCCCACCATCCCTGGAGAGCCTCCCTCAATGTCTCTGCGCCACTTCCACCCACTGCACTGCGCTGCTGTACAGGGAATTTCCAGGTGGCCGTTTAGATGCAAAATGCTGCCACAATACAGTTTATTTTTCACAGTAAGCCCATTCCGGTGGCAACAGCCCACATGGCTGTTCTTTAGAATTTAGTATAACGTTGCTAGAAGCATTGCTTCTGCCAATGCTATAGATTAGGTGCAAATCAATGAAATATTATAAACCAAGATCTAACAACCCAGAGGATTATGAAAATTTTCCCAGGTAAACCCTCTCTTCATCCACTGCTTCTTCAATCTCCTCAAGGTTATTGTGCCCTGAACTTAGCTCCTGATGAACAACGCTCAAATGAGTCCCATGGCAAAATAACTCAAAAAACCTGAAGTAACTGCCTCTGCTGTCTTCCAACACTTACTGACTTCTGCAGCTCTCCCAGAGCTTCAGCATTTCTCACCTTTTCCCCACCCAAATCTGAGATCGTGCCCCCCTTTCACAGCACCCTAAACTGTCCTGTTCCACACAAGCAAGCCAAAGAATGCCACGTGTGGCATAGATGAACTCAGATGGAACTCAGTCTCAACCCCCATGGCTTTCCACTGCATGCCTTGGCCGTACAGAATTGGGGGGATAAAGGTTTCATTTCCCCTGGAAAACCTGTAACCACAACGCATACCAACCCACTGATAGTCTTCCTGGAAGATTCTACACCAGGAGATACAAAGGACATTCATACTGGTCTGTGATTGTTCTTTCCAACAGACATTAATAAATCTTTGTTTTGATGTGAACATCTTCATCTTTCGATGCAAAACTACATATGTATATTAGCATCACAGAAACATTAGAAAATTAATTTAATACAACCCTATTCCAAGGTGACTTCTTTAGACCTAAGCACTGTTCTGAATGTGAAGGGGTTAATTCTTTTTTCTGGACAAAGAGATGCACCACGTGGTGTAAGTAGCCTTGAACTCCCCATAATATTGTTTGCTAATAGCCATTAATTCAAACCCAATTAAAAAACATTTTTCTTCTGACACAAATAAAAATTATCCTCAAACGATAGCTTGAACAGTCACCAAAGATTGATTGAGTCAGATTGATTCTTCAGCAGGAGAAATATCTCATGCATTTGACACTTGCTGTAAAAGCAGCAGCTACTGACACTAGAGATTGCTTGAATAGCTGTAAATTAATCAGATTTAAAGACTGCATTCAGTAATTTAATCTGTACCAGGCAACTAAGGCCTAGCTCTAGCCTTGTGAAAAAATATCAGACTTTGTATTTTGAAGGTCCCTGATGGTGACCTTGACTTGCTTCTAAAATGAATTCTCTGTTCAAAAGACCATTCATCGTCCATAGGAGCTGAAGGTCCCCTGTTTATCTGGAGACTCGGTCATTTCTGGCTGTTTCAGGGTCTCCCAAAGTTGCAGTGTTGGACTTGATGTACAGCAAGGCAGCACTTCTTAAGATCATTCCTTTAATATAAAAGGCTGCCATTTGACAGCTGTTAAAATTTACTAGCTTGTTATCTGAAATGTCAGGCATCTATGGAGGGTAGAGCAGCCTTGGAAAAATTCTAGATGCTCTTTCACACATGGGAGTAATTTTTTGACTGGCTAGTAAAATATCAGTAATGGCTTCCATTAATATCACTGTCATTGTCTACATAAACCATTCTGGAGAATGTACACTGCCTGTCTGTTTTGAAAACACTGAATTCCACCAGACAATTGTTTTCCCTACTTCAAAAGCAGAGATTCTATTGGTAATACTCTACACCCCCAAAATCCATGGAAGGACTACACAAAAGGAACTGCAAGCCTTTTCGTGACTTCAAACAAGCCACCACCAAGAAACCCATTCACCCCTGGCACAACCAGGTGCTGGTGCTGATCAGGGCATTGATCCCTGTGGCTTTTCATTTATCAGAGTACTTCCACCTGAGCCACAAGCAGAGGACATTTGAAGTGCTTGCTATTTCTTTGAGAGTTGATTCAATAATATGTATATTCTGATTACCCCAACAGGATTCTGAGAAGATGCAGAAATTTAAGGATGCGATTGCAGCTCAGACTAATTACTCTGTTCTGGTGAGTAAAACCCTGTCTCAACAAGAACTAGTCAGCTTTTTCAAGAAAAGTATGAAGACACAGTCATTAGCTATTTAAACACTAGAAAAATTTGGGCATCTCCGAACAGGAGAGTATCTGCTATGTCACATTTAGGAACATTTCTAATGGCCCAAATAGCCATATTCAATTAACCTCAACTTAAAAAACCCTAAGCCTAAAACTAACCATTTATGCATTTTCTTACATTTCTCTTGACTAGAGGATAGAGGTCCCTATTTGGAACCTGATCCTGAGATGGACTAGTATTCTGGAACATGCGTTCTGGTATTCCAAACTGCCATTTCTAATAAAGGTCATTAACAATGAGGGAGTGATTATAGTAAGTTTTTTTTAAAGACCTGAATGCCTTGTCTAATAAAAGGGACAGATGCCCTCCAGTGAAGAAATCAGTTTAATATCAAATACAACTCATTTTCTGTTGATTAAAAATGAGACAATTCAGTTTGGGTAATGCTCTACGTCCCACTGTGCCAAGACAAGGCACAGACTTGTTCTATAAACAACTTAGTCATACCACTCATGAAATTAATAAATATTAATAACCAGCTATGATAAGTGAATTTGCTACCTATGGTTTTGTCTCAGACCATTGCCTATAAATCCATATTGTTGATTACTCTGTGGATATTCAAAATATTCAAGAAATCATTCACCTTCAGAGGTGGTTTTAAAGGTATATTCTGAGCACTGAAGAGGAAAAGTGTTGCTTTCAGGCAGGACTGTGAAACAAAAGAAGCAGGGAAGAAAAACAATTCTGTGTTTCAACTCTTGTGGGTTGTGAGAACCCACATCTTAGAAGCTGAGACTCCGCGTGTTCTGTAGAGGAAAGTCAAGTCTTCAGGGCAACTACCTCACCTGAACCATCTCAGGGTGAACTCACAATGAACACAACACACTGTAGGTCTACTGAGTCACAACCAATGGAATATCCATACAACAGCTCTCAAAAGAGAAAAAAAAAAAAAAAGAGAGGGAGAGAGAAAAAAAAGAAAAAAGTCCATTAATTCTCCCCTCCAAGTTATTTCAGATCCAGAAACTGTTATGAAATTCAGCCTCCAGTGTACTTCATGGGAAAAGATTAAAACTGCCATTGGAAAAATAACTTATCTTTAAATTTAAAAAGCTCTCCAGGTATTTCTTCTTACCAAGCTCCCCCTCCTTTCTCAGAATAGCAGAATGTAATCATTGGGGCTTTAAACTCTGGGTAAGACTTAGATGGTCTGACTAAATTGTGCATAACAGACTGAAATGTAATAGCTCCTAAGGAAAACAAACAAAAAAATCTACTTCATAAAACAAAAAGCAATTTAATGATTTTATTTCCCCTTGTTAAGGCATACTAGTAGCATTGCTATCTTAAAAGTGGAGCTCTAAAATTCAATTTAGCCCAGTTTTTTCCTATGCGTTGACTCACAGTTTATTTCGTTAGCCTGTCTCGGCCTCTCTTCAGACATGACATTGATCTATGTTGCAGAAATGTCATTGCTAACTGCCTTATAAATCTTACGTGATAGCAAAATATTTCCTTTGATTATCAAGTCAGTTTCCCTGTATGGAAAAAAGAACATAAGCACAGCGCTGATGTATGCTACCTTTTTGGAGCATCCTTCCTCCATCTGGGCTGATGAACAAACAGCTCCTGTACCAATGGGTGCCTAGTTCTTAATAAGCCAAACCAGGCTATGCACTCCCAACCCCCTGCTTCAGGCACTTATCGGTGGTTAAAATTATTCTCCTCATAAGAGAAGTAAACTAGCACTTTTCTGGGTTTTTTTCTTAAATCCTTAAGAGGAAAACTAAGCTCATGCTCTTTTTTTAAATCCAGTCTTCTCTCAGGCCGTTCCAAGGGTCCTGTGCCACAGAGATGTCAGCTCTGCTCTCAGGGCAGTACAATGTCCCCAGTTCAGCTTTCCCTTCCCATATACTTCAGCCTGGGCCACAGAAGAGCTACAGCTCAGTCCAGGAAATCAGTGCTTTCACCAGCATGAAACTGAACTGGACTGAAGGATTTTGAACATATTTATCTGAGGCAATTCCTGCCTGGTTGGACCAAATTTTGGGTTGGTTTCCTAAAGAAACAAAACTCTGTAACTCTCCTGTCTGCCAGTGCTGACTTCTGATCCCATTAGTCATCTTCAGTCACATTCACCAGTAGGGCAAAGCTCTTAAAGCTAATAAATGCCTTAAGTCTAGGGCATTTGGTATCTGGACAGAGCAGAGATCTGAGCATAGGCAGCCAATGGCAGGGACTTGCTGCAGGCTCAGCAGCAGCTCCTGTGAGCTGCCCCTGCTGCTTCTGTATCCCTAACCCCAGGTTTCTCAAGCGGTGGCGTTTGCACACAGATCTGCGACAGATCACTGGCAGATCTATCTGTTATTCTGTTAAGCCTGTTGCAGACACCTACCAGATCCTTGGATCTAAATTCTGTGGAATAACATATGCCTTAACTGCCAGAGGGAGATGCAGGCAGCAAGGCGATGGAAGACTAGCTCCAACTGGGAGGTGTTTTGGAGCCCCCCACCTTGAAACATAATCCAAATGATGCACAGAAAATTCCAAAACCTGCTTAGAAATTTCTGCTGTCCCACATGCTCCCCCTCAGCATCTTAAGAAGCGCAGCCCATGATATTCACCTCTGAGAGATGATGAACACACAGATAACACATGGCGTATCAGCACATGATACACCTCAAGACTGTCTCCCTCCTAATTTGTAAATATCCAGAGCACCACATGAATTTCTCGTTACTGATCTTCGGCAAAGTGCATACTCAGAGTGATATCTGAACATTACAGCACATCACTCAAACCAAGCTCATCAGCTCTGACCAGAGCACTAGGCAGTAATATTCAAAATGCCTCCAAGCTCAGTTAAATGCTGTTGTCTTATCACATCTTACCACAGGCTGTTACTGGAATGGCAATAGACAATCACCTGCTAGGGCTCAGAGAGGTGGCCCGGGAACACTTCAAGGAACTGCCAGAGATATTTACAGATGAGACTTATCTGACAAGCAATCGATTCATCCTCTCAACCAGCCAGGTGAGTTTCTCCTGTTCAATGGCCTTGCCAAGAAAAGGATAATTTTTGTTCTGCCAGACCTTGTAGCTCACAGTGAGAACAGTGTAAAAAAGACAAGCAAACAAAAGCAGTATCAACGAGAAGACTGCAAATCACTCCACATTTTCAGTCCTGTTTTGGTTCATCAGCACAGTAAATACTGACTACAATTATCACTTCATAGCTAACATTCCAAAGATCTGATCAGAAATTCTGGAAACACACACAAACAAAATCAGTAGAATTCACATGAGGGCTCAGTTTCCAAACTACATCTATTCCCATTCCCCTTCTTTTCCTCCTTCCCCTAAGATGACAGCTCTGGTGAGCACTCTTTACTCCAGTGACAGTATAGCCACAAGCCCGAAGGGCTGCCACTCTGAGAAACAAAAAGCCAAGAGCCATGAGGAAAATTCACTCTTAAAAGTTGCTACATTTAAGATCTTTGAGAGCCTTCTGTTATTTGCTGTAAGACAGCAACCCATGCAGACATGCAACTCAGACTTACAGACATTTTAGACAGGTACAGACATTTACAGATTTATAGTTATTTGCACATACAAAGGTACTCAATACTTCCTACATTTAGTGTTCTGAATAAGGAGGCATCTTTATAGCATACAGCCTAAAAATTAACTGTTTCATTGCATCTAGTAGCAGTCCTAATGAAAAAAGAAATCATGTAAGAATTCATTTTCTGAAACACTAGCCCGACTGCAACAGATTGGGACTATCCAATGAAAGAGACTTACAATATCATGCTACAGTATAAAACCTTAATAAGTAATTTGATCTTGTCATAATGTTAGTAGGCTTTCAGATATGAGAGAATGTAACCAACATGCTGCTACATAAATTCTCCAAGAAACTATCCACGAGCAAAGAGTGCTTCTGAATAGCTTTATGGCCTTCGGCTGCTGCACAGCAAATTCATCTGAAAATTCTATGGCTCTATTAGCAGGACTAATGGCCTGTTCTACACCATTAAAAAGGCAAATGTCCTTTGAGAAGGCCCATGTACATAAAGTCTGAAACATATAGATTTCTAACACCTTTTTTCTGCAGAAGAAAGTGTTCCCCTGCTGTATTATTCCATGATCAAACTGGGGTGTTATAGAATGTCTAGTTGCATTAAAGTATTTTTGTACAGGATCACAATCATAAACTATTATTAGAAATGGACAATGCAAATTTCTCTAATTTAATGCAGCCTTCACATTACAAATTCAACACAATCTTAAGAAATTAAAAACCTTAGAGAAGTTTTACGTATCAGTTTAATGTACAAGGATCACATAAAATTCCTATATATCAATAACAAGTCTTATAGCTTTCAAATTTCTATATAAATTGAGTACAGAAATGCATTATAACCACCTAAAATTATACCCGTTTTTAAACCATAGAGAACAAACAGAGCAACCAAATTCTATACTGAGATCAGTTTTTGCCTTCCAAGGTAAATCATCTCCAGGACTTCTGAAGGCAGTAATACCCCACAAGGCTGAATTCACCACATTACCAGCATTTGCAGCATTTTTTTTTTTTTTTCTCTTTTTCCTAATTCCTAAGCAGCTGATTTTAGGTGCCCTGATTAACCAGAGATCACTCCTTCCCTTCTCCCTGCAACCAGGTTCCTACTACTATGGAAATGTTCTGCTGCTATGGGCCTGTGGTGCCCAATGGATATGGGGCATGTTATAACCCTCAGCCAGAGCACATATTATTCTGCATCTCAAGCTTTAAAGAATGTAAGGAAACCTCCTCAGACATGTTTGCAAAAGCTGTGGAAGACAGTCTCCTAGAAATGAGAGATCTGTGCAACAAATGCAGTTCTGCTACAGCAAAGCCACCTTCTAAACAAGATGCAGCTACACAGCTGCAGAGTGACCACCACTGCTAAGAGGCTGTGGGGATTATTCTCTTGAATCCACCTTATGAAGAAATGTGACATAGTTGCTCAAAAGCAAGACAGTACTAATAATATAATAGTGTAGAACCAAAGTGTCATTTGTTTCTCATTGTTGCCAACATTTACAGCTCTGCGTACTAAATCTACTATTTCTTGCTTACGGGTCAGCAAAAAAAGATTTGGTCTCACTGGCTGAAATGAAGGAGGAAGTCATAAAAGTATGTGTTGTATTACCATTTCTTACCATAATTAACTTGTGCCATTTTATCACCTAAAAAATTGAGTAAGTTCGTATATGACATAAATTAAATACTTAGGCACACCAATTAATTAATATCCCCTGCAAGTAGCTCTAAAATCACATCTATTACTACAAGATTTGCATGTAAAGAAAAAAAAGAAATTTCCCCTACTGGGAATTTTGTGAGTAACACTGTAAATAATAGGCTGATGCCATTATATCTTGAACTTTCGCATGAAGAGTATTTAATACCACCAGTCTATTTACTATATATGAAAAACTGATTATTTTTAGGAATGGCCCCTGTGCATTTCCACCGAGTTTAGGAGCATAACATGAGTGTTTGCATGTTTCCCCCAATCTGAAAATGCTGCAGAAATAATTTAGCTTTTATTTTGGTTTGCACTGGTCTCAAGCACAGTCCTGTTCTGAAAGCAGCATATTGGAGAGATGATCCATCACAGAGAACTGGGAGAATTTTGTCCCTAATGAATTGACTTAATTATTTCTTTCTATCAGTGAGCAAAATCCAGCCTGACAGAGCAGCAAAGCACAAAACATAAGTACTATTCAATCCTACTTAAGACCTTTTCTGTTTGCATTGGAATTAATTTAGTCACTGTCACTGGCAGGAGAGTCAATGCAACCACACAAAATCAAAGAGCAATAACTAGAATGAAGAGGTAAATTTGCAATATAAGGAAGTCTTCAAGCTAGAATTATAAATACCAGTACTGGTACTCATATCAGCTTTGCATCATCCCGCTTGGAGGGATCTATATTTTATATTTTTTAATAGCAGATGTAGGGTACCATATTCTGCAATATACAGTAAATTCAACCAGGAAAGTGGTAATATATAGTGTCTGGTAATTCCAATTTTATATGAGTGCTATCCTGAGGTTTTTCTCATTATCTCTCTCATTCCCTATAAATCCTTCCAGGGACTGATATTTTCAGTTACTTTCTCATGAGGTGAAACACGCTGCCTCACTTAGAGGTACCATTGTTAGAACACAACTTACTCACTGACTGAAGACACTTCATTCTAAACTCCAGCGCAGATCCCGTGCTGCACAAGCTGGAACCCACTCTGAGGCCTGGCCAGGGATTGCTTCCTTGCCTGTGGAGAGGTGGAGATGTCCCCTCTTCCTTTGTAGATCAATCACGCATTTAAGCACTCTGAAGCCTAAAAGCAGAATAGATTTATTGCGATAACCTAAAGATGCAAATATGTTTCTGTTTAAGAACTCTAGATACAAATTCAGGAGATTCAGTATGTCCATGATTATTTTAATGCCTCTTTTGAGAAGCATACATGTAATTAGGCAGGCTGTTGGATAAAGGATATTCACGACCTCATATATGAAAGCACAGTGGATCTGATAATCAATTAGAGCAAGTAGCTATGTTGAAGTAAATCAACTATGATAATTTACAGACATTAAGAGCTGGGCTCATTTTTTTAAAGTTATTATATTTCACTGAAAAATATGTATTTATTATGCCATGAGCTGTGGTTCAAACCAAAGATGAAATGTGGTTTTAGATTACATAAATAATATTATAGCATAAAAGCTGCCCCAAAGTTATCATAGAATGGTTTAGGTTGGAAGGGATCTTAAAGATTATCTTGTTCCCACTTCCCTGCCACGGGTGTGGACACCTTCCACTAGGCCAGGTTGCTCCAAACCCCATCCAGCCTGGCCTTGAAAACTTCCAGGGATGGGGCATCCACAACGTCTCTGGGCAACCTGTTCCAGTGCCTCACTGCTCTCACAGTAAAGAACTTCTTCCTAATATCTAATCTAATTTAAAAGTTAAGATGTAAAAATGCATAAGCAAAACCCAAGAAAACTGTTA
Source organism: Hirundo rustica (assembly GCF_015227805.2). Lineage (NCBI taxonomy): Eukaryota > Metazoa > Chordata > Aves > Passeriformes > Hirundinidae > Hirundo > Hirundo rustica. Next base: position 9,596,610 of record NC_053457.1, on the reverse strand, counting down.
GCCAGACCAAAAGTTTGCTTAAAGAACACATGGTTCAAAAGAAATCTTTAAATTTTTCCTACACTATAATTATGAAAATTACTTCGATACATTCCCAGTAATTTTGCTTTGTCTCATTTCACTACAAAAGCATTCTAACACAAATGTAGCACTACATATTTTTTGTAGAATTAGATGTTTAAAATTGTAGTCATATTTTAAGTGTATGAAAATACTGTGAATACTTATTTGATAATTTATTAATTTTCTTCTCATTAAATATATACTTTTATTTTGTAATCCTAGCTATATAAGTACCAATAGTTGTTTGCAAATATTACCTGTTTCTCATTTTATTTTTTTGTCTGGAATCTTAACAGTAGTTCAAGCACTGTGCTCAACACAGTCACTGAGAACTCAGGATGCATCTACACCCACACCTGATATTTTATACCAGTTTATCATTAAGAGCCCCTTAGTGGTCTACAGCTGCTGTAACAGGTGTTTTGCATTCTCCAGCTCTGGAAAGTATTGCTGGTGGAAAATACTAACACTATATTTTTACTTGAGGACCAGTGACCAGCCATACTTCCTATTTATTTAGCTAAGCATTCTGTCCTTGTCGCACCCTTATCTTGTTTTAACGTTCAGCATGACTATCTGAAAAGAGCAGCTTTAATGAGCTCAGTCCCTGCAGAGGAAGTCTTTTGTGTACATGGTTTACCTTTGCCACTACCTGTGCTAAAGGCACGATCTACAAGGTACCTGACTTTGTGCAGGAAGCTTCAGACTCAGTTCAGGTCTGTTTAAATTGGAGGGTTTTGGTTAAATTACAGATGGATAAAAATTCATAGGCATTACAAACTTCTCTGACAGCAGGAGCTTCACAAGGGACTGTACTGCTCCTCAGTTAACACAATTCCCTACACCTGCGTGCTGTGATCCCACGCTGTCTCTATCAAGGATTTCAGGAAATAGGTTTTCTTAAGTTCTAATTAAATTATTTCTGTTATCCAAATGGAGTTACTTTATGAGGTTTAAAAATACACACTTTTATGCACTTATGGAAACCAAACATGAAGCTTTTAAAATGTTTCTAACCAGAATACCATGGAATAGATTTTTCGGTATAAAAAGAGAGAAAAATATGATTGACAAACTAAGTGTAATTACATTAATGTAACAAGTGGCTATGATTTAACAAGCCCTCTTGGTGGGACCCGGGGTTTACAACCCCCTGCAAGAGAACTTTCAGAAGGCAATTGTTTTGCTCTCCCCAAGGGTGTACACCAACGTAGATGCAGTGCTGGGCTGCAGAAATTAAAAAGCAAAATTTGTAATGAAATTCCGTGTTCACGGGAATCAAAAGTAAAAGACACCCGACTTCAAAGCAGGGAAGTTTTTCAAGGGTCTAAGAGCCCGGCCTCGTTCTTTTGACGGGAGTGCTGCCAGAGCCCCTGTGCCACGGGTAATTTGGCAGGACACGGCTGTGACAACACAGCGTGAGTTGCAGAAGACAGAGAAATATTTTAGCGATACTTTTATTTTTATAAAAAAGTATATATTTATGACATATGTAAATGTGTATTTATAGCACATGTTGTTCCCGTTACGTTTTGTCTCTGTTGAACTATATTTATCTGCCTAAATCGATGTATACGCCCTGGAGTGTACACTGGTAACATTCAGCTCCTTCTAGGAGGGAGCTCCGCACCGCAAATAAAAGCCACGGGAGGAAAGACCTTGTCACTTCTTTGTGCCGGGTAGTCCCGGCCTCTCGAGCCCTCCTGGCCCCGCCGCTCGGAGCCTCGGGGGCCGCCCTGCCGGGAGGGAGCCGCAGCCGGGACCGCACAGCCCGGGGCTCCCGGGGCTCCCCCCGCCTGCCCTGCCCCACGGCTCCCGGGGCTCCCCCCGCCTGCCCTGCCCCACGGCTCCCGGGGCTCCCCCCGCCTGCCCTGCCCCACGGCTCCCGGGGCTCCCCCCGCCTGCCCTGCCCCACGGCTCCCGGGGCTCCCCCCGCCTGCCCTGCCCCACGACTCCGGGGGCTCCCCCCGCCTGCCCTGCCCCACGGCTCCCGGGGCCCCCCCCGCCTGCCCTGCCCCACAGCTCCCGGGGCTCCCCCCGCCTGCCCTGCCCCACGGCTCCCGGGGCTCCCCCCGCCTGCTCTGCCCGGGGCTGCGGGGGCTCCCCCCGCCTGCCCTGCCCTCGGCTGTGCGGACGGACTCCGCCCTGCCCTGTCCCGCCCGGGGGGGGAGGCGCGGGGAGAGCGGGCGGGACGCGAGTCGGGAGGGATTCCGCAGGATGCTCGACTTCTGGCAGCTGCAACCACCGCAGCCTGTCCAAACGCCTGTCCAAAGCGTTGTCCAAACGCTTCTTCAGCTCCGTCAGGCTGGTGCTATGCTCCCCACTGTTCTGGGGAGACCGTCCCAGCGCCCAGCCACCCTCTGGGTGAAGAGCCTTTTCCTGACTCCCTGTCTAAATCTCCCCGGAGGCAGCCTCAGGCCGTTCCCTCGTGTCCCTGCTCAGATTGCCCGTGCCCGCACCGTACCGGAGGCTCTCGGTGTGGCAAGGCTGGCAGGCTGCGAAGGGGGATCCAGCAGCTGTGCCACGTGTGAGACAGGGGACAGGGCTGCTCCTCAAACACCTCCATCTCTGTTTGCTAAAATAAGCTCGTATTTCGGTGTCTATATATTTTCCAGTTACACAAACCTCATTAAAAACAGACTGAAATAATCACATAAACCAACGATGAAAACATTTAAACCTAAACATAGTTATAAAGTGCAGTGCTTGGGAGCAGAGTTACATTTGCTGCTCGCAGCCCAGCTATTATTTCCAGCAACCAACGCAAGGCAGGCAGCAGGTACCCCCAGGGTCGCGGCAGCTGCGCCACGTTTTGGAGCAGAGCTGCTCCCAGCTCGCACATCCGCAGGGAGGGACCGAGCCAGCTGCGCGCCTCGGGGCACTGCTGCGGGGTTTGAAATGGCTCCACCGCAGCTCTGACAGAAGAGCGGTGCCTCGGGGCTTTACGGAGTTCGCAGGTGCTGCAGAACTTCACAATCCATAGCTAGAGTTGCAGTGATGTATTGCCCACAGAGGAGGGTTGTAGCTATTTTTTTTTTCTCATTCGTCTCATTAAGGACTCTTTCCTGTTTATGAGGGAATGAGCAACACTTCTCTGCTCTCCAGCTGTAATAACTATTTCTGCCTAGCAAAATTAATCTGAGGTTGCAAGACAAATCAAATTGCATGCATGTGGTCTCAAGTATTCAAATAAGTATCTTTTTGTAAATTTAAAGGCTTTAGCTAACACAGAGGCACCCCAAAAAATAAAAGAAAAAATTAAAGTCAGTATCAGACAAATCCCTATTTGCTTGACGTGGAAAATGTGCAAAGAGCATGAGTCAATGCAGTAAGTGGGCTACTGGCAACTCATTCCAATTCTTTTCACTGGAGTTGGTAGATAATTGCCCTAACCTGGGGAAATTAATCAGGTGGGCTTTTAAATTTAGAGCTCACAGTACAGAGATGTCATCTCTCTCACCCATTTTATAAGTGTGAATTAATTGTCTGAGATTACCATCAAAGATTCCTAGAAAGCAGTGAGAGTTGTCTGATGAGAATGGCAAAACAGCAGCAGAAGCTGAAAGCATGTTACTTTATGAAACAGCCTCCTTCCACAGCCACTTCTACTTTTTCAGTAAGTTGAATTAAAATACTGCAAACAGCCCTCACAGGTGGACACAGTTAAATGTTTGAGAAATGCTGACCCTTGCAAGGCATACAGCTACAGTGGAACTGAAATACCTGCCAGAATAACTGAGGTGCCAGCACAGCCTTAACACTGCTGATAGAAGCCTGGAAAGGGGAGAGTCCAAATGTTTGACTACACAGGAATCTGCTTCTGCCTTGTGAAACAACTCAATAGAAAGCGATCAATTAAAACAAATTTAAATCTGCTGACTGCCCGGGCAAGTACTTGGCACTTCTGTGTTGCTGGGACTGCCAGTTTTCTTATTTCTACAGTTCTGATTAATTTAACATTATACAGTGTACCATAATAAACCTGAAAAGCACCTAATGCATCTAAAAATATGTGTATCAAGAAATTATTTTGTCCATTCTGATTTGATTCTCAGCTTCACAAAAATCTCAAGTCTTTAATGTCCCAAGAAATTACTCTTTCAGTGGAAGAAAGATGAATTATGCGTCAATGAACAATTGGGTTATTAAGGTTGTTCACTTAATGTTCCAGCTGTTCTATAACACCATCTTAATGCTTATTGGAGAATTCTTTTGAATTTACTCTTATTCTGTGGTACTTACAAATAAATGCATCGTGTTTCTTACAGCTGCTCTGCCAGTTAATAGCAAATACAAGTACGAAATTAATTTCTTGCCTTTTAGCCCTAGAAATGACAGCGGGTGGAAGCTTCATTCAAAGGAGATCCATTAGTGTAATAATAGTGAAGATGGAGATTAAAGCTGATAGGCTTTGTGGGGAGATTTGTACCACACTTAATTACATTAACACTGCATTTTTCTCCTCCTCATAACTGCTAAAACTTAGATATACTCAAAATTCACTGGGAACCAAGCAAATTCAGTACTGGCCACCGCTTCTTTGCCCTTTTTCAGCTGGCCTGAAGGCAGATGGACATCACCTTAATCTGGAAGTGGTAACAGACTGGAATGCTGGTGGTTGACAGGGAGATGGTATGTCATTGCAACATCCATGACCGGGGCTTTGGTAATTCTTGAATTTTATTATTTGCAGATTCTCCAAAAGCACTTGCATTTTGAAATGAGCGCTTCCTAAGGCATAAAGTTCAGGTTCTATCAACATTTTAAGCTCTTTATCAACTTTTAAGCTCTGTACTGCTTTATATTCAAGGCATTTTGAAAGGCACAGTCAGGAACAGAGAAAGGCTTGGGAGTTAAGGCCATGCTTGGGAGAGCACTGTCTGGGGCCATCCCCCATGCACCAGCACACAACCACAAGAAAACCTGCTAGGTTTTGGTCCACAGAGGTGTTAGGGCTTCCCTCTGCTTTCAAAATAGCAATTTTTATTTTTTGCTTGAGCTGAATCCATCTCAGATTACAGAATTAACCACAGCAGAGCCAAACTGGGTCCAAATACTGTGAGGGAGAGCACAAAGGACTGTAGGTGTTGGGGTAAGAAGTAGAAATGTAAAAGGCAAATGCATTTACTTGCATATATTTTGTAAGTTGTAGCTTACTCCTTTATGACAGCAAGTTAGATCTGGCTTGTGCAGAAGCCAGAAAAGCAGTGTTAAATGCTTAACAATTTACAGGGACACTTCCCTTTAATCTTGGGCTTCTGTCAGGCAGTTTGCTTGTATCACAGAGATATTACAAATCAGTTCTTTACATTTCTAGGTCTCTTAATGAAGAGGGTAATCTTGTTACACCCCTGTGTCAGCCAAATAAAAACAGAACACCTTTTTCAGAACCAGTTGTATGTTACTACCTTGAATATTGCAAATTCAGATAGAACTGACTTGTATGGCCTTTTAATAGTTTGAATTAAAATAAAGGAAGACTGAAACTCTGGATATATTTAATTCTTTCAACTTTATAAAGTTTCTTATGTCAAAGATACTTTCAAAAGTAATTTATGGCTGATAATACTTATTTTTACAGTTACACCAGCTTACAGTTCCACTCTTCTCTTGGCCACAGATATCTCAGAGAACATTTGTGCATCACCAGGGGGCCCAAAAGTAGAGAGAAAGAAGTTGGCATAGCCATAAGGACAGGATTAAAAGTGACTGAGTGTTATCACAGCTGATACTCCATGTACCCCAAAAGTAACTAGAGTATGAAACTTCTTTTTTGCTCCTTATTTGTCAACATACATGCAAGTTCAATTTTATTTTTAAAACAATTTACACTTAAGTAAATTCAGCAGTTTGAGACTAATCTTATGCCAGAATGCTGGCACCCTGAGCCATATTCAGTTGCCCATAATTATGAAAGAAGGAAGTGGTTAATCCTTGCATGCTAACAGACAGGGTGGAGCCAAGAAACACAAGGATTTGCTGAGGCCCAGGAACAGCCAGCAGCAAAGCTGCAGTTTCCAGCAGGGCTGCAGGACAGCAGGCTGCCCAGCACAAAACTAAAACCCAAAGAAAACCTGTCACTCAGTATCTCCTAGCAGCTGAAATCTGCAGGGAGATAGCAAACCACATTTACAGTACCACTGATCCAACACAGAAGTGTGTCAAAATAACACCATCACTATGTCCAGATTCAGCCCCCTTCCCTAGAAGTGACAGAGGCATTAAACCAATATTCTTCAGGAAAAACAATACTCATAGTTAAAGCTGAGCAAAGCAGGAATTGTATTGTCCCTTTAGAAAACTGTAACATTTTTGCTTTCTACCACTCTGATATAACAAGATTAGAAAATGGGAACATTCAGGCTGGGCTGGATTGACAAGATCAATACAATGAAGCTTGGCACAGCTGGCCAGGTGCATTTTTTGCAGGAAGAATTCACACAGACAGCAAACTGGGTTTTCAGCACCTGCCCTGGGCAGAGGGAGTTTGTTCACACCTCGCTGTCACCCTGACCCTCCCTGTCAGCACTGAGCAGATTGTCCTGTCCATGAACCAGCCCCAGTGCAGCTCTCAGCAGAGGCAGGGCTTTCTCAAACACACCTACTGCATTCATCACTGGGACACCAACAAATGGCTTTCTGCTCTGGAAGTAAATTGTTTATTGGCCTCTTAGGTAAATGCAAATTAATTAGACTAAATTGGTGTAAATAATGCTAGTTCTGGGCAGGATTTACTCCCAAAAATAGGAAAATAAACTCCCTGGATCTCTTGAGCATGGAAAGCTGAGGACATCATTGGAAACACTGCAAGCAGATGAGCTCACTAGTGTGACTAGTCTCGGGGCAGACTTTTTTTGGTTTGTTATTTTCTTCGTTGGGTGGGTTCATTTTGCTGTATTTGGTGCCCTCTTTAACATCATTGTGAAGACATTTCTGACATACCTCCAAGTCAGAATAACAGCAGTTTTGTAGGGAGGTATTAGGCCTTAATAAATGAACACGTTTAGCTGGAGTAAATACAAACAAGCTTTGAGGAACACAAAGCTGCAGGTTTGAAACAGCAAGCTTTTGAGACAAGCATGGGTTGAGGACAACTACTCTGACTTTCCTTTAGAGTAATACTATGACCAAATTGTGAGAGTGAAACAAAAACATCAGCTGCACCTAGAAGAAGTCTCATATCTCCACATAGAGAACTCAGGCCCAGTTACTGTGGTTTTGTTCCAGAAGGAAGAAATAAACACAAATTTGCAGTAGCCCTTTCAGTCTGGTACCTGCCCCCAAACACTACCTGCAGTTCGTTGCCACAGCACTAGCAGGCAGCTGGATATTGAGAGGCACTACAATAGCCACACGAACAAAGGCATGTAATTTTTTTATAATGAAATAGCCACTTTTTTTCCTTCATTTTTAAGGGGATTATCTGCCCTGTGAATAATCATGGCCATTCAAGAGTGAATTTAGCCTCCAAGCCTCCTCTACTGCAACTTTCAGCCAGACTATTGTGATAAAGTCAAATCAGGAAGAAGAAAGCAGCCGCACCAAATTATTCCAGTAGTAACACCAACTAAATTGCTGTGCAGCTTTTATGGTTTGACTAATTGTCTCATTAAAGCACATTTCTGATCACTGAAATGGATCTCAAGTATTATTAATCACTGAAAAAACGGTACCACTAAGAGCCTCTCTCCCTCCTATCCTTGGCACTCTGCAATGGAAAAGGCTCACAGGCTCCTGTTGATTGGAGCCCCACTGCTGCACAGCTGGCAGTCAAACGGTACTAATGGCACAATAACCCAATATAGCTAAAATAGTCGTGCCTTTCACAGTAACAATCTCTTGTAACATGATTAAGCTCCATCATACGCGTTTCCTTGTGTTTTGCAAATGGCTTAAAGAAATCTGACAATTTTTCCAGTAATTTCTTCAAAAGAAGAGGGAAAATCTATATAAAATTTATTAGCTAGCAAGAAACGAATTAAAAACATTTGATAAATTAAAAAAAAAAAAAAAATTACCTGCAGCAAGCACGAGCTGCACAGCAGCATGGTTGCGTGGCACCAGTCCACTCCCCCTTGCAGAACACGCCTCCAAAGACTGGCTTTGGCTCAGTTACTTGCAGACACTTCAGTGAAGCTTAGTTCAGGAGCTGGCTTGCCCTGGGTTGCCCTGTAACTGATGGAGAGAGGCCCCTCCACAAAGCAGTTCAGATCTCTATGAAGTACAACTGCAACATCTCCAGGCTCCTCATCTAGGTACTTCACTGGTGTTTGGTTTGAAACAATATTGGGAAAGATGAAGCTTCTTCCTCAAACAAAGACCACATTTAAAAAGGAGCAGACTGGCATTGTGCAAGACACCATCGATGGGCTGCTCTCCTCATTCTCAGCAAACAGGAGGACTTTGCTCCTGGCCATGACTCCCAGTGGTTGCACAGGACATACACTGCAACGGGACAGCTCCCCTTACCAGGGGAGGCCTGTAGGTGTTTATCCCATGCATTATCATATTTAAGAGAGCAGGCACTTAATTTCCAAACAGCTAATTTTCAGAAGCCTAATGCAAAAGTGGCACAGTTATTGCTGCAAGACATATGGACTTTCAGGATTATCAGTTTGATCAAGGTAAAAAAAAAAAAAAAAAATGGACCTGCAAGGTCTGGGAGCTCTTCTGTGGAGATGGAAGTGGTACATGGGAAGGAAATTACAATAGTAATCATCAGCATAGGCTCCTACAAGTGTGAGACAAGATGCATCACTAATTGAAAATTAATTTTAAATTAATTTAAAATTGATTTGAAATGCAGCCATTGCTTGCAACAGCTTTCAGTTTTGATCAGTTTTGCAAGGCAGTTTTAAGAAAAGGCAGGGTTGTTGTGCACCAGCACACAGGCACTTTTCAGGCACATCAATATTTTCTCCCATGTAGGTGTATATGCAAATGTGCCCAGGAATGACCCATTGAGGTCGTGTGAAGTACAAACGGAAACATCACAAACAAGTGGTCTTTGTCGGAGGCTTTGGAATTAATTCTGGAGAACAGAATGTGGCTATGGAGATCTCTTTCCCTTTGGGCTTTGTTACAGAGACAGGGACCACGAAGCTGAAATCTGCATAAATCTACTGAGCTCCTGAGCTGTGCAGTATTATGCTCCCTATGACAAATGCTATTTTACTGATGAGTCTAAAGAGGGACTTCAGGGTTGTGATAAAGGCCTAATGAAATAAAAATGGAAGCAACAAAAATAACCGCACTTCATGTAGCATGTCCTTAATCTTTTAATGTACATAAATATCAGAACAGTAATGCTGAAAAGAAGGAAAAATATTCGGTTTTTTTTCCTGGAAGTCCCTTCAGAAGCTATGTATGAGCAGTCATAAACTGACTTGCACACTCAGGTATATTTTCCTGAAGCCTGTAGAGTTTTGTCTAAGCAAAAGCTTCAGAATATGTGTGTGTAAATAAATTACAGAGTGTCTGGTCTATAATGAGAAGGGTGTATTGTGGTATAAATATTGCAGAGCACATTAAATAAACATGGTCACATATGACCAGGTATCTATTAAATGAGCACATCACAGGAGAAGTTAATTATCCAAGAGCGTAACTAGGAACCGTTTAGATTCACTGGAGATTAAGTTGCTTTATTTCTGTTTATCTTTCCTTCTGAATAGGCAGTAGGTCGTTGCAATGAAGAGTCCCTAAGCAACACAGAGCTTCAGCTCTTCATCAACTCTGACAGTTTTGTCAACACCAGTTTGAAGTCAAAATAAGCCAAAAAATTTACTCAATGTAATTTTGTGCAAAATGGGTTGGCATAAAACAGTATTTTTAGACATAAAAGTGCAAAATATTTACAGATACCTTATGCTGTTCAGGGGAAAGAGGGAAACTTGAATGCTAAATATGTATTTGTCTCATACTGCACCCTAAAAAAAGTATATAAGACTTCTTCAAAACTGATTTGTAGTGTCAGAGACTAGTATCCTGAGAGTAACATACAACTTTACCATAGTAATAAGATTCTTCTAGACTTCACAAGCTATTGTGCTTCACTCCACACGCAAAAACATCAGTGTTGATGGAATTTGATTTTGCTTGGGCCATGAAACTCACAAAGAAGACTGTACAACGTTCATCCTATACAAAATAACCAACACTGCAAACACGGACTAATTAAGGATACGTTTGGGCAAACTGCTGTAGCACAAAGAACAACTGATGAACCAGGATTTAATCACATAAAATTATTGAATGCAAGATGAAGCCAATCCCCTTAAATTACTTAAGTACTGCTTAAACCCTGTAATTAACATATAGTAATAAATATTTCATCTTTAACAAGCCTACTGGGAGCAGTTTGTTAAACATTTATTTTTAGTCATGGGAAATTATGTACGGTCATTTTGTCATGTTCCATATTAAACAAATTTATTTTATCCCCTTTATTTTACCCCTAGCAGTGGGTACACTAATTTGGGGAAATAGAATAGTTCCTCTAATGTGTATGAAACGTACTCTTCCTTCATATGTCTTTTGGCTTTTACTAATTAACTTTACCCTTGCAAAGTCTTGGCCAGCACACAGCGGCTGCTCACAACTACTTCCCAGCCTCTCCTGTGGCGCTGACTCGCTCCAGATAGGGGATCTTTAGGGGGAAGCCCAGCAAAACCAGCCAGGGCACCACTGCAGAGCCGCCCTCCCAGCCTGGGCAGGGTCCCTTTGGGCCAGCAGAGAGAACAGCTCTCCCCTATGGCACAGCCCAGCCTCAGACACGGGGTGCAGGCGTGTGTCCAGCAGCTCCTAGCACTGACCTGCACTCCTTCCTTCAGCCCAGGTAGCATCACGGGTGCATGGGGAATTCTGTGAGAGCACTTGCCCTTCAAGCAAGTCTGTGTGCAGACAGCTGTTATTCCACTGCAGGTGGAATTCCAAGGGAATGCAGTCCCAGAAACCAATACTAAAACAAACCCATTGCAGGGATAATAATCTAATACCCACCCAAGGAAAATAACAGAGAGCCAAGCTGAGCTCTCACACAGACCCCCTCCTCTTTGGCAGGCTGAATGCAGCCTGTCCTGAAGTGGGGGAAAATTTCACATTGGCTGTGTATGACATGGGCAGAAAGTGTCTGTGTGCTCCTTTAATAAGAGTATCACTGAATTTATGGGCTACTGAACAGGAAGTAAAGATTTCTGAAATTATACTTCAGGGTTTCACACAGCATCTTTAGTGATGACTACAACTGTTCTCCCCTCTAAACAAATTAGATTTCCATTTGCCATTAATGACTGAATCACTTAAGTAGCACAAAGGAACTGCCTGGTGTGCTTATTAATAATTGAAAACTTAGAGGAAATCCGTGAAACATTTTCAATCAAAGCTAATAATTCTCTAAAAATATTATTTTTTCCTGAATAATTACTCCTTTTATTCTTTTATTCCTTTCAGATAATAGGTGACATTTTAAATAACATCATTTAAAAAATTGAAGTAACTGTTAAGAGGTATCTAAAACCAGAAGTGGTGTCAATGTTAAAAAGCACAAGTCAGAAAAGAAAAAAAATATTCATCTGTTTCCTTCCAGCAAGTATGCTGAATTTCTATTTTAGACTGCATGCTGTTCCCTGATATCTTACACCAGTGGTTAAGAAACTGTACTCACTTAATCTCTGTCCTCATTCTGTATAAACATGAGGAAAAACTTTCAATTACCTTTTGAACCAATGGAGTCCATGAAATCAAGACTCCTGTTGCTACACAATTGGACTTTTCAGAACTACTCCACAGCCAAAAGGAACTAAGAAAAAAAAAAAAAAAAAAAGTAAAACTTTTATATCAGACCTAACAGGAATCTTCTATTCTTCTAATCTTCTATATTGTAGCTATTCTACTCAGTAACCTTTACTACTGAAGAACAAGGGCAGAAAGATATTACGCAGAATTGCCCACATCTGCATGCATTTTTTTTGTGCCTAAAATGATACATTTTCATGAGCACAGAAAGGTTGTAAGACAGGTACTGACAAAACTTCTAAGACCTCCAATTTTGTCCACAGGACACAGAAAGAGAGAGAAGAGGTTCAGTGTCTGTCCATCCCAGCAGGTCTCACCTGGGGATGATGGCTGCAGCCCGGAAAAATCCAGGTTACTCTATACCTCTCCCCAGGAAAGGAGAATTAAAATTTAAGCGTTCGCTTTGTTGGGATTTTTTTTTTTTTTTTTCAAAAAAAAACCCAAAATGCATTTCTTTACCACAAACAGGGCCCCTTATTTTCCCAAGCCAGGCTCACTGCACTCACAGTGCATGTGGCAGTATTTTACAGCTCCCCTCAGAAATGCACAGCCACGCCGTGTACTTCGCTCTGGGCCCGGCAGCCCTCAGCACCTGTGACAGTGATTCCGAGAGCAGCGTTCCCTTCACCCCAGGGGCGGGACAAGGCGTCCGCACCCAGCTCCCAGGCTCTTACCTGCCCATACAAAGTCCAGGTGTCTGGGAGCGTGAGGCCTCTTTTCCCTGCGGAGCCTTTCCCAGCGGCCATCCTCAGCCTCGTTCCCTGCACCGTAACTCCGTAACTCCTTCCTACTGCGGCCATGGAGGCCGTGCCTCACAAGGCCCTCGCAGGGCACCGCCACAGCCCGCCGTTCTGGGAAAAGGGTGAAATGCTTGAGGCGTTTAGGGAAGGACAGCAAATTAGAGAGAGATGGGCCAGCTGCCGCCACAAGCTGGGCTTTAACCCCAGAGCACACAGGCCAGCCCCATCAGCCACAGTTAATTGTCCCCACCTGCGCTGGGCTGCTCGTTAGGGCCCTGACGCCCCTCACGGCATCCCAGAGCCCAGCGCCAACCTGAGGAGCTGCCTGGAAAATCAAAACAGTCTGAATTCACTGAACCAATACAAAAGACAACAGTGGACTCTTTTTTTCATCTCTGACCAGACTTGTTAACTTTACAAATCTATTCTATCTGCTTTTACAGGCATTCTGGCTTCATGTGAGTATTGAGTGTGCCTCTATGTCATGTTTTAAACAATGTTCGATGTCATCTATGCCCACAGCAATTAAAAGAAGGGGTGTGGGTGTGTGTATATATATATATATATATATATATACACACACACTTACATATATGTATGTGCATGTGTGAAAGCACAGAGTAGCAGTTCCCAAGCTTTCATTTCATTGATATTCTTAGCAGCAGCGGGTATTCCCAGCTCTGATACAGAGGCAGCACATCTGCTGGTTGTGCACCCAGGTAAGAGCTGCCCAGAGCTCTTGGAACAGCAGCCAGAGTCTAGCAAAGGATACTTCAAGCAAAACAAAGGAACAGACAACACCCCCCCAAGGCACACACTTTCATCTACGCAGTTCAAACAATGCATGCACATTCCTGGGTTTTGCCTACTCTCATACATTAATTACTACTTTGTGGAACAACCAGAATGGTTTCTTTTCTGGAGAACAGGTTACTCCTCTGCTCTAGCACAGACACTGTGCCATGGGCAGAGCAAAAGTTTCCATCAAGCACACCCTGCTGTCTGTCAGGAATGAAGAACAGGGACAGAAGCTGATTGTCTTAGCAAGTCTTGCTGCTGCAGGCATGCACAGCATGGTGTGTCCCCAAGTAGATGAAGTCAACTCACTCTCACATTTGCTGTTTCTTCCAAATTGCAAAGCTGTCATTTGAATTTCAGTGTCAACTTTTTTTCACAAGAGGTCACATAATACTTCAGTTCTTGTCAAACAAAGATGAATCTTTTAATCATTTACCATCTCAAAGCTGAAGACAAAACATGTTTAGAGAAATTATTTACAATATTTAGAAATTAGAGCAGTTAATTCCAGTCTAGTTCCAGTATTTTAAAAACTCTCTTTGAAATAAAAATGCATTGTTATATCAAAGAATTAGCAAATAATATGTTCTAATATAACCTCAATGTTATTGTCAGTTTTGATTCAATGGTTTTTGAATAATTATCTTTTGCTAGTCCAAATGCTGTCTACCTTGCTGCTTCTATATTTAAATAAGCCACCATTGATGAAACAATCAGAAAACAAAAACAAGCTGTCCTAGCACTCTTACAAATAGGATGTTAATGTCCCCACTCAAAGGAGAAACTGTCAGAAAGAACAGCCATAACAGAGAATTTTTTCTTATGTACTTTTATTTTATTGGGGTTTTTTACATCTTTGATGGAATTTTAATTCAACTATTATGCCACAATCTATGATACACAATGAGAGTGAAAATCTGTCATTTACCATTTACATTTCTATGTTAATTTTGTTTTCTACCTCTGCATATACCGTGGCAAGAGTGCATTTATCATATTTCATGCAGCACTGACTGCCTTATGCAAACTGAGAATACAATAAACAGAGCCAGCAATATTTAGCTGCACTCAATTCTTGCTACAGAAACAAGCATTCATAAAAGCATTAAAATACCTTGGGTGATGGTTACTGTCTATCAGCTTAATGTTTTGAGCTATAGAAAAGGATAGGAGACAATATTTGTGGCTGTCAGCTGCAGTACTTTCCAAGTTCATTAGGTTTTCAAAGACTGAATTAGCTCAAATGCTTCAGCGAGAGAAAACGCCCAGGGCAACGAGTCTGATTTAAAAGGATGCTACAGAGTTTCACAAACATTAGACTAAGTTCAGTTCTGGATGCCACGGTAAGTACCTCACCACATCGACTCTATGCTCTGACAGAAGGATTGTTTCTTCACCATCATGGTGCATCCAAGCCAAATAAAAGGACAAAAAAAGGCACACGAGCCTTTTTGGAAACCTGCCCGGGTATGTAGTACCTGATCATAGCTGAAGTTTTTAATTGTGTCTTTTTATTTTGATGAGACAAGAAGCTTTCCAGCATCCCCCAGCTCTTTGAATCAGAAATAAACTGCCGTGCTTCATTATGTCACAGTCCATACAGCAGCAGCAGGGCAAAACATACTCCCAGAGCAAAAGCATGTCCAAGGAGCACGCCCAGGAGAGGGAAGTGGAGATGGGGTGAAGCCTGCTCTCTGTGCTTTTCAGTCACTTGTGATGCTGTCTCCAGGGGGCTGCTCAGGACATCCAGCCTGACCCTCAGGGCACTGCTGCGGCACAGGGCATTTGTGCAGCCGCTTCCAGCTCCCTGCCCCAGTCCAGGCATGGCCATCCCTGTGCACCCCAGGGACACTGCTCACCTCACCATCCCCTCTGCCAGCCACTACAAAGGGGGGCAAAAAGTCTCCTGTCACTGCATAGGTTAGTGCTGCGGAAAGCTGCAGTCACGAGGCCCACTCAGAGCCAAATTCTCCTGGAGCAGAGGGAACAGGACTTCTGAGAGTTCTTATGTCAAGAGGGGACAAGAAAGCTGGGCTCATGCCTTCTAGCACTGTGAGAAAGCACAAGCAATGGTTCTCAGACCACCCTGCCACACAGTGCCTCCCCAGAAGCCAAGCACTACTTCCCAGCAAGAGAAACAGCCCCTGCTGCTCTCTCCCCTCCAGTACTTGGTGTACATCAGCCCCCTGACACAGAGCAGCTCTTGAGGCGGTTCACTTTTATGTCCATACTGAAAGTGCATGGCAATTGAGATCCTAATTGCCAGATAAATGTAAGGGACCAAAAAAAAAATCAATTACTACTTGTGCAAAACCATAGCATGTGCCTTTGGTAAATCAGCAGCTGTTGCTTACCCACATTCCTCTGGAAAAAGGGTAAGTAAATCAGGAATAGCCACTTCAGAGCTGAATTAGTATCAGCAAGGTGGTGGGAGGTAGGGAACACCACTGGACAAAGCAGAAAACCTGCTGCTTCTTGCAAAAACAGAGAATTCTCATCCAAATACAATCTTGTAATGGTCAAAGAAAAGGAGATCGTAGTAGTGTGGTGAGGGAAGGACTGTTCATCCAAAACAAGGACGTCTACAGGACCCCACAGTTCCCTAATACCACACAGCATCAAAGTAGGCAGCCCAGGGAGCAAGAGCCCCTCTTACTTGTGAAGTCATTTGATGCTGAATTCTCCTGGTGATCAGCCACTGCTCTGTCAGCTGTGGTCTCATGTAGACTCCTTCCCACTTCAAGCAGCCCCAAACAATCTTTTCTTGGTCCTTTTTACTTCTGCCCTTCTTGACCTCCTATCTAAATGGTTCACACTACTTACTGTTATCCCCCAGTTGAACAACTCTGTTATGTGACTCCCAATTTCCAGCCTCCTCCTCACATCTCCAGGTTACCTCACCATCTCCTTCCAACACACACAGCTGGTACATTTCTTTACCAGTCATCTACCAACTGTTTTTCAGTTTCATTACTCTTCTCTGATGTATAGACAGAAATAAGTAATTTCATTTCCTTGTGGTAATGCCTCTTGTGTGCATAACTATGGTGCTGTCCATGCCTGCTTTACTTACTTACAGCAATTAGACAGTGCCCACAGACTGAGATATGAGCCTCACCGAGCCACACATTGCATCCTGGGGTAGGAGAAGCTTCTTGTGTCAAAGAGGTCCCAATTTGAATAGATAAGTGACAAAAAATGATGGAAGGTAAGCTGGAATTTTTTTTGATTATAAACTGGGGAGCAAGGTACACAGTAATGACGTCAGCTGCTTTTATTTAGTAAAGCAAAAATATGTAATTTCCAGTATTCTCCCCACTTTCCTTTTGGATGCAGTGTTTTGAGAGACTACTAGTCAGAGACAGGTCAGGGCCCTGCAGTTAGAATGTCTTTCCTTCAAAGGCCTCCAGGTTGAAAGCTGTATCCAAGAACCTTCTGAGTGACACCAGATGCATGTTCTTGTTGCCTGTGGCAGGTGCAGCAGCAGGCTCTCGGCCAACATACCTTCATGACAAAAAGAATTGGACAGACAAATGAGGTGAGAAGAGACACTATTTTGACAATAACAAGCATGAGAACATGCTGCTTAATGCATTCAAGTTAGCTTGGCAGATATGGATACTTCATCATCAATCTTTCTTAAATAAAAATCAATCTAAGTCGTACCAAGTTATACCTTCTGGTCAGCTTCCCTCTCTTTCCCCCCTCCCATCATCGTTAAGCTGTGTCTTCCCCCCATCCCTCTCAAGGCAGCCAGGTACACCGTCTCATAATTAGGTAACTTCCTTTTGGCAATGAAGACTCTCATTCCATTGATAGCTGCACGGGCCCATCTGAGAGTCAACCGTCTAAAATAATAACAAAGGTGCATGGACTGAGCTCTTATGACAGCTGTTTCCTGCAGAAACCTAACATCTGGAATCAAATTCTTAAAGTGACAGAATCTTAGACAAAAGAGAGCAAAGTGCTGTGCTAAGAAGCAATAAATACAGACCTCGTTGCTACTGATTTTCTTTCCAATCTACAAGGACGAGCAATATGTGCATCTTGTATTTGAGAAATAGTAGTTTAGATTTTTCCCTCCTTCACCCAAGAACCCAGACTCAGAGGTCTTGACTTATGAAGAACCTGACCTACCATGAATACCTGAAAACAACCCCAACCAAATTTAAATGCAAACAAATTAGCCCAGGAGACAGAGCAATTGTTTAAAGTCTCATACCAGATGGGTCGAGTGCGGTTCACAATAGTGCGGAAACGAGGTCTGACATAATCATAATATCCACTGTTTTTGTGCTCCTCCTGACACCAGACTAGATCAGCAGCTGGATACTTATCAAGCTCTTCTTTAAGTAAGTCAAAGGGGAATGGTGAGATCTGGATAAAGAGGATAATAATTGTCAAGGCTTTCTCTTATGTGTTATTAGCCCATGGTGAGTCATTACTTTTCCGTGGAGAGTGACTCATGTTTCTCTAATTGATATAATGCTCAGAAATGAATACACAAGTATTTTATAGCTGTATTAGTACGACCAGAAGTAGGTCGTAGTCCAGATCACCTGCACTCCTACAGCTTTTTTAGTTAAGTAGCTGTAGTATGTCCTTAATCAGTGAATGACAATATAGCTTTGAAGTGTACTATTCACAACATTTAAACCTAGCAGACTGCATATACAAATTGAAGGTGCTATCATATTGTAATCTTCACTTTGTTATGTTGCTGTGGAAAAGTCATCAAGCTTTCTGGATCTCATTGTCCAGTATGCTATTGATGTGTTCCTTCTCCACATGGCCACGAAGGATTAGAATATGTCTTGTAAGATGTTAAGTGCCAGAAAAATGCTATCACCATCCATTCTAGGAGGGGTGTCTATTTAAAAGCACAGGAACCCCCGTGAGCCTGCCTTCTGAAGATCAGGGAGCTCACCTGTTCAAGTCTGGTTATAGCTATTTGTTTCTCCAGGTCTTGGTTCTTTCTCTCTCTCACAAGGTCATAGTAGACTTTTCCTGTGCAGAAGATCACTCGCTTGACCTCATGCGGTGCCTGAGCTGCCGGCCCATTCTCAGGAATCACACGTTGGAAAGTGGTTCCTAGTTGGAGCACAAATTAGAAAAAGTGCTCTCAGTGGAGCTGACATTTCAATAAAGCAGCCCAAGAAACAGTCCTTTAGTCCTTCACTGAGCAAGCAGCAGGCTGCAGTGATCAAAGGGTTCTCCCGCCTCTCTGGTCCTACTTTCCAGACTGGTAACTTGGCTAAAGTGACCTTCAGCAGTTCAAGAAGTTTCAGGAAGTTAGAAGATTGTCAATAATCCAGTCTTTCCCCACACTTAATAGACACAATCATATCAACGGCAGACTGTTTTTCAGCTTTGTGTTGTGTATTACATCTTTACTCTTAATTTGATTGGACAGCTCAACTTTTCTTACAGTTTGGGGTTTTTTTCAGAGAATCACCTGAAATACTCTTTCTTCTTTTCAAAATTATCTCAACCATGTACCATTAATACAGCTTTTCAAATTTCAGAATATTCTATAAAAACAAAACACAAATCCGTAATGCAACAAAATCTGAGAACTGCAGAAATATTTACCCAAGCACACCCATTACTGCTGTGTATTAGATTTAAGCCTCTGTTTGAGAGCTAAAACAGCAATAGCCAAAGCAAGAATTAGCACAGAGCTGAGCCATACGTATAAATGCTAATGTACAAGTACAATTTCAGATGCATATCTTTACTGCTACCACCTCCCAGGAGTGCAATTTGCTTGGGATACATGAAACTGGAAGAGGGACTTGATGGCCTGATAGATCCTTTTCTTTGCTCTCATATATGATTGAGTAGAACTATTTCCACATTAAACAATTGCAGGGTAGCAGATAGCAGCTCGATCTCCTATTCTGAATCAGCACACCCACTTACCAGGAGAATAAACTCCTGTTTGAATCATTTATCTTGGGGAAGGAAAGCAACAGCACAAACATATCAAAGAAGAACTGATTCATGTCAGAATTATCTTGTCCCACTGAACAGCAGAATTCATCATTAAAAAAGACTGAATCTGTGCTTTATTGGGTCAGCTGGAGTCAGTCTTTCTCACTCAGCTTTCTATTAAAAGCAGAGCAAAAAGGATTAGCTGAGAGTCAGAAACACTTTATTACCACTTCAGCAGAAACATGAAGGTAACTCTAACCCTAACAGCATAACCCTTAATGGTGTAACCCTAATGGTGTAATCCCTGCCCCGATGATGTAACCTTGGGGTGCCATTGGGGTTAGGGGAGGGGCTGGGTTTGGAAAAGGGGCCAGGGTTTGGGGAGGAGCAGCAGGTGGGGTTTGTGGATTGGGGAGGGGCTGGGGAGAGGCTGGGGTTCAGCGAGGAGCAGGGGGTGCAGACTGGGGAGTGGGGTTCTGGGAGGAGCAGGGGGCAGCGTTAATTTGGAGTTTGGCCACTATTGAGGTTAGCCTGAAGCAGAGGGGACTCCCAAGACAAAGTGACATCACAAAGCCAGCAGAACTTCTAATCTGACCCATTCTACAAAGCTCTTAAACAGTAATAAAAATAGCAAATGCTTTTGCTTGAGAGGCAGATGTTACACACTTACAAAAATAAGATAATACAATATTTGAGCACACTTATACAGTGTAAGTTGCTTTTTAAAAACTATAGCAGTTACTCTCTTCTGACAGCAGTCAAGACCCTCACTGGAACTGGAGATAGACCAGCACACCTGTGCCCACATTCTCATTCTGAACAGCCACTGTAATCCCTCACTCATTTCATGTCACTGCATTTCCTGATGCCACTCCAACACGGTGTAACCAGTGCAAGGGAGGACAAAACCACTGCAGTGTTTGGTATTCCCCCTGCAGTCACTGCGTATCTCTTGGTACTGGTGGCATGCCAGCAATAGCTCTGAACTCACTGATCTCACTTTAGATCACTGGTGTGACACAGCAGCCCCAACTCGAGCGTTGCAACAAGAACTGGGCACATTATTCTTCCAAATGAGCCCAGTGTAATTACAACCTATGCCACAGTCTTGGGGTCGGGAGGCATAGGCAGTACAAAGAACAACTAAATTTTTATATGAAAAGAAAAAGAGCAGAGGGACATAGTAGTAACCTCTTGAGGGGAAACTCCCTGCAGAGATGGAAATACACTTTCCATTAAGATTAATGGCTGGTTACAAGATAAACCTGTTAAAATTTAGAGTCCATACATGAAGGTGATTTTTTCAGCAAAAGTCCCTGCTATGACACTATGACAGCTCCACAGAAATTATGCTGAAAGAAAAGACAAATTCTGCATAGCAGATTCTGTTCTTCACAGTCTGACATGCAACTTGGTATAGCTAATTATTTCTCCACAATACTTTGAGGTGACCTACCAGACACCATTTCATCAAAACTGGATTTAGCTTCTGGATGCCTCAGCAGTGACTTGGGTGTCAAAACAATCAGCTGTAAGACAGAAATTCTTCCAACAGTCAAGAGCTGCTTTATCTCCGTTACAAATGCAACATTCACAACACTGTGCACATAAAACCCACAAACTGAATATGATATAGAATAAATTAATATGAATAGCAAACACAGTAAGTTATTTTTTCCTGTTTTGAAAGTCATGAAAGTTTCAAAATTATTCAGAAGATTTAGGTAGCCTACTCCTTTTACAGGTTCTCAAAACTCACTGCTTATGCTTCTTTTTGACAACAAAATCAAATCACAGGCTATGAACCAGTAAAACATTCAACAGTTGCGTCTTTGAAGTTCCAGCAATTAGACATGCAGATGATAGTTCTGCAACCTGTTAGCTATATCACTAATACCTTGACAAGCTCATCCAAAGATCTGCACAGCCAGATGGAAGCCAAGCTGAAAATCAAGTTTTAGAGCCATAGTAAATCAGAGCTGAGCTTCTTTCCATCAAACTGGCAACTTCAACCAGTGTTCAGTTGAAGTTTTTCACCAGCAATCCTTATTCTTTTCAGCAGTGTGTCATATGCAAAGGCCACTCCTTGTCTGAGGGCTAATTTACCTGGAATAATCAAGCCCATTAAGGTAACCTTACCGGCTTTCTGAACGGCAGCAAGATCTGCCTTCGGAGGACATGAAAGTAATTGGCTGGAGTTGAACAATTCACCACAATCCAGTTGCATTCATACAGCTGGGAAACTTCAAACTGCTCAGAGAATTCCTGAGAGAAACATTAAAGGCATCAGGAAAATGTCTAAAAGATCAGAAAAAAAGCTTGAAAGACATTCTTCTATTTCTGACTCAGCAACTCCCTTTCTCAAAAACTTTATTTAGCAGCTCTCAGCTGAGACTTTTATTAGCTAGGGAAGCATCCCTACAAATCATTCCTTTCTGTTTCTACTTCTTCCTAAAAATGTATGCAAATAAACACAAAAAGCTTCCATTAATTCAGAAAAGATGGGAAGTCCAGGAAGACTGAGGAGGACTAGGACGTGAGCAGATGGAAGAAACAAAATTGAACTGCTTTGAAAGAACGTTAAACTGTAATTCAATTTTTGAGTGTACATTAGCTTTCACTCTCCCTCCCATCCTGTAGAGGTATGCCCTTTATCTATAGAAGTGAATTACCAACCTATGAAAAGTCTTAGCCCAATCAAAATTAGAAGTTGCTTATTTTTGTGCTCCTAGCAGTAAAATTTAGCTCCACTGCAAAGAGCCAGGGTAATCTCACTTGACCTCCTTTAGAAATTGGCCAGAGACACCTATTTGCAGTACACACAGCAATAGAAACAAGCAGGATCACTAGCCCTGAGGAACAGCCATAAAAAGATCATGCTGCCAGAGATTAATTGTATGTGACCTCAGCTTTGCAATGAGCAGCAAAGCTGCATACTTCCATTACTTTTACTGGGATCAAGTTCATGTTACATCAAGACTTGAAGCTAAGTCCTAACCTGCTACACCTAGCTAAAAGGATACTACTAGCAAAAATTCTCAAGCAAGAAAAGCAAGAAAAGGACAAAACTACTTACTGGATAGGCATCAGAATCATCATTGCTCATCTGCAGAAATCTCTCAGGCCTGGCTGATGAATGCTCTGGACCCTGGTAAAGGCATCATAAAACAATGTTAAAGAGCCAAATGAGCAGTTAGACATCAGTCTAGATCACTCACTGCTTGAGTACCTCCTGTGCCCTCTGCACCAGCTGCACACCCACCCCCCAGCCAAAGGCATCAACAGCAGCAGTGAGAGAGAGGACACACCCCAGGACAGGAATTCCTCATCTTCTGTTTTCATAGGAGATTTGGTTTCACCTGTATTTCCACCATGTGTTTCTACCCTCAGCCTAGCTGCACAGTGAAGACCAGTGGAAAAGCAGTGGGTCCACGTGGGCACAACAATGACCTTGCAAAGAGGAGCACGAGGAATGTCAGGAAGAGAAACACTGGGTGCCCCAGAGTACTGCAGTGACTAACACTTCATGCATGCTGAACAGGAGCAAACACAAAGGTAACTGCTGTAACTTTTGTTGTATTAGCAACAAAAGCAGGCACAGGATCTCTCCCACTATTGTTCACTGCTCAGTACAGGACCAAATACCGAGATGAATGCTTTAACTAAAATGGATCAAAATACACACACACATAATCTGCCAGACTAACCTAAGATTAATTTCTGCCTCCTCAGGAGATATTTTATGTTCTGTCATTACTGAACACTCCCATCCACTGTCTCACTAGCAGTACCCACGACAATTACTTGAATTGCACAAACGTTCCATTTTACATTAGCAAAACATGCATGCTGGCCGCAGAAATTATCAGGAATAAGGAATGTAGCAGAATCTGTTATTTTTCCTTTTCATGTTCCTGTTTATAAAGGGTCAGAGAAAGCTGTGAGGAGTATGAGAATGCAATGTGCTTTTCTATGTATTGCTATTGCTGACAGCCTTGGCTTGTTCAAGGGACATGAACCCTTAGGAAGGACTTTTATTTCACACACAGCTGTAGATTATTTGAACCCAAAGACAAAATACTACACCTCTCAACTCTCTCCATATCTCTAAAGCTAATCATGTCCACAGAGACTTTTTCTTTATATGGCTCTCATCGTAACTTTGTCTGTTGAAATCTTAATACATGATCTCCAAAATCAGTCATTATTCTGACAATTAGTAGTCCACCTTGATGGAACACATCATCCTTCCTAATTCCAAGTGCAGGATTCCAGATCCATAGGAGGGACACAAAGATGATCAGAGCACTGGAGCACCTTTCCTATGAAGACAGGCTGAGAGAATCAGGATGGTTCAGCCTGGGGAAGAGATGGTTCCAGGGAAATATTTCACAGCACTTTCTAGTACCTAAAGGGGACCTGCAAGAAAGTTACAGAGCGACTTTTTACAAGGTCACGTAGCAATAGGACAAGGGGAAATGGCTTTAGGCCACAAGAGAGCATGTACAGGTTTGATACAAGGAAGAAAATCTTTGCTGTGAGGGTGGTGAGGCACTGGCACAGGTTGCTCAGGGCAGCTGTAGATGCCCTGTCCCTGGAAGTGTTCAAGGCCAGCCTGGATGGGGCTCTGGGCATCCCCTGGTCTAGTGAAAGGCTCCCTGCCATGATGAAAGGGTTTGAATTAGATGGTCTTTACAGTCCTTTCCAACAAAAACCATTCTATGAATCCATGACAGTCTGCCACGTGGACTAAGGGAATTCAAAGGAAAAAAACATTCTGTTGGCAACAAAAGTGTAACAAAACAGCCTAGAACTGTGCCTTGTATCACTGCTCCTTGGAATTCTGCCTTCAGTTTTGAGGCACCAAACAATCTGGTCACAGACAGGTAAGGACCTGAGAGTAAGGAGCAAAGCTGCACGAAACTATGGTGAACAGTAGCAGCCCAGTTTATTGTAGCACCTCTGCTGTTCACATCTGTGTGCTGTAAATCAAATCCTGCACTAAGCATGGCACACACAGCACAAAGCCAGTGCTTCACAAGCACACTGCAGTCAGTACACTGGGAACAGAGATATTACCAGCAAACAATTACAGGACAGGCAGGTGAGGCTTCCCCATCACTCACACACTGCCCCAGCAACAACCTCAGCCCAGAGCCTCAATGTTCACATCCATCTTCAGTTTCTGCGCTGACACCACCAATCAGACTGCCAGCAACTGCTGCGTGGGATGGGGTAGGGTTGATTTCTACTGTGACCACCTATCCAGTGAGACCTATACTGAATCCATTTGCTACTTTCAGATGAGTCCCCAAGGAGCCATTAGGCTGCAGAGTCTTTCAATCACAGCCACTTGCCTGTGAATGCATGACCTAGAGGTGAAGGGATCCATATCCCATCAACAATCCTTCCCCAAATCATCTTGTCCCCAACAGTGTAGTTATAGAAAAACTAGTCCTCCTGTAATGAAAAGGTCTTCTGGGAAGATAAAAGATTTCAACAGCCTGCTGGGATTCTTAAATATTCCAAAAGCAGCTGACACTAGTAGCAAAATAAGCATGTTTCAGAAGATCTGTGCAAATCTTCGCTGCCAAGTGGCTATGGGGAAAGAAAGATTAAAAGTATTGTAAGTAGCAGAGAACCAGCCCCTTAAGCCGAGTGCTTTCCTGCAGAGGACCACATCTCCTGCTGAGGGCTCATTCAGGCTGTCCCCTCAGGATACAGTTAAAAAAATTAATTTATCAAAACCCTTGTGAACGGCATCAGACCCTTTATTTAAGCACAATGGATATGGAAAGCCATTTATAAGACATGAATGCACCCCAGTGTATCAGGACAGGATCGTAATTGAATGGAAATAAACTAAATTGTTTGTGAGAACAGAAATGACACAGTTTGCGGTGAAAAGGTCTAAAGCATTTATACAGGTGGAGATTGCCACTGTGGCACATACTATGTTTTTTTAAATAGAAAACTAGGAATATACATGCAACAATTCATGAAGGTTAATGTATTTGAAAAGGAGAAAATTAACCTCGCCTGACATGATGTTCACGTAAACTTAAAAATAATTTAAAATATCTGAAGAACAATTCCACTGCTAATATGAACTCCATGGAACTTTAGGGTGTGCCCACGCTCTTCTTCTCTCTAAGACACTGTCTAATTCCTCCTACTAGCCACCAAAGAAAAGACAGTCCACAGCTAATAGAAACATTTTCCTTCCCAGAAAGAGAATTTCTGGTTAAGAGATTTCTTATTACATCAAAATGGACCAAAGTAAATTATTTTTGAAGAAGTTTTAAAGTTGTTTTATATCATTTCATGGCAATAGAATTTAGTGCAGAGTTTATACAGACATACTTTATGCAAAATAAAACCAAGCAAGCACTCTTAGACATGATTTCTTTCTTATTGTACACTGAGAGTGCAGCTTTCTAGGGAAAGAAGGCAGTGTCTTAGGGAAAGATACCAAAAAAGAGAGGGGAAAAAAAAGGAAAGAAATGAGGGGAAGCGGTACATGCCACTAAGAAAGACACAAAGCCAAGAGCTCAGAAATATTTCTCAAGGTTTTTTGGTTACCAGTCAATCTATCTACATTCTTCTCTGTAACACTGAGGCAGCCCCACATGCTTCAGAGTGCCTTCCTCCCCTGGGTAGCTATCACAGCGGATCCCCAAGACACCTCTGGCTTTTCCCGCTGCAGAGAAGGCAGTGCAGGCAGCACTCCCCTCCTGCAGGTGCCAGCCAGCAGCGCTCACCATTCCTTCCATCCCGTGCGGCAGCAGCAGGACGATCCCGTTGTGCCGAACCCACTTGGTCTGGCCGGAGCTGATGAACTGGTCTATTATACACTGAGCCGTGTTGTGAAAGTCCCCAAACTGGGCTTCCCAGCACACCAGGGCATTGGGACTCGCCATAGCGAAGCCAAGTTCAAAACCTGACAAGCAAACAAGCAGGAGAATGAGAAAATAAACAGACTTCCTGAAAATTCTGTTCATTCCTCTTTAAAAATTAAAAATAAAACAATCCCAAAGTTAATGTGTGAACTGGATTTTTGGAACCCCGTTATAAATCATGCAGTTTTCAATAGTGCCATTTCTAAGCCTGACTTCAAGCCTTCAAACTTTTCCTCAAACACTTCAATATCATAGGAATTTTTAAACAAACTAAACCCCCTCCCTCCACTCCAACTTTAGGATAATGTTTCCTTAAGAGCTCACTACTATCTTCTCCTGTAAAAATGCACTTACAGCCCAGTTCAAGTTATTGATTAATTTTAATATTTCCACAGCCCTACACAACACCATCTTTCTTTTCCCCTCTCATATGCAGATGAAGAAGAAAATTACTGATGACATCAATTTTCAGTCTACAGACACGATCCTAGTCTTCAGATCTTCCAAAAAAACTAGAATATAACAGTTGCATGGCAAACACATCTGGGACTTGGATAAACAATCCTTTCTTAGACAGGGCTAAGGATCCTTTGGGTTTCTTCTTCAATGTGAAATTATTTGATCTCTGTTCATATTTTCCTTTGACCCTGCAATATAGCAGAGCCTGGAGTGCTGAATGAGTACCTGTACTCAGATTCTCCACCTCTAGTTTGGGAGTGATTATAACCAAAAAAGGTTAAAGCTCTCAGTAAAAAGCAGAGTTATATAGCAGTGCTCTGGTTGTAGAGGTTGTGGCCGAGGCAAAACTGATTCAATATACACAGAGAATAGGTATTTAAATGATAGATACATTTCATCTTGAAGCCCTACACAGAATATAATGATCTGGTTTCAAACACAGAACTTCAGTGTGGGAATAATCTCATTGAAGCTTACCCCAGCAGATCAACTACCTTTTGGGTCTCCTAGTCTACTCCTTGGTAATTCCAACCCAGTTTTTCGTTTACCATCCCCATGGCAAGAAATCTTTAAGTCACTTGGCTTTTGGACTACTGATCTCTGAACGGCCCATCCATGACTCCAGCAGATGCTCATGGTCCCACCTAAAGGCAACTGATACATTAGAAGCCAAAAAAAGACTGTAAAGTCAGACAGACGACAGGTCATTACCAAAGAGAATGACTTTTGCTGGCCTTGCCTTTGGTCCGACTGCCTGAACAGCCCTTCCTCCATCTCTGGCCTCCGTGTTTGTGTAATTCCATTGTTCTTAACACAATGAAAACAGCGGAAAAATTTACACAACTCCTTCACTCATATTCCCAAAGGTATCTGAAAAATAGATTTCCCTAGATAGGCTTGAATCCCATTCTAATTTTACACAAGCATTAAGAGACCATTTCTGCTGATTGGGTGACATGGTTGAGAAAATATGCAATATGTTCAAGACTTATTTGTGCAAATGCTGCTCTCTGTAAGGGTGGGGTAATCTAGCTTTTAGAGAAGCACAAACTGAGGTCTTGACCACTCAGAGTTATGGATAACCAAACAGTGCTTTTCAAAGAGCATGGAGCTCAGTGCATACTTAAAATTTGGTCACAGCACACACATAATTCTACTTCATATACGAAAGGTCACCCCTGAAATTCATGTGGAAAAAAGAGTATCATTTCTCATTTCCTATCTTGTCGACAGCTTCACACTAATCTCTACAGGGTAACAAAGTTCTAGGTGAAGCTGCATCGAAAAGTGTGATCTTAACACAGATACCATTTGCAAGACTTCTGACAGCTATAAAAATGTCTAGGAAAATATATCCAAATGTAATCTATATATTCCGATTAGTATTTTTAGAATGATGTTGCTGAGACTACTATTTCATGGCACATGTGTCTGTGGTATACACATCTTTAGTATACCAGAACTCAATTTTCCACCAGGGAAATGGCAATGAGAGTTACTAAATTAAAACTATTCCAATTGTGATTATAGCAGTGGAATAGCTTTAACTCTTGACAGACTGAAGATTCTGTGAAGAATTACTACTGCAACCTTCATGGCGAGAAAATTGCTTAAAAAATAAGATCTGAACTGCTAAATAAAAAAAGTGCTGGTGGAGAAAGATCTAGACAGATGCAAGGTAAACTGCCCAGGAGAGAGTGGGGTGTTCTCTTGAAAAAAGGAATTGTTGGGGCACTAGAGTCATAGTCAAGGAAGGTGACCTGAACTAGAAAGTCTCCAGTGTTCTAGAGATGAGACATGAAATGCAGGGGAGCAGGTTCTGACCCAGGCCCCTCGTGAGGGCTCAACCTCAGACCAGAAAAAAGAATTAAAAACAAACAAACAAACAAACACAAACAAACAAACCAACCAAAACAAAACAAAAAAAAAAACCAAAAAAAAACCCAAAAAAAACCAAACCCACCAAAAAAAACCCCACCACCCTACAGTAGAGACCTTGCGAACTTTGTTGTTTGCATCTGCAGAAACAAGAACTGAACATTTTTAAAAAACCTGTGCAAATTTTGTGGGTTCAAAGGATTAACTCTTACACAGCTAGAAACAGAGAACAGGTTGAAGCTGTGAGGAAATCCAAGGCAACCAGGCAGCAAGACAACTTTCAAAGAATGTCAGGTAAGGAGCCTGCACACCCGAAGGGTGTTGGAGAGCAACCAGCCAACTCCAAACAGCAGGCAGCTGCTCAGGGCTCAGAGCACACCAGGGCACAGGGAACCAGGAACCAGCACAGCAGTTTGGTAAACTTCTACACTGAGGAAACAGGGAAGAAAAACACACAGCACTTGATTAAGGCTGCAAAACTAATGTTTCAGTTGCTGGAGTTCATTATGGTCCCTAGATGACAGACCTAGCAGAAATGCTTGCTTCTATTAGTCCAGTGCCTGCTGTGCTCCCTCACTGTTCTTCCGTCACTCTGGCACAGACAGAAATGTTGTCAAGCAAAGTGGCAGCTTACACTGCATACTGTGTTGTGTTTCCCCCACAGCATTTTCATGATTGTCATAAGAATAGCTGTTTTTCAATTAATGTAAGTAAGGCTACAGCCATAACGTAATTCAATATGATTTTGAAGTGACTTAGGGCATGAATTTTAACTGACAGTTAAAAGGGCTTATCAGTATAAGGATTTTATGTCAGAATGAAGAAAGGTTCAAAGATAGATTTTTGCTATCTTTAACAGAAATTCTAAGCACAGGGACTACAGAGGGATATGCATCCTTTCACAAACCCAAACACAGCTCAGGACAAAGTGAAGTTAATACCCATCTGGTGGCTGACTATTTAACAGGGAGACTGATGCTTTCTCAGACTCCATGCAGATGCAATTGATTACTACAGTCTGTCCTAGTTCCTAACACAATTTCTCACAGGTATTTGTATTTGCTATCCCCAATACTAAAAATACATTGTTTGACTGAGCAGTAATACTTCATATTTCATTCTAGGTGTGTATTGCAAAAAATAATTTTACATTCATCTTTTGCTTTAAACTTGACTTTTTTCCCTTGAAAAAATTATACTCCAAGTCTCATGGTTCAGGAACTTCCTGAACTACACACTAGTTCCAAGTCTATCTTGCCTGATATTCCTTGAAAGCTCCCAGTATGGGATGCCCCAGCCCAAGATCTCTCAAAGGCAGTATTGAATCTGACAGAGAACTTCACCTCTTAGATAGAGACTTCACACTACATAAGTCATTCTGAAGGATGTAAAGAAATACAGGAAATCCTTTCAAGTATTTAAAAAGCGCTGAAGAGGTAGAATGGAGCATCTATAAGTTTTGTTTTTCTCCTGTATCCTAATCAGCAAATAAATTCAGACAAACATCCTATGCCTGAACAACTTCTCATGGCTATCACTTAAACTTCCAGATATTCAGTTTCAGTACAAGGAAATTATAGCAAAGCAAGTGGATGCACAACTGAATTACGATAATCTGGGTTTAACTAAAAATAGTAGACATAGGATGTCAAACAAAATTATCAGAGGTTGTCAAATACTCTAAATTATCAGAGATTGTAAAGTACTCTAATTTAATGCCCAGGTTACACCCACTCCAGGGCTTCCTATAGAAACAACATAAGCAGTTGTCTGCACTACAATTGAACAAGGCTACCTTTGTTTCCTTTCTAAGTGAAATCTATCTTGCCAGAGTATCATTTTAATGGAGCAGTGGCTCCCCAGGTGTTCCTAACCAGCTGGACTATAACTTGGTGCAAAGCTCACCGCTCTGAACAGATACCAGCTCTTAACTTACGTATCTGCCAAGGAAACAATCTGTAGTTATATCATGCTGGGCTGTTTGATCCATTTATACTTAGCTCTCTGTCACAGAAACCAAGGGAATTCCCAAAATGCTTCTGAGATGCTGCATGTTAACAGTCATAAAATAAATTCCTAACACTTTTTCACTATTTTTTCTCCTTTATATTATCTCACAATTCTCCCTACAGCCACCAAACACTTCAGTGCACTAATTCTAAACTGGTTTTTTTAACAGAAATAGATAGTAGAAACAGCAGTTAGAGAAAATAAAGTGTTCAGGGGGTTTGCTTCTCCTGAGGAACCAACTCCGTGAACTGCAAGCCTTCACTTATTCTTCTATGTATTAAAAAGGAGACCTAGTGGTGTTACCAACCAGATAAATACCAATTCTGAGAGCTCTTCTTTGACTCACAGCTTTAACTAGAAGAGAATGTTCACACACTGCTACTTATCCCAAAACTATCTCTCTATGGAGGCAATACACAAGAGTAAACATGTTGGAAAAGGTCAATATATAAAAGCCAGCAAGAGAGAGAAAACTTCATTATAAAATCACTTCAACACAGAACCTGGCATTTTTAGTTTAAAAAACCCAACCCAACAAACACCAAAAAAAAGCGCCACATCACTTAACTATTTGGATCAATTTTATCTCCTTTACTGTTAGAAAACAGCTTGGACATAAGGAATTTAAAGTTCTTGAAAATTAAAAGTATCAATATTATTAGTTTTGAAGAACCTGTCATCCCATCTGCTGAAGTAGAAGTGCACAGAAATGGTATTCTTGTTTTCAGCATACAAACAAAACCCTATTTTACTCTGTTGCTTGTGTTCAATGAATTTTGTTAAATCAACTTTCACGTATCTTTTGCTGGGTGGAAGGGCAATACCGAGCAGGATGAGATCAAGAAAGAGAAAGAAAGAGACCCCACTAAGTTAGTTTTTTAAAGAAAGGAATTATGACAGTTAGAATTGCCTTCACGCCATATCAACACTAGGCCTCCTAGTGACATGTTATTTTTGAAACAAAATCAGATTTCAACCATATCCAGACATTTGTCACTTCTTTTGGAATGTAAAAAAACCAAAGCCAGAAAGCTATGACCGACTTACACACAAGTTTTGCAGCAACACTGTAAAGAGGCTCGAATTATGAAACCCCAGAACACACCATGAGAAACAATAAGAAATTGGAAACAACTGTTCTTTGAAATTATATTCTGGATTTTTATCCATGTCAGTTATTTTCTCCCATTTATACACATCCTTACTTGCACTCTCCTATTTAGAGTTTACCTTTGCATGTTAGTGATACAAAAAATGTGATTCTGTTCACAATGATTCTGGCACAGAGTTAACAAAATACTTTAAAAATCTGGTTTTCAGCCCATACTCCAACTCTACAATTTTATACCACTTTAATTTTAATATTATTAGCCATAGGTAATACGCAATATTGCAAAAACAACTAAGTAACCAAATAATTTTGGAACTTGGAAGCAAGCAGCTATCAACCACCACTTTTATCTAGTACAATGTTTCAGGTACTTCCTTCACATGATATTTTACTATCCGTAGAATCAGTAACGCTTTTGATAAATTATTAGATGTATTTGTTTCATGCTCCACATTCCTCTTGCCACCCTCATCATGTCAGAGTAAGGTTATCCATTCTCTGTGGCTGAAGGTAAAATAATTCACAATGATTAACGCTATCACTAAAAACAATTTGTTTTCTTGAAATAGCACATTCAGATAAGGGCAGGATGGATTTTTTCCATCTCTATGACGAACTGTCCCTGGTTTTCTTGTCAGTTCCTCCTCTCTTAAGAAAGCATCAGGTGCACATTCCAGCACTGTCATGATCAACAATAGCAGATGGATGCTTTTAACTGAATCCCAAAATTATAAAACGCTTAAAGGATGCCAGAACCCGAGAGGAAGAGCTTTGATACCTGTTTCGTATGTGACCATTTTACAGGCTTGTTTTTTTCCCCAATTTGTCCTTGCTGAGCTCTGCTGCTTTGTGTAGCAGCCCCACCAAACCCCAGGCAGATGAGACGTACCTAAAACCCCGTACTCAGAGAGGGAGCTGTTGCACACGGTGTAGGGGGCTTGCTGCTCCCAGAGGTGATTCATGGGAACACAAGTTCTCTTGTCAACTTCTTGATCATGAAGCACATGGTGACGATGGCTGCAAAGAGTTGTTGAAAGAAATTTATTAGCCAAGAATCATTTGGGGCTCTAACAGAGCTTTTTTCGAAGCTGAAGTATCAGAGCTGTATTCTGGAAAGCAAGCAAGCACCATGGTTCTCTCTGCTACACACAACATCCTGGTCTGGTTGAAACCATGGGAAATACATTCTCATGTCTAAATACAACTTCTGCACTGGAAGGACTTTCACTGACTATCCAGGCTTCTCAAGCACTCACGGAAATTAAAATTACTTCACCGCTAGTAGAACTGGGGAGAAAGAGAAAAGGATGGGGAAGTTGTTGCTATAAAATAGAATTATTAAAGAAATTCCGAGGAACAAAATTGTTATTAAAAACATTTTGTTCTGCCTTCCTCACAAATTCTAGTATTTTCCTTGAAACAATTGCTTGCCTTTAATGGAAAAAAATGTAATCTAATCTAATTTCAGCACTGAAACTTGAAGGAGTTGCATCCTCTTTCCTGCTATTTCCACTCACACGCACCATTTACAATTCTCTGGAACACCATTAATCAGCATTAGAATGGGGAACCAAGGAATACTACCAAAACAGAGATGACTGAAGTAATTACTGCAATCCATTAACTGTCTGAGCAGACTGAGTGAATCACAGCAATATGTCCAGCTTTACAACTGCTAACATAAGGCCAGTTATTGTGCTAGTAACAACACTGTGTGTTGTAGGACTGCCAACACCGAAGTCTGAATCTTTTTGCACTTTCCTTTCCTATAATGAATGCTAGCAAAAGAGCTCTGAAATTTATCTAGAAGTCAACAATGTAAAGCCAGAAAAAGACTGAACCTTTGAAGAGCAGCACAGGGAGGGAAGTAGAGAGAAAGGGGGAAATTCACACATCAGGCAGCTGTTTGGCAGAACTCATTCTTGCCACCCTAATTTTGATTTTGTCATTAAGCCAACAACAGAAGACCTAGCTAGGTGTTAAGCTTCTCGAGTACCAATTTTTGTGTTTCCCTAGTAAAAGGTGATTAAGAGGAGCATAGATGGCCAGCCAGAAATATACAGACATAAAATTTGTACATGTGCAATTGTCAGATTTACTGACATCAAACCAGTACAGAACCAAGGCTGCTGATACCCTCTGTCCTCAAGAGTTTGTCCTCAAGAGGAGAAGGTGCCTGGTGGTTCTGTCTGCAGCTTTATCTAGCTTCTATCTAGAAGAACACTTCTATTGATAGTGTTGAGGACTGAAACAGGAAGAAAAGAAGCCATCACATAGAATATTGAAGGAAATGATTATTTTCTAGACATCACTTTAGAAGCTCCAAAACAGTGAAAGCACCCCACCATGATGTTTTATTATGGCAACGTGGTTCTCTCAGTTCTTCCCAAATTCTAGCCAATACTGTACCAGAGAAGACAGGCGCCAAAATTTATTTCTTTCTTCTGCAAGCATTCACAATGGAGCACAGTGCAACATTCACCTCAGGAATTGAAAAATCACATCAAAGGTTTCAATTAAATACATTATTAACATTTTACTCTATAGAGAATCAGATAAGGCAGCAAACTGTATATATTTTACCAAGTGATGAGATCCTGCCTTCATACATGCCCCATAGGCATGAAAAGTCTCAGTACAAAGGACCTTATTTGACTTTAAAAGCCTCACCAAGTGGCAACACATCTGTTCACAGGGTACACAAGTTCCAAGCAGCCACCACTGCAATGGTATTTAAAAGATTCAGATGTGCTGCAGCAAGCATCCTCTCATCTCAGCAATTAGATGGCATGCAACTGTATTTTTTTTTCCTTAGAAAGCAGGGGGAAAGATAACAGTTCTGCTTTTCAGCAAGCGAATGTAGAAAGTGTCTAAAAATGTCTGTTCTGGCTTAAATATTTTACTTTAAAATGCTGCTTACAGATACAAAGGAAATTTGATTATTATTGACTGCTAGAATCTATAACATTCAGATTAATGCTGAAGAAAAAACCCCAACTTCCCCCTCCCTGCAGAAGACTGTATTCTTGAAACAAATGCCAAGTTGTTTCTTTAAGTGTGGTACTTTAACAGTTTTAACAACATTTAACAGTTACCTCAGTACTGACCTGAAAGTCCCTCTCTCCACATCCTGCCCACTTAGTCGGACGTGGATCCCTTCTTTGAGAACAGAGCCAAAAGCCATGTATTCTGCTAAGGCCCAGTCAACAAGCCTGTTCTTGGTCATTTCTGAGCGGGCTTTCAGAATCCGAGAGAGTCCTACATTGGAATAAAGACCAGAAATGAATGCATCTGTTTCAGAGAAACTCTATGTACACCTTACATTCACCATTCTCCTTCCTCAGTGGCTAGGCTAAACACAGATACCAAATCAGGTCTATAAATTGTTTTCCTAGAACTGAACTGCTGGCAAAACAAAACAGCTTGCTTCCCAAGCAAATGGTTGTGTAATGTTCATACCTCGTTTTGGAAGAAGAAAGTAAAGTTGACTGTGGCAGAAACCCCTGAGGACAATTAAAAAGACCCATGGTAAAATTCTTCTTCCTCAAGATTTATTTTCACATCTCTAACACCAAGTACTGTTTTATAAGAGACTGAAAATAGCAATTTGGTTTCTGAATTTTTGTCTTCCTCCCTTTTCTCATTTTTTTCTTGGCATTTGTCTTATTGCACTTCTGGAGATGTTATACAGTGACAACAGGCTGGATTGATCAATACTATGAGTATCATATAAATATAAAAACTGTAGCAGCTGCCAATGGATTTTCAGCTGGTAACCAACAGCTGACTTTTTAGTGAAGATTTTATAACCTCATGAGCCAAAACACAAGTTACAACACTAACCTTCAAAGGGAACAAAACCTCACAGCTGCACACAGGTGCTTCCAGCTTTGAGGCCACGGGTCTCCTGTATTCACTGTCAACTGACAGCATCTTATTTTTGCATTTGCACTGATGATTTTGGTAAGCTAAGTCCCATACATTATTTTTCCATATTTCCCTTTCCTTACTTTCCACAATTTTACAGAAATTTACCCCACTTTCTTTCCACATAAAACTCTCATTGAAATTGCCTCATCTTAAGAAAAAAATAAATCTTGAAAATTTTCCCTTCAGAATATATTAACATTTAAAAATAAAAAAAATCTAGAAAATATAATCTTCCCATTATTTGTTGCAAGACTATATTATATTAAGCTATTTCATTCGAGTGAAAGGACAAAGTACTCCAAATTTCTATTTCTCTCCCCTTCTATTTCTCCACAAATTCTCTCTCATGGCCTTTTAAACTGCATAAAAGAATGTAGCATACCATAATTGTTTTGAACTATGAATCTACCTTATATACTGATAAGAGTTCCCTAGTGTCAATGGTTAATTAACTCACTAACAAGAGACCAATTTACCTTTTTAATTAGAATGTCTAATACTAAATTTTATTGGGCAACTATAATTTTTAATTTATCAGTGTCACAACAAAGTGCACAAATGTGTAGAAGAGTTAAATTTATCCATTAATTGTATCTGCTCAACAAGCCCGCAATTAGTAACTGGGAATGCCCTACCACCATTACTTGTGTTTCATTTCCCAAAGGAACACAAACACATAGAATATTTACAGAAGACAAACTTTATTCCTTGATGGATGATGCTAGAGAGGATTAGCTTTTTCTCTTTAGAGATTTTAAAGAGAAAAAAGCTTTTTATTCCTTATCCTTAGTATGTACCCTTAGCACGTACAAGAAAAAAGATCCCTAAACAAAGGGTCTCCATGTTTCCCCATGGAATGAGCAGGTTATTGCTCCCAATAGTTGCTAGATTTCAGCCTGCCCAGGAAATAAAACTATCTCAGATCTCTGACAGTGTGGGGGCTCCCCAATGAGACAGGCACTTACTCTAATAGATGCCAAAGCGAGGACTGAATCTTTTCAGGACAAAAGTTAAGACTTTTTTGGGGAAAAAATGCAAGAATGAAAGGAGTTATTAATTTAAAGTTGCAAAGACACTTTTAACTGCCTGAGAGGAAAATCTATTTTAATGAGGTATGGAACAGAAGTGATGTGATACTTTAAGAATATTATGCTGAGAACAAGCAGCAGGAACTCAAATGTCACATTCTCTTCACCCACAGAGTGGAAGAGTCAAAGTAAAAAAAGTCACAGGCATTTTCCTCTGAGAAATGGCCCAAGAATAACTTCTGTGCAGAAATACAGAAATGGAGCAAGACATGAAGCCAGTAGGAGACACAAAGCCTCCAGCTGACCTGAGTGTATTTTGAAGTCTTCGACTGGCACGGAACTAGCGACATTGCCGATGTGAGTCAGCAGCTCCTCGGAAATGCCGGTCGGAGGACAAGACATGCTCTTGGGTTCTCCATCCACGTTAAAGAAGCCTGGGAGGAAAAGATTTGGTGAGATGTTCAAGGGCTGTTTAGGAGATACGTGTATTACCTACAATTTACTCAACAACTCAAGTGACATTCTAAGAAGCAGACTAAGCCTAGCTCTACCCCCTTTTCAGGGAAACAATACTTCTTATTGTCTCCATGACAACAGAAGCTGATCTTACAGGCACACAATGATCTATTTTGTTTCTGCTTCACTCCCTGTGAAGTTCAACTATGTGGGCAGAGGCAGCCAATAAAAGGCATATAGCACTTCAATCCCTCAAATAAAAATAAATAAATGAATAAATAAGCGAGACATACTCCTTCTTCCTGACAGCCCAGAGAGTTAACAGTACAGGAAAAATCACATCTCTGGTAAACTGGAAAGTGGCTTTTCCAAAGTCACAGCTTACTTTGCGCATTTTTTAACAAAAGCATTTATTTCAAGTTGATCTGGCAGAATGCTGTATTTGCTATTAACAGGGGCAAATCAAAGGTCACATATTCCATTTGAAAGGAATGCTGTCTGATAAAATCTATTTAAATCCTAGATTTTGGTCACTCCTTACCAGGCCAAGGTGAATCCAGCCAGTGCTTGATATGAAGGATCTTATTATCTTTAGATCTCGTATATGCTTCTTCACATATTCTGTCATACTTTGCAATTTCTTCCTATAGAACAAAAAGGTTTTAAAATGGATAAACATACACCCTCATATCTTACAGATGACATCTCTCATTCAGCACGATAAAGCCAGCTGTTTAACTCTATGAGAAAATTTAGTTACAATAATACAAATAAATAAAATTAATTTTATCTAGGATCAAACTGCCTTCTAGAAATATGCTTACACACATCACTAAATAAATCATTTAGTTCATTGGACAGGTGTTACAGAGGAGCGTACCAAGAGCTGAAGCTGCAAGCATTGCTCTAGAATGAGACAAAACTGAAATACCAAATATAATTTACAATCATACTTCTAAGATCAAAATCATCCAGCTCTCATACTCCTGGCTATGAAAGCCAGTAAAATTTGGAAAAGAAGTTTTCAAAAAAATTAGTCTGTCTGGGAGAGCCTAGCAGATAATCTGCTGGCCACACCTCCCAATGGCAGCAGACTGAATGCCATATTCCATAGTGGCAGAATGCCTCTCCAGTATCTGTGTTTCAATCCAGAGTCACATTCAAGTTATTGAGCTAGCTAACCTTTAAAGGAATTAACAGTAATGTTGAGCTCAGTCTGTACAGCCAAACATCCATCCAGGATCCTAGATCCATCACCAAATCCCATGGTGCCTCTACTGGCACACTCTTTCAATAAATGATTTAGGAAAGCTACTTCTGCCTGAGTTGTGATCCTTCTTTTACAGATAACAGAATGCATGCAACCAAACTGTTTATTTCTTGATCTGCAGTATCATGTCACTACACCTTCCAGAAGGTCCTTGAAGGTTTCAGGGCTCCTCAGAAGGTTTCATCTGCACTCTGAACACCCATTCTCAAAAAAAATTAAGGCAAAGACCTAACCAGTTTAATACAGACACCAGACTCTACACTTCGTCTTTCTAGAATACTTCAAATGATCTCTGAACTTGGTTGAATTCTTGCAAGAAAAGTAAAAGGTTAAATTGATTCTATTACATCATCGCTGGACACAAGCCTGCCAACTTTATCAATATGGAGCTATCAACAGGAGTGTTCAAATACTGTCTTGCTGCTGAATCGAAGTTCTAGAGATGGAGAACAGCTGAAAAATGCCTCTATTTTCCAATTTCTCATTTAATCACCTTCTTCCTCAGGACTGAAGCAATTTTTTTTATGTGCAATATATATTAATTGCTTCAGAGCACTTCCAGTCATTTTGTTACAACAACCGTATTTTACATGAAAATCCAAGCCAAACTGAACCACAAATTGTCAAAGGGTAAAGACTTATCAGAGTCAGGGAGTTTTCAAGCAGGCAGCATACAGTGACAGTTGGGTCTTTCTCCTTACAACTCCTTAGATTCCCTCTAACTCTGCTGGTGTGTACCTCAAACTCCTGCAGTGTCACAGTCCCATCTGCAATCAGTTTGTCAGCGTATTTCTTCAGCACCGGCACCTGCTTGTGGATCTGCTTGTACATCAGAGGCTGGGTGAACATGGGCTCATCCATTTCATTGTGCCCTCTCCTGCGGTAACAAACCTACAAAGGGAAAGATTGCTTCTGGTGATAAGGAAAAATGTAAAATGGAATATTTCCATTTCAGAGTTTTACAGAGGTTTTAAGAGGTTTATTGTATAAAAAACATTCATGGCTTCTCGTGGGCCTGTTAGTTGCTTGGCTTTTTAAAATGAGGAAACTAAAGGCCTTTAAAATCAAATACATTCCTTGACTGGACCTCCTAAGCCACAAAGAAATAAGATTAGTATAATCTTATAATGCACAGCATGAAAAGTTAAGAAAACCAAGACTTACCAAGTCAACGACCACATCCTTATTGAAAGTGTTTCGCCACTCTGCAGCTACGTTGCACACGTACATCACTGCTTCAGGGTCATCAGCATTCACGTGGAAAATGGGAGCATTGACCACACGAGCAACGTCAGTGGGATACGGAGATGAACGGGCCATACGAGGGTCTGTGGTGAAGCCAATCTAAAAATTCCACAAGCTTCTATTATAACAATTTGGGTACTTCCCTCTACTCTCTTTTGAAGTTTGCATTTAACAGCCATTTACATAGCAACAGCATCAGCTTTTCATTTTGGCTAGCTAGCTTCTTTTTGCTCCCTTGAAAACCAAAGCAAACCCAATCCAATTAGCTATTATAAATTGAATGGAATGCACATAGGTGATAAAATATTGTCCACTCAAGAGTTGCTTGATACTAGCATCATCTTCAGAAACATCTCAACCATTCTAATAATCTGAGGGGGCAAGGAACCCAGTTAATAACAAACAACAAAAAGAGACAGATGGGCAAATATTCAGCAGAGAAGTTGATTGGAAAAGGCTGTACTTGTTACCTGGTTGTTGACCACAACGTGAATAGTGCCATTTGTAGTGTAGGATGGGAGGTCACTCAGATGAAATGTCTCATAAACCACTCCCTGTCCTGCAAAGGCGGCATCCCCGTGTAATAATATGGACATAACCTAAGGGAGAATTGTACACACATATCCACACATATATTAGAAAGGAAAACTGCCATTTGAGCTTCTCAGCAGGATTTCTTGGCTCCATATTTCTGTAGTGCTTATAACAAAACAGTAATTTTATAATAAACCATAAATTTCTCAGCATTCTGCTGTCTTTTTTCAGTTTGCAAAGGTAATAAAGCTTTAAGCCTGCTTCCTGAAGTTACCCTTGAGGTCTCATGTCAGAATCCTTACCTAGTTCAACAGGTGATATATCCCTTTTGTGAAGGAGGAAAAGAGGAAGATTCTGCAATATGAAACTACTGGTAAACTATTTTTATTGGAAATACCATGAAAAACTACCATTAAAAGTTACTACAGTAAATAATCTTTACCTTTTTCCCTGCCGTATCCCCTCGATAAAACTGTTCAGCTTTTGTTTTGCCTTGCACAACAGGATCAACTGCTTCCAAGTGAGAAGGGTTAGCCATCAGGGACAGAGTGATTTTCTTGTTTGTTTTTCGGTTGATCCTTTCATGGTACATTCCCAGGTGGTATTTTACATCCCCAGATCCCTAACAAAAAAGACATAATCACAATTCAGAAATGCTATTCAGACCTGCTCCATCTGCCCAAAATTCACGCTTCAGCCTGGAAAATGTATCTGGTTACCTGAACATCAGTGTACACTACAGGTTTGACACTGCAATTTCAGACTGGGACCCTGTTCCTATTCTATTATCTTACTGTTGTCATCAAATGTTAGATAAATGCTTACAGCATATTAATACTCTGTTCATTCATATAAAACAAAAAGAGATGCTTAGAGGTTATGAACGCTGCCAAATGAAACTTATTTATATACAGTCATTCTTGAGAAACCTTCTGCATGTTACAAGTATAATATAATTTTTAAATTTGTTAAGAAATCTCACCAAATCATGTTCCTCAAACTAGAAAAGAAGGCGTTGAAGCTAATAATGCTGTTTTCATAGTAACCATGACCAAAACAACTGAAAACTGTCATGAATATTGACCTCTCTATGCAGATCTAATGAAAAAAGCATCTTACCTCATCGGCTGCTTCAAGTTTGGGATCAAACTGACAGAAGATCTGCTCCAGCTCTTTTCGGATTACATTAGCCAATACATTCAGTCGACCTCTAAGGAAATTCCAAACACAGTTATGTCTCAAAAATAGGACAGAGTCAACAGTAAAAACTTACAAAATCTGCAAAACTGTCAGAAATTTGCAAATGTTCTCTTCAAACTCTGAAACCCTTGATTCAACCCTACTTCCCATTACAAAGTTCCTCCAATGCATTCCCTCAGACATTTTAGAACACCTTGTTTTCAAAGTGAATTTTGTAGCTATCTAGCAGTCTTTAAATAATCACTTCATAAATTACTTAAGGAAGACTGCCGAAGTTCAAAACAACCTCCAGCTTTCCCAGTTCTAGAGACTCCATGCAATAGCAGAGATACCATGGCTGCTGCCACATTCATTTGCAGCTTCAAAGTACACTGAGGAGGCTTTCTCTGCCATTCATTTTTGAAGCCTGCAGCCTCTTACTGACAGGTATTTGCTACAGTTCTGTGTTTCCATTACTTGTTATGACTCACTCTTCATACCTCAGCTTCTAATATCAACTTTTTAAATAAAATTGTTGAACCCAAAATAAGCTAATTTGTCAGGGTGTTTCCATTGGCATTACCTATGAGGCATTCCCATTATAACATATTCAATTCCCATTTCACTGGATTTATCAATGATGGTCTTAAGTGCAGGAATCATTACTTCACATCCTTCCAAACCAAATCTCTTTTCGGAAGACCACTTGCGAGCAAGGAAGTCTTCAAATCTTTGCCAAAAAGAAACAAAAAAACCAAGAGAAATTATTTGTACTAAGGTAATGTAGCAAATATTTATTGTTTATAATCTTAGAACAAATAAAGTTACATTAAACTGTTTTAAAACATTCATGAATACATGTTATATGCCTCTGGAATTAAGTCACACATAAGGAGGGAAACAGGAGAGAATTCAGTCTTCTTTCTACCCCATCTGAAAACTATTTACTAGGACTTTGAAACAATTAAGAGTCCCCACCTCCAACAAAATTCACTTCTCAAGTTACACTCTATTCTCATGTACACAAATCTGACCACTGGGAAGGCCGAGTGACAGCAAAGAAGTCTCTTCTATGAATTGAAGAAAATACAACAACCTGTATTTTCTAGTACTTGTTAAAAAAAAAAAAAAAATACAGAGTAGAAAACACACCTATTCCATAAGTCTCATTCAATAGCAAGGCTCCTCAGACTGTGTGATGTAACACATAGGAATGGGCCAAAAATCAGGATACTTGTATCTCTGCCTCAGCTTCAGCAGCAGAATGATGTCAATCCCTGACAGCTCTAAGCTCTTTCATTCTTTAATGCGTTTGGGCCAGGGGCAATGTGAGTGGTTAAAAAGTACCTTTTACAAACATTGAAAGGATTATACATTGTAAAGCTTGGAGATAAGAAAGGCAAAGAAAATACATCTTCATGAAAGTAGTTGTATTGGTTACATCATCTGTGCACTGCCTCACCCCATAACACTGCCACAATCCATTAATATTCAGCTTATTCCTCAATCAGAATCCTGACATTTACC
This sequence comes from Hirundo rustica, assembly GCF_015227805.2. Lineage (NCBI taxonomy): Eukaryota > Metazoa > Chordata > Aves > Passeriformes > Hirundinidae > Hirundo > Hirundo rustica. Next base: position 9,553,753 of record NC_053457.1, on the reverse strand, counting down.
TCTTCAGACTGAAGTCCTAAAGGCAGTGATATGAACTGTTGCCAAAATCTCTCCTAGCTCACCCATCACCACCTTACAATCCAGCCATCTAAGCAACAAGCCAGACCCTTAGCTGAGCTATTCTGGCACATTTCCGCAGGGAAGTCTGTGGGGCTATGGCAGTTTTTACATAATGGGAACAGCAGGTCCCACAGCGCGAAGGAAAGCAGTGCACACACTGATTTCTTCCTCTTTGCAGCAGCAAGTTGAGCCAGTACTGGACAAGCAGCAAGTCCATTACTTGAGGCAATCTGCCATTAAATGTGCAGAGCTACAGTATTTCACAGTCACACCTTGCCAGTCCCCCACATGCCACTGGGGGACACAGAGCCCCAGCCTCTGTCACTATATGCATTCAGTACCCAGAGAGGAAAACACCTGGTGAAAGCTGGTAGCTCTCAGAAGGGATTTATCTGGAAATGCTTGACCCTGCCCAGGCCCCACATCAGGGTCTAACATGTTTAGCATGTGAGCATTACAAAGTAGCTCAGAAATATACAATGAGTATTTTACATAAGGAGGAGTTAAAAATGACCCTTGGTTCAATAACCTATCAGTGAAAACCACAAGGGATGAGAAATCCAACTTCAGAATTCGTTTTCAAGTACCTGAATTCTGTAGTTCTTGGAATGAACATTTTTAAAAACAGTCTTGAGCAAAACTTTGAAAACCTGCTTTACAAAGCCACAAATCTCAAGAGAACAACCAGTTTTCCACAAACCCAGACTTTTTTCCTAGGCCATTTTCAAACAATAAAATAAAAAGCACTCTAAAGATAGCTGGATAGAAATTTTTGTAAAACTTTTAATTTGTAAAACAATTAATTTGGCAGAAGATGAACATTAGGCTCCTTCATGCCACTAGAAATCCCCAATCTTTTCACAGCTTAGGCAGGAATAAAAGCACAAATTCTTGTCTTAGGATAAATGGAGATGGTTCATACTGAGGGCCTGTTAAACAAATTACTCAAGTGTAATATTCCCTCGAGCACTAAGTATCATTTTTTGTTCCTGTTTAAATGAAACTTTTAATGAGACATTATAATACTGGCAAACAAAACACCGAGCAAAAATATCTTTTGACTCCTCCAATGAGCACTTGATCTTTACGTCCTTGAACACACAATCTTAACCAAAAAATGTGCCTTTACAAATGTCTGACTCTTGTGTTTAACAAGGGACATGCACACTGTTTCAGGTTGTAGGGACTGAAATAAATCTTGTGTCTCAGAAGCCTTGTTTCAGGGGTAAGAGGATAATTCGATCTCTGGGATCACGGTATTTCCACACAGATAGCCACAATGGGAGCAGTCAATAAGCCATTTCCAAATGTGCTTTCTTTTACTGTAGATACTAAAACTGCTGCTGCCAGGTCATGCAGCAGCACAATACATCTTGGCACATCTCAAAATGAAAAGGGCAGAAACAGTACTTGAAATCACACACCAACATTTTTCTGGCACTTATTTTCTGAAACAGGCTACAAATCTTGAACACAAATGCATATTGCTAGTGTGCTGAAACAACTTTTTCCTAGTCTACCTCCTCATGCCAATGAAAACACTGCCAGGCATGCCACTGAAGGCTGTTTAAGATAACAACTAAGTCACAACAAGGACCCTGACAGATTCCTCACTTTCCAGCACACACTTTCCTTCAAAATGGCAGCCACGTTAACTACACCCACCTGTACTCCAGATTTCAGCGACACTGCTCCCCCCCACGTCAGCAGCTTCCAGACCCAGAGCTCCCAGGCAGCAGGCACAGAGCAGACCTAGCCCAGCCTAGCGTACCTCATTGAGCGCACCAGCCTGGCCAGCAAAGTCCTTTTGTCCTCGTTCGTGAACTTCATAATTCCCGGCGTCTCAAACTTCTGACGGATCCACTGGCACTGCTCCACATCGTTGATGAACATAAACTCCAGGCCAATGTGTTGGCAGTAGGTATTCTAGCAAGTGAAAGCACCAACAGAGAAGCTTTAGGAGCTAGGGGGCCACAAAGAAACTAATGTATTAAGTTATATTCTCTGTTACTCTCCTGAAAGCTACCTTGTCTTCCTCTTCCGCAATATCTTCCCAAAAGTAATTCTATAAATGAATAAATTGTTTACTGAATCTAGTTTTATATCACAAAGCTTTCTCTACAAAGTAACATTTCAAAATTTTTAAACTGGAAGATTCTCATCTGGTGCTACACTCAAAGTAGGCAAAACACACGCCTTACACTGACTGGCACATTTCATCTATCTCCATGCTGTTCTTACAGGCATAGTACACTCTTCTTTAGACACACCAGCAAAGATTTCAAGTAATTTATCAAAATTTGTGTCTTCTATCACATCTTTTTAAATGTCACCTTAAACCAAGAAATAAAGGCAGTGAGAAGACAGCTAGGAAGTCAAATGCAAATTATCTGATAACTGTCAACCTGGAAATGTGAAAAAAAAAATACAAGCAGCTCAGAGCAGAGAAAGGACAGGGAGAAATGCAAAGACACAGCAAAAAATTTATCTCCTTGTTAATTTTTAAAACTTAATTTTTCTTACCTTAAAAAGAGAATTTCATTAGAAAAAATATGTCCAAAATGCAAGTCAACAGAAGCAAGACCTACTGTGAGTTTGAGACAAAACTACTCTCAACACAGTGTGTGCCCTCTACTGCCTGTAAGGAGTTGAACGTTAACCTCTATTTAAAAAAAAAAAAAAAATCCAAAGCTCTAGAGAGAAGAGGAAAGCAGAGGGTTATCTCTCCTTAACACAAATCAATTCTCTAAGGCTTTTAGATTTTGCAATCGATTTTGTCCTTTTATTTGCAGATTACAATTTTAAGGATCACTGATACACAGAAAAGCTAGAAGTGCAAAAACAAACAAAAAAAGAAACCCAATCAAATATAGAGCTCATAATGCACAACAAAGATAATGTGGTTTAACAATATACCATGCCTCAGCTAAGCCAACGTAAAAGTCAGGCAACTGGGAATATCCAACAATGACTCACTTGGCAGTCTGCAAATTCCTTACCACTCCTACTTGCTGCTTTGTTATTTGGAGTTCACCTCTAATGATATTTGTTCCTTCAAATTAGTTTTTCTTTGAATTATTTTAGCTTTGATGACTTCCTATGCCATAAACCATGTCACCTGTCAGATAATGAAACTTAAGAAAAAATACTGGGGATGGAAAACAAGGACCATTACAGTCTACAAGCTACAGCTGGGCTTTTGTGAATTTGGTCCCTAGCCTTCATATTTTTCCTCAACTAAAGGTTTCCCTAGAGGGGGGGATCTGACAGCAACCCTTGAGTGTCTTGAGCACTGTGTACACAGGTGTTATATCTGTGGTACAACACTTCAAAGAATTTCTAAAGGCTCTACTCATTTTAAACAGTACCAGTTCTTTCCAGAACAAGGGCTGGTATTAATATTCTGCCCTATTCACCTGTTTTATACTCATCCTTCATATACGTATTTCCAATATCCAGCTAAATGCACCAGTGGTGCTGCTACCTCTAGAAATAGTACAAAGGTAATTTTTAATGCTATTGGAATCCTTTACATGCTCTATTAATAACTGACAAATGATAAGGGGGTTTTGCTCCTGACACCTGGCAGAAGTTCACTCTGGTCTGAATGAAAACAATCGCAAATGAAAACGCCCCACTGACCTCCAGGCGTCTGATGATCTCTCGCAGAGAAAGACTGTTCTCATTTCCTCCTATGAAGGTGGTTGTTGGCAGCTGAAAGACTTTGTCCAGATCTGATTCGTGCAAACCATAAAACCCTACAACAGGTACGTTATTGATTAGCAAAGTAGAACAGGAGACAAAAAGAAAACCAGCATTGTTTTTCAGGCCATGGCAATTACATTTAATAAAGCAATATTAAGAAAGAAGATACCAGAGAAGATACCAGACTAAAAATTGAAAGTGTGAATATTTTGAAAGTATCCATTAGTAAAATGGAGTTTAATCAGGATTTTTAAAAGAGCGTTTGAACTAAATAGTCATTATTTGATTCTTTCTTAAATGCTTGGATGAAACAAGAAATTAGAATCATCCAAGCCTTTTTTATGTTTTACCATATTAAGACACATGTCATCAATTTTCCACACTACTTCTTGCAGCTCAGTTTAATAAAATATCTGACTCTATCACGAGTAACAAACACAAAAAGAATCCCTTCTCACTGACAGAACCAGTTGGTGGAAGCATTTTACATTAATAGATAGACAAAGGGAATGGAAAACAGGTTCAATAAAATGCTGTACAAGCACTCTGGAGAACTTTCAAGGTATTTCTATTCAGCCTCTTTCTCTTTTTAGGGAAATTAGTTTGAAATAGCTGTGTAATGACCTGTACAGCTTGAGTTCCCAGGCAATGACCCCTTACAAAATACACAGATTTCTAACCCCCAATCTAAAACTTGTTTAAACACATTGACCCATCTTGATTTGGACATATCTAAACTTGTTCTGGCTGAGAATATAATTTAAGAAAATATTTAACCTATTACACAGTTTCAAAAGCCAAAATATGCAACAGACAAGACTGAAAGACTGGTATCAATGCAACTTAAAGGCCTTGTATGATACAAGTTTAACTCGGACCTGCTAAATTAAGGAAGGAAAAACAGATTTTTATAACTGTATGAAGCAAAGGTACAACATTTTAATACACATTACCCACAGTACAGAACCTTATATATACATTAAAACTACATGTGTTCCTACACATATAAAAATATTTGAAAAATTAAAAATAGCTTCTCTATTTTTAATTTTGAACTCTTTATCATGATTCCAGATAAGCTGTAGACACCCACTTTAACACTGATTCGACAGCATGCACAATTCTTAAATCAATAACATACTTAAATGTTATGTGACTTTTCTGAAGATAAAAGCAAAGCAGAAATTAAGGATGAAATAATAACCACTTAAGAGCTGAAGACAGGCCACAGGACTCCATTGCCACCACTTTTACTATACAGCACTGTCAGTAAATAACATGTTTTTTGCTTTAGAAAGAATACATGATAAAATGTTAATTTTGGTTATAATAAAAATTTTTATAATATATTAAAATTTCAAACCTGGAGTGGCCAAAAAAAGCATAGGTACCAGTACTTCTCCTTTTTGGTATCATAACAGGTTTTTTGCCCAGCAGAAGGAGAGAGTGACACAAAGCGTGACAGGGTGTGCCATTTAGTGTTGTTTGAAACAAAGCATTTACTTCTTCAGTTTTGTGGACTTTCCCTCATACTTCAAAGGCTCTTGATGTCCTCTCATGCATAAACCAGAACACGTACAGGAGTGATTTGGGCACACACAGAACATCTGTGCTTTGTACCATATCACCACATATTTACTGAAGCATCACCTTGTGTTTAAAGAGATACAACCTGACTGAAATCCTGAAAGCAATTCTATATGTGACTCATACAGTAAGTACATCTATAACTACCTGCACTTTTAGAAGCAACTCTCAGAAGAAATCTTCTACCACAAGCTTTCTCAAAAAGAAGACAGAAGATGGGACAAAGAAAATGCACAGAAAAATCAAATATTAAAATGCTTTCTGTCCTGCCAAATACTTTTCAAAAATTTCCTGCCTGGAACATTTAAGGATAGGCATTTGAGATCTTGCTCTGTTTTAGCTGTGCCAAGATTGAGTTAGAAACGTTGTTTCCCCTCAGAAACTGAAATCTCCTCAGTTACACTCCCAAACACATCCCTCCATCTCATTCAGAGGTCTGGCATATTTTTCCTATGGGCATGAGGGCTTCAGTGGATGCCTTCTGACCAGTCACAACACCCTGTACTAAATTATCTGTAGAGTTTAAAGAAATACATACTGACGTGCTAGTAGTCACCCATGCTCCAAATTAATTATATTTGCTCAGTAAATGTCTCATGTGCTTTCCAGTAGGTACTTTTCTTTAATTAAAGCTGACAAACTTCAGAGAGAAGACCCAATTTGTGTAAGCACCTCTCTGTTTATAGGCAGCCACTTCCGTTATACAATCAGAACTGCTTCTTCCCCTACACCAGAAATAGAAAACAGAGGAGCAAAGAGGCAATAGATATTCTTACAGTAAAATTAAGCAGAGAGTGTTTTATTTACTCCCTGCACTGTGTTTTATGTCTGATCGAAAAAGCTTCCTTACACATCAAAGAAAAATTGATTCAGTGTCTTCATCGAGTAGAAAACCACATTTTAAACAAATCAGGTAGATTGAAGAGCAGAGAAAAATCAATCAGGTGTTTTTTTATTCAAGTAGAGAGAGGCAAAGAAATTGATCAGTGCCAATTTCTCAGACACAAGCCCTCCTAACAATGAGACCAACTTTTGCAAAAGCAGACTCTAGTGCACTACATTCTTTCAGCAGTAAACTGAAATTTACAATAGAATATATAATCACCATTGGATTATATCCACAGGTAAAGAATTCTACGTTTTCCATGTTTTCTTCTAATAACTTCAAAGAGACTTCTTCAAAATATACATAAGGAATAAGCATCAGACATTAGATTCCAAATTTGGTATGAAATTTACCCTAAGTTCCTCTGTCCAGTGCTTTCTTTATTGCTTGGTTTCCCTACTGACTATCTTTCAGATGTCCCCAGTTCAAACAAGTATGAACTGTAATGCTCTAAGAGTAATTTAGATTATCAGAATGTATTGATTAGTATTAATTTCTGGTGTGGTTCAAAAATAAAATAAATTCACAGGAACCTCACCTGTGATCTCAGGGTAGAAATTCCATCATCCTGAAATTTTAGCCTCCTTACAGATGCTCAAAGGCTCTATGTCATGATATCAGCAAGCAGAAAAGGTAGAAGCATCCCTGAAATGTGGCATCCCTGCCAACAGAGGGGAGTTGGAACTAGGTGATCTTTAAGGTCTCTTCCAACCCAAGCCTTTCTATGAATCTGTGCAATGTCCTATTAAATCACCTCAGTCCAGCAATACACGAATGAGCATTGCAAATAAGAAGGCACACAGCTTACACACCAAGTTTATCGATTGTGGTAATAAGGTCAGATGGAATAAACTAATCCAAATCTGCATCCAGAATTCCAAGGGGGTCTAGCTGAGCCACATGATGGCCACGGATCTGAAAAAGGAGGAAAGGAGCAGCAAAACGAAATCACATGAAAAGTCAGACAAAGGGAAAATGTCAGTGATAGCTCTCCATAGTTCGTGTATCAGCCACTAAGCTGAACAAGCAAACACCACTAATGTAATGACAGGGTTACATATTCTCCAAGTTTTCCCATAAGAACAAAAAATAACCATTATATCACTCATTACATATAAACCTCTATCAAAAATTACTCATTACAACATAATCTTCAATATGTCTGACACACAATTTAACTGGGATTATGCTGGAGTTTTAGTGAAGAAGGCTATTAGAGAGTACACTCTCAGTCTCTGGGTAAAATTGAGAAACTATGATGAGCCTATAGATCTTACCATTTGCCAATTCAGCCATTTTGTATTTTTGCCTGAACCCTCCTTTCTGCAGTATATTAAAATACAGAATTGCTGACTTAAAACAGACTGGTGCTGAAGTAGTTCATATTGGCAGTGAAGGGATCACTCTTCCTGAGCTCTGCTCCACATCAGACAGCATCTGACAGCATCTATTTTCATCCATAAAATTTCAGAAATTTGATCTGATAGAATTGATATTCAAGACACTGAAGATCACAAACTGAGTGAGGAATTTAGCCAGCTTTCAATGATCAGTGTGACTGCTGTTAATGCATGCCACAAGTTGCTATAAACTAGTGAATTGTCATATAACATTGCTACAGAAGAAATAACTAATTGATCCCCGAGAGTCACAAATATAAAGCAATTTTTAACATGCCTCTTATGTGTGACTCTCATATACAAAATTAACTCATTAAAAGCTTTGTATAGATGAATATGTTAATAACTTCTTATAATTTTTCTTTTTAACAACAAACTTGCATCGCTTGGGTAGAATTTCATTCACATTACTAGTATCCTAATTGCCCCTGAAAAAAAAAAATCAAAATTATAAAGTGCAATATTAACAGTGAAGTGTATCACATAGTAATAGAATATGATTATAGTGTGGTTCATCAAGAAGGGACCTGTAAAAACACTGTTCAACCATTGTATATTTGCAGGAGAGATTATAACAAAATGGTTTCCAGTCATAAGAAACCAGAAATACAGCATCTTTTTTGGAACTACCAGCCCTGTAAACTCAGCCTGACTTCTGTGATTCTTTGCATCTCATCAATCACCAGTAATGAAACTCTGACAGGCCAAATGATGCCCACAGCAACATCTGTGCCATCTGACTGTTTATAGCAGCACTAAGTTTATCTGACTGGAACAAAGCAAACAATTCTGTCTCAAACATTATCAACAGGAAAGAATTCACCTCCCACCTACATCTGCTCTTCAGTATCAATAGGAAGAGGAAGAAGATCGGCAGTAATTCAAAACCCAGAAAGGCAGATCAGTAAATGCTGTGCCATATTATTCCAGGAGTAGTTTGGTCTTGAACTAAAAAAACAGATTTTTCCTCAATATCAAGGTATTTTTTTAGTAAGTCCTACTACTTTCACTGAATACAGAAAATAGTAACATCTGCAAAAATCAGAGATCAACCTTGTGAAAATACATACATAGAAGATTTTCAGGTATGTATTGACATGCTATATGACTAAATGCAAATACAGACTACCAGAAACTAGACTTTGATTTCTCTGGCCTGGCTTTTGTTAAGCACACACATCCCACTGAAAATCCTCTCAGTGTGCTCAGTGCTCTCTGTTAGAGCAAGCAATAGATTAACTGCAGTCTCAAAGTCCAGCTCAACAGACCACAAAGCAGTTTACCACAACAGCCATAAACCACTGACAGGTTTGAGAAATGAAAACTCTGTATCCCTCTCCATTTCATTCCGTTATCAGGCAAAGGAAGGTCACAAATTATCATACCCCTTCAACACTGAATTTAGAGGGTACTAAATACCTTTTAAAAAGCAGACAGTTGCCTTAGGCAATCCTCTGTGACTGTTTGTCGCAGACACATGGGTGCCTGCCATTTCTACAGACATTTCTGTTCCATCACTTGACAAATCCAGGGAGCAAAATGGCAATCCCTGAACTATTTCCAAGTAAATCGTGTCAAAGCAGCCTACCCTTCTCCAATTTTCTCTAATACTTCATCAAATTTTTACTGCAAAATTGGACATTTTCTATATCTCTTTCTAAGCAAAATTCACATATTCTTTATATTCACAAACATTTCTACTCTCTTACAACAATGGTGACAATTGAGTCTCCGACTCAATGGTGACAACGTGATGTGTACAAAAAGAGGTTTTTTAAGAAGTTCCTCTTCTATTCTTCTCATGACACCAAACAGGATTTAAAATACTTAGAAGGAACAGATTGCTCAAATCAAAATGTAGGAAACTTCTTGGGAAATCACTAATTTAAAAAATACTCATGGAATATTTTGTTAAAAACAGATGTAGTTTTATGGGTTGGTTATTTTGGGGGATTTTTTTACATAATTTTTAAGCCTTTTATTGAAACTAAGATACTAAATACAAGACTAAACAAAAATATTTAAACTTGTTTTTCATTTGGAAAACATCTAACAAAACCCACTGTCCTATTTACAAATTCCTTCTTCTTTTAGAGGAAAAATAATGAAACTAGACTTAATTTCTTAATTTAATAAAAGGGTTAAAAATCAGAGTGAGAAACAAAATCAATTTTGATGAACAGCTCTCTAAAAGAATCCATCAAAGTTAACCCAAATTCAGTACTATCAGCCTCCCAAAATTCAGTTTCTGGTTAATTCATCATTTCTCCTCTCTCTTTTTACCGATAATCTTGCTCAAATCAGGAATCTCAAGATTCACCTTAGATGTATGAGGAGGCAAGAACATTCCATCTTTTCTTAAAGAGTGGCAGTGACACTCAGGACTGTAGTACAAACGTTCCCAGAGGTGAAGGCAGACTTCCACAAACCACTATCTCCATAAAGTCCTTCCATGCTAAATCAGATGTCGAACATCAGGTCTGTGGGTAATCTGAATTATGATTTTGCTTAACCAGAGGATCACCCCAGTCTGAATCCAACACTTCCATGTTTAGACACTGAGCGGGAAAGAAAAGCTGTCTAGTTCAAGGCACTTTGGATCAGAAGCAAAACAGCAGTTAAGACCAGAATACAAATGAGAACACAAAAAAGGAGGAGGTTGTTTGCATAGAAGAGGCCTTCCCACACCTACCCCAAAATGCACTTACTTGGTATGCTCTTATCAAGGACTGCACAGCAAGGTGGTCTTCGACAACCTTTTCAGCCTTCCCCGGTGTCGGGGCCAGGCCGTGGCTCTGCAGAAACGACGCCTTTCCTTCCACCTGAGCTGGGAGATGGGCTGCTTGGCCAGCGTTAGCACTTCGGAAAAACACATCCCAGGACTGGGCACGTGTACAGAGAAGAAAGAGAAATGTTTATTACCTCAAACAGGAGTCTAATCCAAAGCAGCTCTTTCAAGCTGCAAATGGAAGCTCACTGTATTACTGTGTTAAACACCACTACAGACAGCAAAAAAAGAGCAGTGACATGTCCCAGTCTCAGTAGCAACTGTGTGTTTTATTTACACAGAACACTTTCCTCTCATTTATTACACCGAGCTTGCTCAGCAGAAAACTCTCCAGCACACAGGACTGTAAAGCATCCTCATATATTATCCATTCACACAGCTCTTTTAATTGTGCTGTTTATTCAGACAGCCAGGAATGGGTACAATATCATGCTGCTGGTAAAGAGCTATCAAGCCTATAAACAAAGAATCTTAATAAACTAAATGAATCCATTCCTTTAATGATACTTATAGAATTTACGGTACTTCAAGACATTCCCTGATCATGCTAAATCAAAACTAGTCCTTAAGAGCTTTTCTTGAAGAAACTTTAAAAGAAATTAAAGCTTTTTTGAGTGAGACTTTTGTTCTAAGTTCCTTTCCCCACCAGCTTAGGCTACCTTACCATGAAAGAAATTATGGGCCTGATTTCAGGTGCAAGTGATAATTTTAAAAAAGTTCTTATCTCAGAAACTGAATCACAACAAACAAAAGATGCTTCTATTTCCTTCTGTTATTTTACACAAGCTACTTCACTCACATATGCCCAAATCTTGTTTTCCTGAACTGTTTTCATTCTTATGAGGTGGTCACTGTGCCAGGTTACAATCGTATCAGATATATGAATGTTAACAGAGAGCAGCAGAATGGGACAAAACATATGAGACACACTCATTAAAGAAGGAAGTCTGTGTAAAACACTTCCCTCAGTTGGCTAACTTCAGAAAATGAAAAGGAAGATATTTAAAACTTACATATCTTTGTGATTGGAATAGAAGAACTGCAAGGGATAAATTTCTGCAAGGATGTGGGCCTTGCAGATTTCCATTACATTTCAAAGAATCATGTGCCGGAAGAAACGAAAAAGAAATCCAAAGCAATTGTCTTTAAAAGATTACTTAATAAATGCATTTCAGAACCCACAAAAGAATCAAAATCATGTAATATAAGCATGGTATGATGGAAAAATATTTCCTAATCCTTTTTGTTTTCATTAGCAAAAATTCTTCATACTGAAATTTCTAAAAGCTCTAAGGTATTCAGAAACACCATGAGAGGGGCAGCATAAAGGAGCTAAACATCACCCAACCTTTCAAGTTCAAGTTGTGGAAGTGGAGGATTCATTGAACTTGTGGATGGGAATCTCATCATTAGCATGAGACCATTGCCCAAGAAATGTTGCTTTAATGCACCACTCTTCATTATTCATACAAAGCTGCATTGATACTAATGCAGTAAACTTATCACCCTGCTCTTACACAGGCTTATCTAAACATAGCCTGACTTTTAGGTGTCCTGACAAATTAAGGCAGACAGATCATGTGTGGTAGCCACTTTCAGACACACTGATGAAGAATTAGCTCCTCCTCCCTTCTCTTATTTATGCCCGTTTCCTATATTCTTCTTCCCTTGACATCTTGGCAGCCACACTGAGATTAGAAGTCTGAATTTACGTCCTATAAGTGGTCTACGGGAGCCTATTAGTGTGACTGTGTTTCAGCTGGGATTCTCTCTTTACACCTTCTTGTTTGTGTTAAGAACGGTACTGTTATTCCATGCCTGCACAGCACCCAGTCTGAGGGTCTGGAGACCCCTGACAATGAAAAACAATCATAATCCCTTTTTTAACTACTAAAGTTACTTGGACTGGAGAAGTTATTTGGGCAATACACAGTTATACATTTTCATTAAACATTAAATTAGGAAATCCCAAACACACACTTGGATCCATGACATCTCTCACATTTGAAGCTTTAATAAAGAATTTCTTTGCTTATGTTAAGGTTTCTTCCTTACTTTTTCTAATGCCTTGATACACATACAATGATGATAATAATATAACTTTTCCTTCCTTGAGTAAAACCTTTCATTTGAATGTAATTTGTATGTAATTTGAAAGTAAAAGTTAACACAGCACAGTCCCACAAACAATGTGTTTTTAGAAAAGTGCTCTGCTGAGAGAGTTGTTAACAAACTTGCCCAAAAAGTTATATGGTTAAGGAGAATCAGTATAAGGCTCTTTCTTCATGCAAACTCACAAGTATAAAGACAATGTTCCCATCTGAAGATGCAGCCAGCTGAGACAGAATGGACCCAGACTATTTTTTTCCTATCGCATTTTTGAACTTATTGATTTGTTGGACAAGCCTGACATTTAATCAGAGGGGAGGGAAAATACATCATTTGGCTACAGAAAATTAGTTTTTACTAGATACACATCCATCAAAGCCTTTACAAATTTCTATAGTGTCTTTCAAGATGGATACCACATCATAGTCTTCAAGTTCTGTGTATCACTGTCAGTCTTTGGCAACAGCATTTGCCATGTGACTGAACAGACAGAAGACCAGCTTACTCTCACAGCAAACCTGCAGCTTCTCAACTAAATCAGTATAAAATTCTTCAAGAAAATGGTAGAGGAGATTTATAATACAAAAATACATTCATCAAAAAATTTACTATGGTGATAGATGGTACATTTTCTTTCCTTCTCCCAGCAAATCTATATTGTAGTTAACCATTATTTTCTCAAGTAATATAACACAATTCAAGTGATTCAATGGCAACATATAATAAACAGTGTTGCAATTAGAATAACAAGTAACATATGCTTTATCTTGATGGTTTGGGGTTTTTTCCCTAATACCATAACAATATTCATCAACTGCAGGGAGGACAGTAAAGCCTTAGAAGACCCACACTGAGCACCACTATATCATTTAAAGAAGAAAATGAATAAAATGAGGTCCAGGCAAAACAAACCCCCACATTTTTGCCTAGTCCATAAACCAAGGAGGTGATTACACACAGCAGAGCAGCTGCACACAGGATAACATGGCAGGCATTGTGTACTCCATAGCCAACCATGTACTTTTGTAATTAATCTTGTGATAGTAATAACTGAGCCTTGTCAAGCTTCTCTCTCATGATCTATGGCCCTGACACCAAGCTTGAAGGAGAAATAATGATGCCTTTTTCAGAGCTCACGTCATTTTATTCTGATTGTTGCTTTGGCTACTCTGATGATAGGAAATTCAAAAGGCAAGGAAAAGCAGGAAATCATCTGAAATTGATTTGTACAAAGAATAAAAGCTCTTTTATATATATATAAATATATATACACAGGCATATTCCTTGATATGCAACCATGATATACATAGAAAGGAGGAATTTTTAGAAACACTGCATATGCACATTGGAATGTGACAGCCATATTTCAAACAGCTGTAAATAAGCATACGTGGGAAGACATGTCCAGTCAAATCTTCTGAGAGGGAAATCAGTTCAGGAGCCCTGATTAATTGGAGTTTCTAAGTACAAGTGAATGGAGTATGACTTTTAAAGCCCAGGAAAAATCAGGCTTTTCCATCTAATCAATGAGGAGGCACAACCCCTCTGAAAAAGGGTTATCTAAAAAGAAACATGAGAAGAAATAGGGTATAAAAAGGAAAATGAGGAAAGAGAATGCAATGTCTACATGCACAAGCTAGTTCTCTAAACCATGCTGGACATACTGAATAAAACAACAAAAACGAGTGACCTGCAGAAAGCCAAATCATTAATAAAATCACAATCAATGTGGTGTCTCTTGACATTATTTTCCAGCACTCCCTCTCCTTTCCATACCTGAATGACAAATGCACAACTTTACAATCAAAATCACAGCAATTTTTTTCCTTATTTTTAAGAAAACAGGGTGATTTGCACCCTCAACTTTTAAAATTGTTTTATGAAAGCTCAAACTGAACAACTTCCATCAACAAAAATCTTGGGAAGGTATTTGCCGCTTTCAGCCAACAAAATGAGATGGTTTTCAAGAAACCAAAAGTTAATTTTGTTGATGAAACAAAGTAAAATTAATTATTCTCCCCTTCCCCCTTTTTTCATAGGCTGTGAATAAACTAATAATTTAGACAAGAATAGCTGTAATCCATTATTTCCATCCATCATACTCTTTCAAGCCTCATAAACCAGGGACACAGTGAATTTACTTCAGTTCATTCCTGTCACAAGTTTATTAAACACAGTTAACGTAGAAAAGAATTCATACAGTTTTATAATCATGCTGGTTTGTCTGGGGTAGTTAATTGCACAGTATCTGGTTTGGATTTCAAAAGGAAGTTGGCAATACAGAGATGTTTTTATTATTGCTGAGCAGAGCTTACACAGAGCCAAGGCCTTTTCTGCTCCTCACCCCACCTGTGAGGAGGCTGGGGGTGCACAAGGAACTGGGAGGGACAGAGCCAGGACAGCTGACCCCAACTGACCAAAGGGATATTCCAAACCACATCATGCTCAGAAAGGGGAAAGGAAGGGGGGACATTCAGAGTGATGGCGTTTGTCTTCCCAAGTCACCATTACATGTGTTGGAGTCCTGCTGTCCTGGGGATGGCTGAACACCTACCTGCCCAAGGGAATTGGTGAATGAACTCTTTGCTTTGTCTTGCTTTGCTTGTGCATGCAGCTTTTGTTTTCCCTATTAAACTGTCTTTGTCTTCACCCACAAGCTTTCTCACTTCAACTCTGCTCTCCCCCATTCATGAAGCGTGTGAGAGAGAAAGCACAAGTGGCTGCATGGTTGCCAGATGGGGTTAAACCACAAGAAAAATGCATCTTGAATCACCTGGGATCCACTCCCTAGGCCACACCCTCCATTCCTCTGTCAACTCACTTGTGCTAACGTATTGCTTGCTGTTCAACCACTGCATCACCTCAGCAGGATCCGTGATCAGCCTGCGCCTGAAGTGCCAGATGAGCTGGGTGGCCTTTCGGCAGGAGTTTCAGCCTTTCCGCCTGCCCGAGCACCAGCCCGTAAGGCGCAGGAGCGCATCTGCCGGCCGCCCGTGTTCAGCACCCTGGCCAGCTCCGGGCCCTGCGCTCCCCGGCCCGTCCCCCGGGGCCCTTCCCACCCACAGACGCGCCCGCAGGCCTTCCCGGCAGCAAAATGCGCTCCACTGCCAAGGGCCTGAACCGGGAATTTCATTCCTCTAGAAGGAAAGAAGTTAGCCAGAAGCCAATATAACGTAAATTCAATAAAAAACAAGACGTCACCACACACTCCTCGTGCAGGAGTTCATCCCTTCAGCATCCCCAGTATAAAAGGGTTGATATCGATCTACAGCCTTGACACATCGTGAGGGCTTTGCAGAAATTCAGTGCACCTACACAGTGTGCTACCCCACCCCACACCGCTGGAGCTCAGCTGGCAGCTACAGGACAAGGGCTCAAAGTCAGATGAGAAAGAGCCACTCCTGGAGAAGGTTTCTCCATCCCAAGTTCAGGTGTAACATAAAAGACCTAGAATCAATCTGCTGAGTAACAGTCAGTCTTCAGAACTGGCACTGCATATGTCACCTTTTAATGAGATTAAGTTCATACACAACATCCAAAGAAAGAAAACAGCTACAAACCTACCCTTTTTGGTTTGCTTTTTTTGTTCCTGCCCTCAGCATGCGTCACTTCCTCATACTCTAGACAGATTATCAGACTTAGAGCAACAACTTCTAAGTGACATTTTGATATACGTGCCTCGAGAGTAAGGGAACAGACAACCAATTTAGTAAACATTTTGGGCACAATTCACATTACTTCCTGGAAAATGACTTGTCTGACTTAGAATTGATCAGACTTCTCATAGGCTTCTTAAGTTACTATACATGTATCACCATAACAGAGCCCTCTTTGTCAGCAGAAAGCCTGTAAGCCTGTGTATTTTGTCCACAAGAAAAGATTTGGGTAATAGAGTTTTTAGAAAAGCAAACAAATGTCTACTGCCTGGAGAGAGAAGGAGAGACACAAAACAAAATACTTTTCAAGATACTTCAGAAGAATATTCTGACAATTTCAGATTCAGATTTTAGGTTACAACTTCCACAGTTTAATCCAAAGGCATCTGAACATTCATCTTCTTCAGACACTTTAGAGGCACCAACATATTAATATATATAAATAAAACATATTTAAATATTACATATTCCCTGAGAGCTTTACTCTAAACCAAATAATTAAATGTATTTTATTCTTGGGTATTCTTCTGGATATAACAAATTACTTAACTGACTACTTGACCAGCATTTCCATAGAAGAATAAAGTTTCAGAGCAGCTGTTTATTTCTGGTCTGGACTTCTCATTCTTTCCACTCTGCTCACCATGCCTGTGCCTCCTCTGTACTTTTATAGTTGCAATATCACATCTTACACCAATCAATAGGTGGGAAATTAATTTCACATTTTTCATTTCACACAAGACCTTTTCCTGAACTTTTTATTAAAAAAGGAAGTGAAGAAGTAAAAGAAACCTATTCCACTCTTAACCCAGCATTAGAGCCAAGTTTCAGGCTTACCTTATGTACGCTTTTAGGGTTTTCAAGCCACGCATAGTACATTTCCTCCACGTAATTGGAATTACTCCCACTGGGGAACGGCTCTGAGGTTCCTGATGAAACATACCGTTGGCCACGTAAAAATGCCCTTCTGGCTATATCCTGCTTTTCCAGAAGTCTAAAGCCATGCTTCTCCAGCATAGCTGCAAACAACTTCAGATGACTCATGTTGGTTTATTAGCCAGACGATCCAAGTCTATTAATAAAAGAAAACCAAACTCAATCAGAAAAAGAGCCAATGAATTGCAGACACATTTCAGCCTCACAGCAGAAACTGAGGTTCCTGGCTACAGTGCTCTAGTACAAAGAACTCTAGTACAAAACTGAGGCCTAGGCATGGAGCTCCTTTCAGAGTTACAGCCACAGCAGTGGAGTGGCTGCTGCTGCCCATGCCCACATCCCTCAGCTCCTGTCCCAGCTCTAACTGGTGACCACCCTGCTCCCTGAGGCCATCACCGTTTGTACTGCCTGCCCCCGGGCCCAGCTCCCTGAACCAATGGGGCTGCAAATCACGGACCTCTCTGGAGCTCCTGGCAACCCCAAGCGCTTGCTATGTTTGGAAAGCTCCGGCCTTTTACCCAGTCAGACCGGGGTGGGGGCAGCGAACAGGGTCAGCCACAGTTTCCACAGTTTCACATTACTGCTGTGGAAAACAAAAAGGGGCTTCCTCAAATTTCTGCCGCTAATGGAGCTGACTAAATAATTAGAAGTGTTAGCCAAGTGTTCATATTGACAACAGCCCTCAACCAAACAGTGAAACACTGAGAAAAGGCTCGCTTTCATTTGTTTTCCTAACTGGCAACATTTATCTTGTGCTTCCAATGATCTGTTAGGAGCTTTGTAACAAGGATAGCAGATTCCATGCAATTTAGAATTGAGAAATTCAATTTTCTGATTCCATTTCCCACAAAAAGGGCTGAATCTTCTGAATGCTGAACACCACCAGCTCCAGCACTAGCAAAGGGAATCAGACCTCAACTTCAAAATAAAAAAGAACAAGTGCATCTTAAAATTAGTCCTGAAATGATATAATCTTAATGCTGAATTTTCTAAAACTGCAAAGAAAGAGCAATAATGGGAAAAGAAAGTATTCATTTTGGTTTTATTTTAAAAGTATTTAGAAAGCTACAGTAACATGAAGGATAAATTATTAACTTAGACAAAGCAAAATTCAGATTTAACTCCAAAGTGCCTCTCAATTGTCTGGCTGTCCATCTGGAGAAATAATTTATTTGGTCCAAGGTAAAGCCCAAGTTCTTTTGTTGCTTGGTGTGACTGAACAATTGCTAAAACAAAAATACTGAGCTACCAAATGAATTTTAAAGTTTTTTTTAAATACAACACTGTTATTTTAAGTAATAGAAAAAAAATAATGTTACCTATTACATGTTAAGATTTATCTCTAATGCAAAAATAGATACTATAAAAAATTCATAAACATTTTGTGTATATAAATCCCATTTTCTCACCATTTCTCCTCTTACAGCATCCTTTCAAAGAAACAAAAGTACATGGTTATAAAATGCCTAATTTTATAAGGGATAGGAATAGCCTGTATTTTTCATCATACAATTTAATAGTTAATATTGATCCTTTAAAAAAAAAAAAAAAAAAAAAAAAAAAGAGAAGTATTACTGCTTGTTCTTCTCTGGCATCACATTTTTAGCTCAACATCTATTTTAAAAGCTGATGATTAGATCATTTTCTTAGTCACTACCTTGAACTGTATCATCCCAGCAGTGAACTGTCTTTGATTATACCAGATTCCCTTGTCTACTCTTTCAAGACTTCTGCAGCCTTTTCACCCTCATCCACCAGCAGACCAGAGCTGTAGCTCCTAAGAGCAGCAGCCATCACCCACTCACTGGATGCTCTAAACAAGCACTTGTCCACATTCTCCAAGTGCCCAGACACGTGGAAAGTGTTCTTCCGAGGCAGCATCACTGAAACTAGCACCTGGTCCTCATTAAACCTATGAGCTCCTCAAAACTGCACACTCTTCTCTCTCCACCTGGCATTTGCAGCAAATTGGCAACAGCTGGGCTGCTGGTATGCTGAATCCCTACTCATGGGTGTTATTTCCTACCTGCTAATATTCCATTGTCATTTCCCACGTCACAGATTCAAAGTTTATTACAACACCTGAGTCAATACCCGTCTCTGACCAGGGCTCCCAGGCAACTGGAGGAACACGACCACCATCAGCATCATTGTGGAAGCAGATTAAGTCCTGCAAGAGCTCAGTGACTGCAAGAGCACTGACAGAGCTCATATACTGTCTGCATACATAACTCTCTGTAAGGCTTAACAGCAAGCATGCATGATGTCATTTTGCAAAACCGGGTGAGACTTCAACATGTCATAACAGTAAGAACAGAGAGGTCACCTTGGCACTTACAAATTTATGTCTGTGCCCATTCTCATAGGAATTATTATTGCACCTACCTTACTGCATGCAAATCTCACCCTCTGCCACAAAACCTTTGCACACATACACTCCTTTCTAAGGGATTACCTACTCTCACTTAAAGCACTTTGTAATGACTTGAGAGAGAAGGGAAAAAGAGGAATGTTTTTCTCAGTTCATCATACTGCAGGCAAGCTTCTTAAGCACAGGTCATTTTACATTTTTTCTTCATATGTCTGCCTGAAGAATGTGTAGCTCCTTCTTCTAGAAGTTAGTAAAGAACACATAACAGAATAAGAAAAAATTGCCAGGGAGATTGGAAAATGGGTGCAAATGACATAATATATAACAGAAACAGCTTGTAAGTGGTACCAGTCACTCCCCTCCAGTTCTATTTAAATTTCAAAACGGGGTCAGAGACATACTTCAAGCAGTAACTACTGAATATGCAATCTATAAAAGCATATAGGAGCTATGTCATTCCAGCCAGATTCCAATTACTCATTAATATGACTCAAAGCCCTTGACTTCTTCCTAGTTTTTCCTTCTGCACACATCACTCTTCAGCACAGATGTCAGCTGTCAGCACTAAACAAACCAGAGACCACCAGCGTGATCACAGACCATCCCAGCCCACTCAGCCTTGAGTGTGTCAGTCAGAAATCGGCACCCAGGACAGCACACAGCAGTCAGAAAGAGTTAGAACTGTTCCACTTCACTATGCTTCCCAAACCAACCCTGAAATGAAAACAGTGATTGGAAAGGGATCAAGCTGAGCTAAGAGCAACCTAAGGAATGGTATTAATTAAATCGCTACCGGAGGTCAAAAATAAGAAAGAAGCAGTGAACCACAAGAACAACCTGGTATTTAATGCACCACAGCACCCTCAAAAAGGTGGAAGTAAATGAAAGCCCTAAGCAGCTGAAAATTCCTGCAACTGCTCTGTCTCAAATGACAATTTAGCTTTCACCTTGTCACTTCCACCTCTAGAAGTGCCCTAATGTCACAGACAGTGTTGGGAATTATTCTACCCAGGTTTCTAGAGGGTCACAGAAGCATGTGGAAAACAAACAGTAGTCACTTCTGATAACAAAGTCTTTATGCAGCTCTTTTCAAGATCACTTTCAGTATAAATACACAGCACATATGAATCAATATCCTCCTGGTATTGCCAGTGACCTTACTGAGTTTCTTAATACATGGGAAGCCCTGCTGCCAATGTTAACAAATGTTCTTTATGCTCTGCAGAAGTGGTGGTTAAAAAGTCTGGTCCATATTTCAGAAAAATAGTTCTTCATCCACTATCATGGTAATTTCCCGCAATATTCCCCACACAGCTTACCCTTAAAGTTCTTTTTAAGACCAAGTAATTCAAGTAACACCGGGCTGCCAGTGGGGAGAAGAAAAAAAAAAAAAAAAAAAAAAAAAAAGATAAACTTTCTCCAAAAGATTATCATAAATAATTTAAATGAGAGATACAGGGAATATCCTTATTAAGGAGGGCTACTTCAGTGATACCTCCGTGCACTAAATGTTTCTTTTCCCCAGCACAGACATGCCACGCTGTGCAGAGGACCCTCATTCTCCACACAGAACGTTGACTGCAGGAGGTTTTCCAGCGGCGCATTCACCTCAAGGCACCCAGCGCGAGTCCTGGGCAATGGAGGCGCCTCGGTGCAATAAAACTTAACGGATTTATTATCCTACCCTGAGAAAACGCCTTCAGCGGGTACCAGAGGGATAACACCATCCCAGTACCAAAGGGATGACACCGCCACAGACTAAAGGCTACCAACAGAGCAGAGGGGAGGGTCCGGGAGGGTCGGGTGTGCCCGCCGGCCCCTCCCCGTAACGCCAGGACGCGGTGTCCCGGTCACCCTGGCCACCGGAGCCTGCCGGGCTGCCAAGGCGCTCCCGGCTGCGACAGGACTGAGGCATCACCGGAGCCCGGGCCAGGACGGGCCGCCTCGCCCACCCCGCGCTCCAGGCCCCGGCCGGGCCCGCGGCGCGACCCCCTCAGCCGCACGGCGAGAGGCCCCGCCGCGCCGGGGGCCTGCGCGGGGGACGGGCCCTGCACTGCGGCCGGGCCCGGCCTGGCTCCGCCGCCCCCCGCCCCTCCCCGGCGCGGACAGACCTGCGGGGGCGCGGAGGCTCCAGCGCATCCGCGGAGCGCGGCAGGGAGGGCGCGGAGGGAAGGGAGGGAGGGAGCGGCGGGAGCGGTGGGAGCGGCGGGGCGGGGGCCGCACCTGCGTCACGTGAGGCGCGCTGAGGTCACGGCGGGGCGGGGCCCGGGCGCTGCACCGGCATCAGCGCCCCGGGACACACCCCGGGAGACAGCCCGGATACACCCTGGGATACAGCCCGGACACACCCCGGGACACACCCCGGGATACAGCCCGAGACACGGGCCACACCCCGGACACAGCCTGGGACACACCCCGGGATACAGCCCGAGACACGGGACACACCCCGGACACACCCTGGGACGCACCCCGGGATACAGCCCGAGACACGGGACACACCCCGGACACACCCCGGACACACCCCGGGACACAGCCCGAGACACGGGACACACCCCGGACACACCCTGGGACACACCCCGGGATACAGCCCGAGACGCGGGACACTGCCCGGACACAGCCTGGGACACACCCCGGGACACGGGCCACACCCTGGGACACAGCCCAGGACACACCCTGGGACACACCCCGGGATACAGCCCGAGACACGGGCCACACCCCGGACACACCCTGGGACACACCCTGGGACACACCCCGGGATACAGCCCGAGACATGGGCCACACCCCGGACACAGCCTGGGACACACCCCGGGATACAGCCCGAGACACGGGCCACACCCCGGACACAGCCTGGGACACACCCCGGGATACAGCCCGAGACACGGGCCACACCCCGGACACACCCTGGGACACACCCTGGGACACACCCCGGGATACAGCCCGAGACATGGGCCACACCCCGGACACAGCCTGGGACACACCCCGGGATACAGCCCGAGACACGGGCCACACCCCGGACACAGCCTGGGACACACCCCGGGATACAGCCCGAGACACGGGCCACACCCCGGACACAGCCTGGGACACACCCTGGGACACACCCCGGGACACACCCCCGCCCCTCGGAACGTGCCCCGGACACTCCCCCGGCCCCTCGCAGCCCCGGCGCCGCTGCGGGGTCGGTGAGCACAGAAGGTGTTTTGATGCTCCCGCCCCTCAGCTCTCAGCAGGCGTGTAAATACAGGCGAGCACCTGTGACACGGAACGCCTGAGGAAACCCATCCGCTGGACAAGTTGCTCGCCCCGCTCCTGGGCAGGAGAAGTTTGACGGGAAGAAGAGGGGACTACAAAGTGTCCCAAGGACACTCACGTTTGCTCTCCAAAATTTGCACATAGACTGAACGTAGTAGACCTTGACAAAAGGGTAATATCTGACTTACACGACCAAATATAGAATGCAAGAAAATACAGTTTCAAGTGTTGCTTTGCTGGTAGAATTCTTATTTACATCTTTCATGTTTTCTTTTCTGCTGGTTGCCTTCAAATTACATGTCTGTCTGTTTTCTGTCATAAATCAGAATGATGTGTTTTTCATTTACCTGCTCTTAATCAAGTTATAACCAAGATCAAATGCATATATATATATATATATGGTAAAATTGGTATTTCAGGTAACTATTGACACCATCACATACATTCCAATGTTTGGTAACTTTCTGGGTAAGTAATAAGATAAGATTGATGGGAAAATTGGACACACCTTAAAAGGAAGGAAGAGAGAATGAGTTATAATTTGCTTTGTGCTAAGGATATAGTGCAAAAATGAGTTTTTCACAGTCAGGTGGGCAGAAATGGAAAAACTTTAGGAAGGAACACAACAGGCTTCATCTGGGGTTTTGTCACCCAACGGTCACTCAGATTTTCTTGAGGCTTACTGGTTGATACAATTGTTGATTAGAGTAAAATTAATTTCTTCAAGATGAAAAAAACCTTAATCCTCACATAAATACATCAACAACGTTATTATCATCTGAGCAGTTTTCCTGGCAGCTGTGCACCTCCAGGGGACTGCGGAGCCAGGGTGTGAATGATGTGTTGATGGTTTTTTGCTACAGTGTTTAGTGCAGGGAACAGACTGGGCAGGGATGGGGCACAGGGAGCCCCCGGGACAGCCCATCCCTCACCCAGTGCTCCCGGGGAGGGCGGCCCTGCAAAGGGCAATGGGTGCTGAACTGGCGCCTGCAGCTGGCCAGATGCTGCCTGAGCCTTCTGGCAAGTGGTGAAACATTGTTAGATGCTGCAACTACTAATTGAGTCTTAACCTTATTATGGGCAGACAGAAGCCATCTTTAGAGCAATCATGTTATGCTGACTGAACATGAATTCAATTAAAAATTATAGTGAGGACAAGCAGACCTCTCTTCCACTTTAGAGGGAAACCCACATGTCAAATCTGACTGTGAATACCATCACCGTGAACAGAATAAATTAAATATGCTTGGATAGACACTAAGATATTACAGTATGTTTCAAGTGCTTATGTTGTTCCCAAAAGCCTTTGCCCAGTTTCACATTTCTGTTATCTTTCTTTCTTTCTTTCTTTCAATGCTTCACACATTGGGAATTTGTGTGCTTGAAACAGCAAGATTCTGGTTTATTGGGATTTGGAGCAGCTCCCAAATTCTCCAATATTTATTGTGACTTGATTGTCCCACCAGCCTGTCCCAGCAGCTTTTGGTGTACTGAGCTATTGCCTTGCTGCTGCCGGCTTCTGGTGTCACTTTGTCACCAGAAGTCTGCACCCCTGAGCAGCACCTGCTTGCCACTCCTCCATCTGCTCTCCAGTGAGCCCATGATAGACAGTTTGCCCATGATTCCTGTTTCAATTCTTACAATTTCCATTTACAATTCACATTTACCTGCCCATTTATGCGTCCACTTGTGTACTCACCTATCCCTCTGGCCAGCCCAAGGGAGATCCACACACTGGCTTTGCTTCCTGCTAAACCATCACACTTTGAAATTGGCTGGAATGCAAATCCATCAGCAGAATGAAAACTGAAAAAAACCTGCAATTCCTAGCACACACAGAATCAGGTGTGCCAGCTCCACAGAGAGGAAGGGTTATGTGTTAGAAAAGTTCTGTACTGGACAAAATGTACAGCACAGGATAGTCACAACAGCACCCCTGTGCTATCAGAGGTGAAATTGCCTGCTGTGCTGAAAGACACACTGCCTCACCATGATATATTTTTATATCTATCCTTATGTCCTGTAGCAGACCAGAGTGAATCTCACAGGTTTGCTTACTCATTTCTGCCTCATTTCTGTCTTAACTCAGGCATGAGTTAACAAAACTAGATCCAACCTGTTTAAACAACCCAAAGCATGTTTTAACAAGACTAGAACCCAGCTGCTTTTGGGAACTTGCTGTGCTGCCCACTGAGGGCACAATGTGCTTGTTCCAGGGTATGGTGCTGCACACCCCGCTAATGCCTTGCCCTGGTCTTCGTTTGGGTTTGGTACAAGGGTTTTCCTTTCTGATCAACAGCCACTTGCAATCAGCAGTGAGTTCCTGCAGTTAATTGCTCCACACAACTCTCTGCAACGCAGCACCACTTCTCAGTGGGCTTGTTTTTTCAAAGGGTAATCTCATAGGAGGTGGTCTGGGTACAGGATTACTCATAGAAGGACAATCTCATTAATAGCTCCCCCTCCTGAGATAGATACATTTATGAATTTTTGGCAACTCTTCATTGTTGTTGGTAATGTAATTCCAATAGAGACAATGTTGACCTTAAGTTCCCTTTAAGCCAAGCCAGAAAACTCCATTTGCCTCTACTTCCCAATGTGTTTATTACACACACAGACTACAAACTAACAGAGGTTCAAATCTAAAGCACCATCTCTTCTCAAAGCGAGGCAATTTGGAAACTGTAAAACCTGCTCTCACTTTGACCCTAACATGGATGTCACACAGGACTTTGGTCACTGTGTTTGTCAAACATTTAAATCTGAGACCTAAAAACCTTAGAGTCCAGACCAAACAGCTGCAACAAAGGATTCCGTCAGTTTTCAAAGGAGAGGCTTTGGAGGGTTTCCTAGGCAGACATTTCAAATACGTGCTAAAACCCTTTTTTGTCAACAAATAATTTATCAAGCTTTTTTTCCCTCCCCAGTACTACGTAAGTATTTTAATTACATCTGACACCTCCTGCAGAAAAGTTCACATGAGGAATTTCACATGGGTTATTTCTGTTCCCTTTGCTTTCTGAAACCTTGGCTCTGTGTGCCATAAGCTTCTGTAATATCCCTGACTTCCATGAATAAACCTCCTGTGGTAAAGGAGACATGCTGCTGGATGTCTGAGGGACAGAAAAGTCAGTCCCAGAGTTTCATACAGCTCCTTGCTTTGGGCAGGTTAAATGTGAGGCAGCAGGGAAAGCCAACAGCATGCTGGGCTGTGCCAAGTGAAGCACAACCAGGAGCTGGAGGGGAGCAATGCCTGCCCTTTCCTCAGGCACCAGGGATAACCTGGGGAGGGGAGAGGGAATACAGCAGGAACAGAGAGCCAGCAAAGCCAGGCTCTTCACATTCTGCATGGAAGGAAGATGAGATGGTGAAATAGAAATGGTTCAATCTAGACACAAGGAAATCATTGTTCACTCAGAGGATAAAAACCATCACAATGGTGATGCAGAAACATGATTCCATCTTTGGAGGCATATCTGGACCCAGCCAAACAAAGCCCTGGACAGCCTGGTGTGACTCCACTGTTGATCCTGCTTTGAGTCCTGGGTGACCTCCAAGCTTCCTCCCAACCTGACTGAAGCACCTATGCTTTGTAGCACTTTCACACCAGAAGTCATGTCAAACCTAAGGGTAAGCAGACCATCATTATTGAGCCAACAGACAAACTCATACTGATAGTTTTATCTGAACAAGAACTACCTTGGGTTTATTTATTCTCTGTTCTAAAATTTCAGGCTGTGATGTTCTGGAGAAAACAGGTACAAGTACAGAGTGTTTTACTGGAAGACCTGTAACACCAAAGACTGCTCCTTGATTGATTCTGGCCAATGGATTATTCTCAAGTGATTTTATTTTCCAAACACATTTCTGAATAGAATCAAACTGCAGGAGCCCATTTGTCTCGTCACAGATCTGTTAGGGAGAGACAAGCTAGACAATAAAGCTGATTGAAAATCAGGGAAACACAACTTCTGCTTGGTGGTTTCCCAAGTCTTCCCTAATAAACTAGCCCATTACAGCTACAAGAACAAAAGCAACTGTTGCTGTAATTATTTCTTTGATACCTCACTGTATTTTCATTAAATTCTTAGGGTAAACAATTACCTACAGTACATACAAAGCAGGGAGTGAGTCAGTAAGATACGTAGGTTAGGGAGGAACTCTGGCATACAACATTTATTATAGCTGCCAAATAATGAATTCATGTGGAAATTAGCAAGAGCACTAAAGTTAATTTGTCCCACTATTTTAATGGCAGGTTAGTACATTGGCAGTCAAAACAGCAAGAAGTCTTCCCACTAACTGTGGAAACAGATCACTACTGGCACTGCAAAGAGCCTGCCAGCATTTGGCATGATGACAATGAACAAAGCACTGCCAACTGCCCTTTCCTTAACCAAGAAAGAATCAAAAACACCATCTTCTTTATTTTACCAGTGGATTAGGAGAAATCTGCTAGAACATTGTTTTCTGTATTTGTAGGTGTTTCGTTAGTGAAGCCTAACAAAACTAGAAAAAAAAAAAAAATTTGCTATCTTTCTTTTGGCTACTGCTAAAACACACTGTATTTTGTTAGATTGTGGCTTTAGGTAACAATAAAATTTTAACATGCCCCGACTTCATCATACTCAACTGGAATAATTATCCTTATGCCTTTATAACTATACCACTGGCTGTGTTTTCTTCAGGAGAATCTATTCTGATTTTTAATGCTATTTATCCAGATGAAGGAATATATAATTATCTTTTATTTGGAAGAAAAGAAATAAGGGAAGACAGTTCTCCATCAGCTAAAAACTTCTGGGTTATCTGAGATTTACAGCTCTCACTAGGAGCAGGGTTTGCTAATGAAGCTTTTGAAGCCACAGTGTCTGATTGTAATTGCTGAAAGGTGACTCTTGAAGAGTTTTATTTGCACTAATCAACACCACGTTGTGCCTCAAAGATAGAGTTCCCTTAGAAGCACTGTCCCTACTGAGTTATTCTGCAATAACTAAACAGGCTTTTCTGTTTACTTCTGTTTTTCAGAAGCAAAAACTTATCTATGTTTTCCAATGGGATCCTTTGGAGTTGCATTCCAAACCTCTCGTGCAGTTAAAACATCATAATTTCTTTCTAACGCTTTCCTCTGGCATTCCCAACCCTTTATTTTCTGGTGCCAGAGCCAAAGGGACAATCTGCAAAATTTTTTAATGTAAAATTTATTAATGTAAAATACCCAAGGGCTCAGGAGTGGCCTGGGAATATCAAACCTGTTAGATGCAGAGTCACAATCATTTCTTATCTTCTTTCTGGTGGCCATTTGGAAACATTCCATTCAGTGCTGAACTCAGCTGGACAGTATTAGAGAGTGATTCTGCTTCACAGCTGAAGCAGCTCTGTGCTTCCTTTATGTTTAGTTTCCAGCAAACTCTTCAACTGTTTTCCTGAACATCTCAGTTACCAAGGTGAGCTTACTGTTCATGCTTCATGGGGACTCGATCCACGAGCAGCCACCATATCACCAAATACATTTTCAGCAAAATAATGCTGGTGCCATAGGAAAAATGCAACAACTCACCCCAAACTTCCCCCCATAAAAGCATGTAATTTTGGGCTTGTCTTATCACTTTGGAATAAACTGTTCTAGCTTTGCTCTAAATTCCTTTCAGAACAGTTTGCTGTGCAGTCCATGCTGTCACATCACAGATTCCCCTATTTTACAAAGTCCTCACCCATGGACAGACACCGAGCTCACTGAATTGTTCTGATGCTCATTAACACGAGGCAGTGGTGGAGCTCTGACACAGCAGTGTCACGGTGTCCAGCTGTCCGGTCTCTGCAGGCCAGTTACCAGAGGATATCTGTGCTTGTGTCACGTGTGTGAAAAGCTGTTCTACAGCTCCATTTGAAGGCATTTTGAGCTGCATTATATCCTGCATAATATCACCTTCACTGCACAGAACACTACATGAAGAACAACATCATTAAGTGAAAGGCAGGACCCACAGCAAGATGACTTTTGGCTGTAATGATGCTAGGTTTGGGGTTTTAGCGCTATTGCTGCGGCAGCCTAAGGCAATTACAGATGTTGCCTTAACAAACAGACCTTTCCTGCATACACCCATTCCCTGGATGTGTATAGCGCCTGTGGGAGGCTGTCACGGAAGCCAATTATAGAAAAATATTGAAAGGTGAGTGTAAATATGTAAAGGTGTCTGGCAAGTGAGAAATAAATCCCACCTGTCATTTCTTACTCAATCCCGCTAGCAAATCATAATCCTCAGCCACCACCACCTCGGACCTTGTAGCACGGGAAGGATCTAGCTACGAAGGGCGAGGATTTGGCGTCGCTTTGAGGACTGTGATGAGCGCAAGCCTTAAGTAAATGAGTTTGGCTCCGTCAGTTCGGTCAATGCCCTAAAGCCACTGAGCACGGCTGGCAGCCGCCGTCCCCAGAGCGGCTCAGTGCAGCCAGCCCCGGGGCTCGGCTGCGGCTCCTCCCGCAGCCAGCGGGAAGCTTTGGGCCGAGCTCAAGGGCCACACGCTGCTGAGAGGAGCCATCCCCTCAGAACACTCACGGAAAGCAAGCACTTCGGTAAACAAAGAGGCTTTTGCGAGAGATTAACACCTTCTCGAGGGTGGGACAAAACACGCACGGGTCTCCCCCACGAGCACTGGATTTGCAGAAGTGTGTTCCACCTCTGTGAGGCGAAGGGGCTGCCCGTGTCTGCTGGGCGCTGCCCCAGAAGGGAGAAGGGACACTCACGGGGGTCCCTCACCTCACCCTGGCTCATTCTTTCCTTCAGCCCACTTCAGAGAATTCCCCCCACCTGGACGCATCACCAACACTGGCTTTTGGAAAGGCTTTAAGACACAAACTACCAAACACAACTTTATGATACTTGGGCCACTAGTTGCTGCCTTGTGTTCCGTCTCTCAGCCCTGGAGAAATATAAAGGCAGCAGAGAATACCTGGAGTTATTTGACCTGAAGATCAGAATTCAAAGTTAGATTTAACTCCCTTAAGGCATAGTTCCGTCAGGATATTGTCACATGAATTGACAAACAGCAAAGCCTTCCCCTACTCATTTAAGTATACAAACACTTTATTTTGGTCATAGATTACGCATTTCTCATGGGGACAACTTTACACTGGACTCTATCAAAAACCAATCTCAGAGGAATTTTTTACATTCCGAGGCTCTCTGAAAGTCATATGTAATCAAGATTTGAAGCAAAAAGAAGAGGATGCTTGTCTAAAGCTAACAAATTTGATTAGCCTTGAAATCCTTCAAGCTACGGGAGCCAAAGCCTTTCCTAGTAGGCAAAGGAGGTTCCTGATGTAAGTCAGGGTAACAAGCCCCTTCCAAAACTGACATGCAGAAGGTGCACGTTCATCTAAGTGTTTCCAGGTCTCGTGCCAATGACTGGAAACAATTTTAAGACTTCAAAAACTTTAGAACAAAACCAACCCCAAAACAATTTATTCAAAAGATTTAGAGCCACAGATGCTGAAGCCATATGACTTTAGGAGGTACTTACTTGTCATTAGAAACATCTCATCCACATGATTGCTCACAATCAAATAGTCCAATTTCAGATAAGGGAAAAAAAAAGCTCCAAATCGGTTGAATTTTAAATTCAATCTGCTGGGTTTGGCTGCTGGATTTTGTATATGTGGAATCGGCGGAATGAGGCAGAAGTGGACTCAATCAAGCAGTTGGTCTTTATTTTTCATCTGAATGCTCAGGGAATTGTCATCACCAACAGGAAAAGTCTAAATGCCACTTAGCTGAGATTTACAATGTAGATGAATTAGGAACCTCCTTTTCTCAAAATTGTGGTATGTTCAATCCATGTCCAGAAGACATTGATTGTATTTTTTTCTCACCTTTCTCCTCAAAATGCAAAAAGTTTTGGTTTTCCACAGAACGTAAAATCAAACATCCCTTTACTCCTGACCTACATTTGCTGCAGGTCATTTAATTATGAATGAAAATGCCACTTTGTTTATATGAGTTCAATTTATGACAGAGATTAAGTTATGAAATTTGTTCTCCTGGCATCTTATTAATACTGCTCTGCTGTAAAATTCCTCAGGCAACAGGCAAAATAATGACTTAAAACTGCAATGGGATAATTACCTAACAATGCAGGCATTTTGAAGATAGACATAACTCTGGATTTGAAAACACAATTTTTAGGACCTTATCCTTTATATAAAAGGGTGTGAAACACTTAGAATTACCTTAATTTATTTTCATGACAGCTTGGTTTAGATCCAATCAATTCCTAGTACATTAAAGAAAATTTTGTCATTATTCAATAATAGGATTTAGCTATTCACAGCAATTTTCTTAACCTTTAATTTTGAAAAGGTAAGTCTTCAAATCTTGGCAAAATTAACTTTGTGCCACGATGAAACATTTTGATCTATGCAGTGCCTTTATTGCATCTGGTATGCCAAGATGCTTTGATGTATGAAAAAAAAGAGCAAATTCAGCACTTCCCATCAACTTCCAGCTGGAGAAGCAGTTGTACACGTGCAGAGGAGCCAAGTCCTCACCGATGCCAGGCCATGGAAGAGGTTTCTTCTGAAGCATCTCTAAAGCAGATGTCATAAACTACCTCTAAATCTTAAGTGGACACAATTAATTAATTTATTTGATTTTCCTTTCAAGTGGAAGCAAACAAAACTTTTCTCTGCTTAGTGATAATTCACACAGTTCAGGATCATGAACTCTCCTAAGCATCCCTTTATAGGCAACATCTGATGCAGAAATAGCACAAGAGATTAATCCACAAGAATGGGGAGATTTAAACTCCTGGGAAAAGATCTTTAATATAGTGCTTTTCCCCCTGGTCAGTTCTGCAAGACCAAGAGTGCCAGAGAGGACACCCTGCCTCTCTACACGTGGATCCAGCTCCTCACTGGCCTGGTTATTCACTGTCACGAAAGAGGACCCCATTAATATGGGAACATTGTTACTGATGAAGATGCACAAGCTCACAGACACGGTTCACTGAAAACCTACTCTCTGGTGTTCCAGGTACACATAGCAAAACAACTCGAACCAAACAGGCAGTCTGGAGAAAGTTTTCCACGTTTTTCTTATTCTAATTCTAAAGTTGCAAGATTCTAGAAATGTAAGGTGTTTAACTTCGTGATTTCCCCACACAGCTCCAAAACAGATGTGACTTACTCAGACACTTACGGTCAGAGCTCACACTGTTGTTTTCAGAGAAACATCACCCTGGTGTTTTTTCTCCCCTGTAAGCAAAGCAAGACTACTGTCAGGACCCAGTCAGGACAGTCTTTCACAAATGAAAGACATCAGACACCAAAAGAAACCCATACAGCTATTTCTCTGTGGACACCAACACATGGGGGATGACAAGCCAGCAAATGGGAACACAGAAACGAAAATCAATTGCCTCCTGAAAGTGTTTTCTGCCTTTTTTGCCAAGACATGCAAACTTTGAAAGTAAAGGCTAACTGGGAACAGACATTCCTGCCCCCTTATAGCTGGTCTTGATGATGATTTCTGAGAGAATCTAAGCATCACATCTAGAGAGCATGACTACAGAAGATTACTGTAATAAATGTGAAAATATTGAAGTTTGCCCCTGATTCTGTCTTTGCTTTCCTGGATTTTTAACAGATACTATTAGCAATTTCTGAGAATAAATGTAACAATTCCCCCCACAATCAAAATCATTTTCTATCTCCATCAAGTGAGTGTAAAAGAAAGGTGAAAGCACTGTCTTTGAGCAAAAATGTTGCCGTTTTCCCCTGTAGTCTCCTAGCCCATTTCATCACCCTGAAAAGATTTCAGATGCTCAAAAGCCATTACAGAGCACATCCAGACAGAATTTACAGGTATTTAATTCCTCAGGCACTCCAGATATTGTTCTGAGTGTAAATTACAGTTTATAAAAGCTAGCAAACATTGTCCTTCCAGGCAAAAACACCCCTAATGCCCATAACACTTAGCTAAGGTCAGACATATTAAAGAAGCGATGACATACAGATATATTAAAACAAACAGTTTGGAATTTGCCATTACTGCCTTCCTATAATAGCCTCGGAATGAAAGTTCAGGTCTTGCATAGGAACAGTAATTAGATGCTAACACACAGATGGATGCAAACTGGTAACATCATGTGTGGTGTGGCACTGCATTCCTGTTTCTTGTTAACTCTAACAATGGAGTTTTAAAACAAACCTGCCTCAATGGTCCTTTGTTCCCCTCTGCAAATGCAGCTTTTATCTGTGCAGAATCTCACTTTCATAATATTAATTACAAAAGGAAGCAGCTGAAGTAGGTATAAATATTCCAATAATTTACAGAAGGCATCTCTAAAAAGCAAACAAAAAAATATGTTATTGAACTGGGTCTTCCAGGTGAAAACGACTGAGAGCAGAATAGACAAAGCCTCTGTGGAAAGTTCTGTACAGAGAAAGTCGGCCCTTATCTGCATGTTATATGAATTTTCCAAGAGGAGGTTTACACAAAACAATGTTTATCAATTGGACAGGAGATGAGGCTTTTCAGTAACTTTTACCCAGCCAGGCATACTCTTATTGTTTTACACCCAATGGAGAAATGCCTTCATTGTATTCCATTTCTTTAAAAATTTGAACATCAAAAACATCCTCTTAGCTATTAAACAATTAAAAATAGAGGGCAAAACCTCTCATATCTTTTAATATCACCTGTTCAATTTACTATTAATTAATGAATTTTAAAAACACAGGGAAAAAAATCAGCACAAAAGCTTGTCATTTTTAGGCACATCAGCTACACAGTTTTCAGTACAGTCCCTCAGAGAGAGAGGAGAGCTGACTGCAAAGGGCTGAGGTGTGTGAACTGTGGATAGCAGAGAGCCAGTGAGCACAGCCAGCTTGTAAAGACACTGCAATCTCTCTCCAGGTTCCTGTCCTCTGCTTCCCAGATTTACAGCTGATAAGCTGCACTAGCAATGATCCCCACTCCAGTAGTTCATAGCAGCTTCTTTAAAGCTTCTTCAATGTGTGTGCATGCAGAGCAGAGTGTGCACACACCCACACACATCCCAGTGTCCACAGTGTCACCAAGAGGACCTGGAACACACCAGAGCCTCCTTTAACTGCAGACCGAGTGCCACTCACCAGGACCACGCAATGAAAGCCTGGCTGACAGCTCAGCTCAGCTCAGCAGAAATTGATGGCATTGCTGTAATGGAGTTATCAGTGACAAATACCTCCTATGCAACTTCCAGGTCATACTCACTTAAGCAATGATAAATGAGCATGAAACACTGTTAGCGCAAAACAAGATCATAAATACTCAATCCTGAGCTTAAAAAACCCAACCATTTCAGACAGCTGTTGCAGTTTGCAGTCTCCATGATTTTATGGATGTTCTCACTCTTGTCACAGAGGTGCCACAAACCAGCAAAAGATGACTTTATGCAGATATTAAAAAACAAAACAAAACAAAAAAACCCCAAGTCATCCATCCAGAGCAAACATTGCATCACCCTGTACTGTCTAATACACAATTACCTCAGTGAACCTGACAGTTTGTAACAGCTTTTGGAATCCCAAGGTCTGACATCCATCTGTCCATCCTTCTGTCACAGAAAGCTGCTCAGGATGAGAGGATGTAGGCTGTGAATGTAAACATGAAAAATTGGGAAATTTAAATG
This sequence comes from Hirundo rustica, assembly GCF_015227805.2. Lineage (NCBI taxonomy): Eukaryota > Metazoa > Chordata > Aves > Passeriformes > Hirundinidae > Hirundo > Hirundo rustica. The sequence continues at coordinate 9,519,333 of NC_053457.1, read as the reverse complement.
TCTGGGATTCCTCTGTCCCAACACTGACACAGGTGGGAAAACAATGGAGAAAACCAGGAAAAGCCCATGGTGAAGCAACTCTTGGAACTGGGCTTTAACCTCAGGGTTATCTCCACAGGCTACGGTTGCTTTTAAGAATTAACCAAGTGTATTCCTGAGCGTTTGCTGATTACAGTGAGATCAGTGACAGCTTGGGACAGACTGGAAGCTGCTTCTGCACTGCAGCAGAACAATGGGAGCACCTTCTGCCTCCCTTGCACCTGGGATTTCTAAGGTACAACATGAAGAGCATCAACCCTCCTCTCCCTTCCCAGTTGTCACAGAAACCTAGTTCATCCAGCACCCAGCCAAACACTGCTTGTGAAAATGGAATTTTCCATTTGGCCACTTCCATGAGCAGAGCTCTCTGGAAGGTCCCTGCTTACCATGACCCACCTGCTCATTCCTGCTCCCCAGATGTGTCTTTCAGTCACCATCTTTGCTTCCATCGCTGCTGTTTGAGGGATGAAATCCTTCAGTATCAACACTGTAAACTCCATAAGCACAGCTACATATAAAACCTTAGGAGAAATCAAATAATATTTTTATCCTAATTTCCTGTAATGCTAAAAACATTATTTCCTTACTGGCTTAAAACGACATTTTGGAAAAAGTTTGAAATTTATTTAGGAGGATCTCAGCCCCACTCTTACAAACCATTAAAACCCTTATACAACATGTTAATTATTTATATATTTTTAGGGGGTTATTTGCTTTTATTTAGTGACATTTGCTTCATGAAGTTCAATGAATAGTCCAACATCTACTTGCTTATCCAAAGCTTGGGAACATCAGAATGTCTGCACATGGCCAATACACATGGATGAAACCTCACACTCACACTGACACCCTGCCAATTCAATTAGCTAATTGTGTTTTACACAGCTTTGTATACCATCACAGTACTGTACAGGAAGAATAAATTTCCCAGCCCTGTGTTATGTGTCACTTTACTGCTAGAACTATCTGCACTATAATGCCCTGTGCATTCAAATGTGCTGGGATTCTTCTGTCTTGGAAAGTATAGTAAGTGACAAATAACACAACAAGACCTCAGTCAGAATTTTTTAATTGTATTCCTACAAAATTATGTAAACATTAGCATACAGATTCAGAAAAATCAATACAATATAATGGTGCATAAACTGTAAGTTTAGAAGAATGTCAGGAACACTTCAACAGTTTATAAATTAATATATACAGTATTGGATACTCCTCATCAGATAAGGAAACCTCAAAACTGAGCAATTTAGGTGCAAGAGCTGTAGAACAATAGAAGTGCTCAGACACCAAACTTGACTATGAGGCAACATTGCAATCGACATGACTGCCTGTTGTTGTTTCATGTTAAGCATTCAATTTAGCTGCTAAAAAGTATAAAACAAAAGTTTCGGGAGGAAGTTTATTTTTATTGGAAATCATATCGCAAACATCCCTAAAATAATAAAAAAATCCCAAACCCAGAATACTCCACCACCAGGTTTCTGCAAGAGTGAAACTGAAGCTTTCTAGGCTGCACAAGGAGAACACTGGCATCTCCATTCCACACTACTTCCCCCAGAGCACTGAAGGCATTGCCAGCTAAAGGAAACAAACATTTCAGGGAGTTTGGAAACAGGGAGAAAAATAAAGATGTAGAGCACATATTGGGCTGACATGCAGCAGTCTGAGCAGCTCAGCTCTTTACTGAATTAGAACATCATGGAAATGTAACACCCCTGTTAACTACTTCTGGGATATTTTGCTGAAAAAAAACAAAACAAAACAAAACAAACAACAAGAACAACAAAATAATCTTCAGCCTTCCTGTGATTAAAATTCTATTCAAAGCATTCTTACAATGTGGCCCTTTACGAGATCACACCATAGAATCCAGGATATATCACTCTTTCTCAGACAACACATGAAATGGAAAAGGAATAATTTTCCTTTGTTCCTGTCCATACAAGCGTAATTCACAGGAGAAAAAAGTATGGTAAACATATCCTGATGAATGATCTCAAACAAAAAGCATTCTTCCCCACATTAGAAAATGCTCAGTATCACTGAAACTACAGACTGCATAAAAAGACTAGGATTATCCTGGAAGCACTTGACACTGCAAGAACTCTTTTAACTGCATACTTATAATATGATCATCATAGAATCTCTCCAAAGTTAATTTTTTCTGTTTCTAGAGTTGAAGTAGAATTTTATTCCATCATATTTTGGTACATTTTTCATACCTGACCAATCACTTCTCACAAGGACAATATTGCACTAATGATGCAGTATTTATATATAATAAAGGGGAGGTCATTTCTAGCCGTCTAAAGCTTTCTGTTGCATTTTTTCCAGTTGTTTAGGAACAAATTCTGTTCATCTCTTCTATACAAGATCCTGAGTAGTAAGGTGAAAAAAGGTTTGGCTGATAGCACCAGTTTTCCATCACTTGTCATAATTCACAGGGTTCATCTATCATCAGCAATGCATCTAGAAGCACTATCATACTTGAACCTAAATGCCCAAATAAGAGCTAATAAAATAGTCATTCCTATTGCCAGAATCCGAGCCAACACTGAAACACAAGGAGCAGGAGAGAAGTTTTCTGCTAAATCTGAGGACACAGAAAGAGACCTGAAATTCTAGCCAAAATCTTTTCCTTATAATGGATGGGGGTGGAGAAAACTACAGCTGGTGGGAAGAAGAGGAAGAAACCGCTGTGTCCATCACTTCCCAAGTAACACACCTGCAAGCTGCCCACTTAGAATTAATTCTAATGCCAAGGTACAGCACCCTGAAGGTGTTTATAAACGACCCAGACCCTTTCCTGTTGCTTCCCCCGGAGTAGATCAAGCAGTGAGTGATTTATTCTAAGCCAGACTGCCAGCAGCATTTAATTACCATGGTGTGTTTGAGGCTTGGAGAGTTTTATCTGACATAACTCAAAAGGATTCATTGATTAAGAAACTTAGGTCATTGCATTTCCTGCTGCAGTTTTTACTTGTATTGCTAACTCATAATAGCCACTATGACAGGAAAAAAAAAAAAAAAAAAAAAAAATCTAACACAGAAGAGGTTAAACTTAGGAATCTGGGCTGAAACTTAAACTGGGCTTAAACTACAAATAGACAAAAGTCTCACTGGATTTGCCCTGTACATATACCTGATAAAGTTTATCACAGATGTATCTGCAGTTTTGTGTAAATTATTAATGTACTACAGCAACACTAATTTGGTATTCACAGATAGTAAAAGCACGGGTTTTACACGTTTTGTCAACTCTTCACTGTTGCTCCCATGTCTAAAATGACACAGGCAGAAACTCCTAATAAGACCTCATGTTCTTATCTGTAGCCTACAGACTTTCCTCCCACTGATATGTGATTTGTTTCCTCACTCACATATCCCATGGGGACCTTATACTCACATACATGCACACTGAGATAAGGAGAACTGATATGACACCATAAACACAACTAGCAAACCTTAACTCAACTATTGCCAGCAGCACCGAACCTTGAGAAACTTCCAATAGACTAACATGTCTAAGACCTTGTTCAATGTGGTACAGATAGCACCAACAAAATGGTCTTGAAGAGTTTCTTGTGAAAATCTTTCCCTCTGCTTCCAGCTTTGGTCATATTTCATTTACCCACTCTTGTTCTTTCTCTACTTCTTTATGCTAACTTTTATGTCTAATTTGGTAAAAATCACGCAGTTGTGAAACGCATTCTTGGCTTCCCCAAAACCTTTAAATTTTTAACTATTTATTAAAAAAATAAATCAGACCCAGGACATTTTACGTTAAATGAATGAAAACTTTGGTAAGAACACTGATGGTACCTTGGCACTCTTAAGGATTATGACAATTTTCAGTAAGAACAATCATTAAAATGCTTCTCTCTAGCATCATCTGAGGAGTTACATGGCTGTCTACACTCCAGATCTAAGCCTCCATGAGAAATCTACATAAGAGCTCTGAAAAATAAAGGCAAAAGAGTACAGGAGAAATCGGAAGTTTTTCAGCAATTTCCAGTGAAATATACATGTATACCAAAATATTCTACTTAACAAGGTATAACGCAAACCAGACTTACCGAAGAATTTTTTTTCTGTACACACATGAACAAGGTTTTCATGTATCAAACCATCAAACAAATAGATCTCATCTCTCAAAGGTATTTGTGGGTTTTTTTGTTCGAGTGTTATACATAACTACCAATGCAGTCAATATAAATTAAGCCAGCTCATTCATTATGTCCAGCAATTCAATATACCAGTAGGAGGAGATAAACATTATTCTGATCAAATACATTTATTTTAATCTTCAAAACGCAACCCTTTTTCTTCATCCTCATCATCATCATCAGTAGAATCTGCATAGGACTCAACGGTGTTGTATATGAAAGAGTACAGCTTGACATCTGGTCCTGAAGTAGAACAGTTTCTGCATTGCTCATTGTAGTATCTCAGCAGCAGCCTATAAATGTCCCCTTCAAAAACCAAAAAGAAATCATTAAACACCACATAAGAACATGTCATATGAGCAATGTATGATTGCAGAGGAAGGCTAGAAATATACATTCACACTGAGATAGTGGCCAGGAACATCTCTAAATGAGCAGGGACAGAGGAGGCAGATGACTGTGCAATGGGAATGTCTGCAGGTTGTTCAGAACGCAGGATGGGCTCCCTCAACTTCCTGCACAAGCTATCCTGACATTACTTACAAATGTGTTGCCAATTACCCAACTTTGTGCTTCTGGCTCAGGAATTAAAAGACATGTAAGAATTACAGTAGGACAATGGATACACTGCCTTTCTTGTATTGCAACTGGATGACATGTCAGACCACATCTTGCAGGATCAAGATAGAACCACTAGAAGACAAATTTATATTAAGAATGCCTAAGCAGCTTTTCCCTTTTCAAAGCATTACTTACTGAGTTACATCAAAAGCTTTTGCAAATCTTCTACCTACCACACGTATCTGCATTTTTCAAATTCTACAGCATAACTCCTAAGTGAATCAGAAAAGCATCTAGAACTCTTCTAAGTGATTAGCACTGTGCAGCAGATCCTGAATCAGAAGAGCTCCCCATCCTGAAAACAGGTACAAATAAACTGAGACCCATTTGCTTGCGTTCAGGACTTAATGGCAAGAATTTGCATTGGAAAATTTCTACTTAGAGAGATGGTTATGTCTCTTTTGTGCACACAAAGATTGTTTTGCTCACCAATAGTTTGGCCCTTCTCACAGAGAAAAGTATGCATGCTGTAAATGTCCCGCATCAGCTCCACATCTCCAAAGGTAAAATAAACAACATCACGTCCAGCCTCAGCAGCTGCCAATATCTGAATTAAGGCTGCAACAATGAAAAAAGATTACACAAGAACACACATAAAACAATCTGCTGAAGGAAAAAACACAGCTTAAGTTTACAGCAACCATAGCATCCATTTCCACGTGGATGCTGCAAAGCAGTACAAACAACAGGCAGATAATTATTACTTCCATTTCCTAAATAAAGTAAAGAATGCTGGGCACTCCAAGTCAAGAGTGTTGAAGCATTCTGCTGGAGCTGTTAGTGACATCCACCCTTACTTCCAGAAAAACAATGTGCTTAAAACTGAGAGGGGTTTATTTTGCTCCATGTCTGCAGCTTGCAGCCATTAATGAGCCAATAAATGCCTGTGGCATCAGAAGGCAGCAGAGCAGCCCCTTCCATCCTGGCTTGGGCTGCCCATACAGCCTCACACAGTGGGGTAAAAAGCATCTACGAGCACCTGGCAATTTCCATTCTGTGCCACCTGTAAGAAGGAATGGAGCCAATCCTTCCACTAGGTAAGCTATGCAAAGTGAGAGCTGACCCAACTTTTAGCTCCAAGAGAAGAACCATGGTTCTGCAGTCTCTTCCTGCAGAATTTAAGGTGTCCATCATACCTACAGTGGAAGTTTGCAGCATGGAATACAATGGCTTACTCTGACCTAGGAGGGGTGGTGTCAGCAATGCAATTCTTGTTATTTAACTTCCAGCTTTCTGTCAAACTCATTGGCCCAAGCTGCATCCCAAGTTCTGCCAACAGCTAACATTACAATATAGACAGACTTTGTTCCTCTACTTGAAAAAGAAAGCAAAATGTTTCTGATCTTAGAAACAGCTTTTTGAAGATTCACCTTGAGAAATCCTCTGGACTATTGATCAGCAGTGCAGCTGAGCCAAGCTAATGACCCACTGCAATTGGAGAAAGTAGCTCTGGTCCACTTCTCACCCAGCTCCTGACTTTTCTGCAGCTCTCTGGTGCTCATCAGACATCATTGTGCCAACTCCATTCACCAAAGTGGCAGAAAAGTCATAGATGAATAAAAGCCGTTTTCTGCTAGGACAGCAGCTGAATTAGCAGAGTAAAGGGTTTGCTAAGAGCCAGAGCTGAGGCAAGGGAGGGCACCAGACCACAGAGCCAGGAACAACAAAGGGGGAGAAGAAACAATGAGGGGGAGAAGCAAACCAGGACCCTTTTAGGCAGTACCAAACTTAGAGGAGTGCAGCTTTTTCACCAGCCAGCCCTGCCAGGCTGGAGTGCCACAGAGGCGTGCAATCAATCACAGGCTCATTTCAGAGAGCTGCAACAGTCCAAACAATGGACCCCAGCAACTATTTCATCTGCTGCAGCCTGTCTTACTTCAGAGCCTGTTGGTGCAGCTCTGATATTAATTCTTCCTTTTTCTACCCAGTAAGTAGAGTTAATTAAAATGTGATTAATACTGTCTTTGTAAAGATTAATTTAAAATAAAACTGTGTACACAGTGCATTACCACCTGCTAGTGGAAGCTAAATGGAAAGCTGTTCAGAGCTGAGCTCAAGAATTTTTCACATTTTTAAAGAGACCTTCCTTCATCACAAAAAAACCCCCCACCCTCTTGTAAACCCATAGCCAAAATTATAAATTACATGATTCACATGTGAAATTAATCTCAATCTGGGAATGATATTTTAATTAAACTACTGAACCAGCTGTGGATTTAGTAAAGCTTCAGTAGTTCAGCTTTTAAAGAGTCTAATTAACTAGCTTGCATAGGGGAACAGAACCTAATGAATCTTATTATTCATTCCCAACAAACAATGCAGTTCCACTTTACAAGATATTAAGATTATCCTACTGTTTCTTTTGAATTGCTATAGGGATCAAAATTTCTGTCAAGAATCAGACTTCACAATCTTCTGGACATAACTAATACACAATCCCATGGGAAATTTCCATGCTACTGATAGAGAAAGGAGCAGCACAGGAAGAGCAGCAGAGCCTGTGGTGCTGGGGTCTGGAGGGGTCTGAGCTCTCTTGCTCCCTTCTCCTACATTAAAAAAACATCCACGGGATATTGCAGTTCAGATACAAGATCTTATGCAAATTGAAGTATTTAATAAACCTTCCTGACATAAATCAAGTATGCTCAGATCCTACAGTAAATACTAGTCCTGGTATTGATAAGGTATGCTTTTGGCAGCCTATTTTATCTAATGGGAGTCAAAAACTCCTGGCTGCCAGGAACCCAATGAGCACTGAGAAAAAAATAGATGCTTTAGGAATTAAGCACATTAACAAAGAAATGAAGCTGGTAGCCTGGTGACTGTCTCCCTGTAACTTCCTAAAGCAAATAGTTCCAAAAAGCAAATTTTAAATACTCTCCAAATGCTTGGAAACAAACAACAACAACAAAAGGTAAATTTCTATTTAGGATTATATAAACCAGGATATGAATTTATATGTCAGGATCCATCAGTTCTTGAATTGATGGAAAAGGTCTTAAATGAATGTAGGCATGTGATATCTGCTGCATTATAAATACTCTAATTAAATATAAAAGAACATGAGAAAGTGCGTGATATATCAGGCAAGTCAGCAAAGAAAGCAGCATGACTGAGTGACTGGAAACCTCTCTGGCATACAGCAATATATTAAGGAGTAAAACTAAACATTAACCATTGCCAGCAAATTTGTAAAGCCTTGCAAATTACCAGGTACTTTAAACAGCTTTGCAGAGATATCAATTTCAGGCAGAATCTAAAAAGACTGCTCCAGAAAGGTCAACTGATTTATATGACTGACAACTGCAATGAACATGTTCTTGTGTGAACTGAAGGTGCATGTTTGTGTTTTGGAAGGTTTCAGTGCTACAAGTCTTTACAAACCCAGCATTTCACCATCACGTGCTTGCCCCAAACTTTAAACTGAAAATAGCATAAAAGTCAAAAGCACAACGAAGAGAGTAGAATGCTCTTTTATTGTTTAAAGGCCACATTACTCGTGGCCTAAAGATCAGCACTAATGAACCAATTCTATAGAATGCCATTTCTTGGCAAAAAAAGTATTAATTAGAACAAAGGCAAAAAATGTACTTGGACAAAACCATAGGGCCCAGAATCAAAATATAAGTTATTTGATTCGTTTGATCATTAACTAATTGCTCCTATGTACCTTTTAATCGGGAGTCCCCTCCAAAGGCACCACAACCCCAGTTTCCTGTGGCTATTGCAGAGAGATGTTGAGGCGGAACGTTGGGTCGAGAGAAGCCACAGTAGGCCTGCATGGACACAAGATCAGACATGGATTTCAGAGGCAACCTGATCTTCTAGCAATACCAAATTCAAACTGCTTCAACGTCAATAACAAAATGAATTAAGCAGGAAGACTTTTGCCTGATTTGGACCCATGTTAAAAATTAAGATACAGGTCATTAGTCCCAGGCATTTCATCACAGCTACAGGAAACTTTTCAGGAGAACCTGAACAGAAAATTAACTCAAGACTTAAAATGTTCTTTAAATACCAATCAGTCACCATTAAAAAAATCAGCCAAACCAACATGACTTATAAATGTTGCAGTGATCTACCATAATTTATTTTAAAAATCCAAACCAAATCAATACGCTGAAAATTGTACGCAGATCCTAATGCAAAATTCTAATTACCTGCACCAGTGAATTTAAGATATTAGTGAAGTTTACAAACTGTACTTAACTGTCTTTTTTAGGGCTAATTTCATTACCAACCATGAAGAAACAAGCTGATGAATGTTACTTTAGGCAGGATGCTAAAATTTCACAACTAGTTTAAATTAGCCCTTCAGCACTGTACATCATTTCAAGAGGGTATATTCCCTTTTCAGCTGAGAATTAGGGTGGTGTGTTCCTATGGTTGAATTTATTTAAAATACATCCTATAATATTCTATACCCTCCTGTACTGCAGAAAGGAGGGGGCTTTAACAACAGTAGCGTTGAGCTCTTATATTCAACACTGAAGCTAAAGCAGAGGCCCACTGCATCTGTAAATGTAGAATCACACTAAGGAGACTCATCAGCACGTTTTGATCCCAAAACCTGGCACAGCAGCAGAGTATAACTGAATTAGCATTCTTGTACTCCACTGCCCACTAAAAGAGCACTGCCACTGCCAGAACAGGCCACACACCTCTCACTACCTTATACTGGCCATGCAAGGCACTAATTCTGGCTCATTAACCTTCTTATTAACTTAGGAGAATCTGCTTTGTGAACTGGAGACTGATTCCAGACATAGCATGTCAGCAGATTAAATCTGTGCATGGGATAACAGCAAAGGCCTTGAAAACACTGGCACAGGTTGAAAGCTAAGGTCTCATAACCATAAACAGCTCACTGATGGCAATTACTAGTCCCTGTAAAAGCACAACCTTAAAACTGGGAAAAGACTGCTTTAGCTTCAACAAAAGAGCAGCAGCAAAGCAAGAAGGAAAACAAGTGACAGGCAAACCTCGGCTATGCAGATGATAAAGCACCTGCCACAGCTTGGGAAAGTAACCCAGTGCTCCCAAACATGATGCAGCATGTAACCCAGGGCAGAGACCAAAGACTGGGAAATAGCTCAAATATCTTAAAGACAAAATCCCAAATTAGGGACAGCTTTCCCTGTCAAAGACCTCTTCAGCCTGGCAACTTTGATGTGTGAGATTATCAAGGACCACAGTCACTGCAAAGTGCAGTTTTGTAACACAAAGCTGACTTAGGGCAGGGTCAAAGACTGACAACTTTGAATATATAATAATAAAGATTAATAATGTGCAAGAATTATTAGTAGTAAGAGTGCTAGTTTTGAATCTCAGCCCAGAAGTTTTGTTTAAAGGATTAAAATTGGCCTGCATTGTCAGTCTTCTTGAAGACTGTAAGCTCTGACTGACATTATACACACATATGTAGCTACAGCAGCTCTCAGCTATTGTGAAAATAAAGGGCATTTATGAACAGCTGGATCTGATCTCAAGAAACATGAATATGGGAAAAGGTAAACACCCAGGCAATACATCTATACCCCAAGAGCAAATAAGAAAGGTGGAAGCAAAGCAAATGGCACCATATTTATGAACTGCTCCATGCTAAAACATCAGGCACCTCCTTGACTGCAAGGCTGAGTAGGATTCAACAGCACAAATCATAGAAGAGCTAGAGCTGGAAGGGACCTTAAAGATTACCTCATTCCAACCTGCCTGCCATGGGCTGGGATGGGATTCACTAGCTCAGGTTGTTCAGGGCCCCATCCAACCTGGGACTGAGCACTCCCAGGGATGGGGCATCCACAGCTTCCCTTGGCAACCTGTTCAGTGCCTCACCACCCTCACAGCGAGGAAACTCTTCCTAATACCTAAATTAAACCACTGCCCCTTGTACTGTCACTATCTGCCCATATTAAAAGTCCCCCTCACTTCTTTTTATAAGCCCCTTTAGGTACTGATGGATAAAATAAGGTCTCCCTGAAGCCTTCTCTTCTCCATGAGCAACCCCAACTCTCAGCCTGTCATCTGGAAGCAGGACAGGGAAGAGTTAAAATGTATATCCAAGTTTCATTTATATTTTTGAAAGTTTTATAAAATACACCTTTGAATAGCACATCAAAGGACAAGAAATATATTTGACAATCTTTTGCTTTAACACTGGACAGCAAAACCCTGTCATATGAGACACAACTAAAAGAGAACTTCCTTAGATGAAGACAATAACAAAAAAATTTGAAAAGGCTCTATGAACATTAGACTGTTGTAAGAAGTTACTGGCCTTGTTGAGCTCTCTTCTAATTTTCTCTGGACCAAACTGATCAAGGGAACGTCTGAAGTTAAATGCATCTATAGCAACAATTTCAGTGTAGCGTCGTTGCCATTCATCCCTAAAATTGGAGGGGGGAGAAAAGGAGATGACATTAGTTGTTTAATATCAGCCATTTTACCCTGATTCAGAATGAGCAATTCCCTTCAGATCTTCTCTGTCAGAAGCAGCTGAAAAGGTGAACTCATAACAGACAATGGAATATTTTTTCTTTGTGGGTTGGGAATGAAAGCAGAATCAGAAATGAGACAGGCCTCCCCATAAATTTAGAAATACTCTGGCTAGACTTTGGGCATGAACGTGAAACAAATCTAATTACACAGCACTATTTATCAAGTATGTCAGAACTCTGCAAGGTCAGTGTTTCTCTGTCTTCCTCCGACATTTAAATGAGAGTACACTGTGTATGTTTCTATACCAAATGAGTAATTTTGTGTATACACTCTAATGACATTGCTGGAGAAATAAACTCAAGAGCTCAGAGCTTTCTACCCAGATTCACGGTATTGATTCTTATTTTGGCACACATCAGCTGCACTGTGGCATCTGAGGTATCGTTGTCAAACTTCTTGTGACATTGCAAACCATAGTTGAGTCAGTATCGTAACAAAAACGTGCGTTAAATACATACATCTATAAACTGTAAAAGATGTTGGTCTAAGAACTGACATAAGGGCAGGTACCACTTATTAGCATTAGTATGGCGTTACCAATATGACACAACTTTCTTAGCTTGTTGGCTCTACTGAAGAGAGCAACACCAAGCAAATATCCTAATAAAGCAAATGCTAGGAAATATTTAAAAGCACCAAGTTTTCAAATTTCTAACATTTATTTCTTCCTTCACTTAAAATACTTAAGTGGAACTTACCTAGGGGTGTTATCTTCGTGGCTCCTTGCCCAGCGGTAAGTCTCTGCATAGCCTGTGTACTCACTGTACTGCTCAGTACCTGAAACAAATGATTTTCCAGATCACATATAAAATATGTACATATTTTTTTCACTTGGCAAACCTTTGATAGGAATCACTGCTTCTCCAAATGAACACACAGAAGCAATGGGAAACAAAGAATTTGTATTTGCACCATAAATAAAAGATTTCCATGTAAATCTCCCTTCCCACGGGTGATGAGCAGCACCCACCACAGAACATTTCGAGTGCAGATCTACGTATGCTGCCCAGTATATAACAAGAAGTGTTCAGCACCAACGAACTACCTTTGTAAAAGCACAAAGACCCAAAAAACCAGTCTGGAACATACTTGGCTGCTCTTCAAAAAGTTGTCTCGGCAAGTAATAAAGACTGTCAGAAAGCAGCTCCTTAAGGCCACCAGTAATTTTAGCTCCTATGCTCTGCTACACCAACTCCTTTTCAAAGATTTATCCCAAGACAAAGAAAGAGTGTATCTTAACTGAGAAGAAGGATCATAACCTTTCTAAAACGCTGCCTTTCACCTCATTTTATAGAGCTTCAGGGCCTTGCTTCAAAACCTGGGCATTGCATAAACTCTTCAGAGAAATACCCTGAAGTAATGCCACAAAATCACACCTTTTCCCCCTGTTCTGAGCTCACAACAGCTGAGTTTCAGAAGCAGCCACAGAATGGTCTGTGTTGGAAGGGACCCCAAGGATCGAGTCCAGCTCTTCAGTGAACTCATGACTTTGGTGTTACTGGCACTGAGCTCTGACCAGCTGAGCTGACTTGTCTGGAGGTTCACGCAGGTATAGCTTGGCACAGTTATAAACAGTAAGAGTAGGAAGAGAACTGTTAAGCAACTCCTTAATTTGTGTCACCAGCTATGCCTATAAATAGAATGGGGAAAAGTAGGTTTTAAAGAAATGCAAGCTGACAGCACAAAGCATCTGATTACTAAGACAAGGATACTGCCTAACTATTGCACAGATCAGCAATACCCTGAGAATACTAATGGTCATATTTAATCTAAATTTTCCAATCCCTAAATAAAAATGCAATTGAAGTTGAACAATCAAAACCATAAAACTATTAACTTTAAACCTCACTGACAAGGAAATTTCAATGTTTACCTCCAGTAGTCTCAAGCATAGGAAACAAGCTGTTAGAAACTGTTCAGAATGATGCATATATGTCAAGATATTTTCCCCATTTACCCATATTGATTTTAACTGACAAGACTTATCAATGCTCATTTGACTCATCTGCCCTGTCACCCACTGATTATTTATTTAGTCTAGAAGATTAATCATTCTGAGGACACACAAATCTCACTCAAGGCTATTTTGAAAAGTTGATAGGCAAAATGAGAGGGATGGTAAGAGATTCCTCATCAAGTTCACTTCCTGATAAAAAAATTATCTGAAAAATGTGGGTAAGAAAATGTGCCTATGTATGCACACACATCCATGCCTTTGGACAAAGAACAACCACAAGCAGCTTCCAAATTCAGAAATCAGTCTTCTAATTGAATTGCAGGCTATCAGCCTTCACTAAGGCTTTTCCTGACATGAGTAAAATTCAGTTCTCTTGATATGCTTGGTGCAAATGTCTAAGCACAGAGCAAGAAAAGACAGATAAGGGAAGTATGTGACTCTTTTGAGAGCTCTCTTTAAAGGACAACCTAGCAGAACTTCCAGCTTGAAAAAGGAAACATTTCCTTTGGTGTCTAAGATGGGGAAAGAAAACCCTAGGTCATCGAGATACTGCACCAGGATAGATTAAATGATGAAGTATTAGGCTGGCTTTTTTAAGGTTCATTGTTTCTGTTAATTTTTATGGAAGTGTAGTGTCTGACGACAAAAGCAGCAGGAAAAAAACAAACAAGCAAATACACACATATATCTGTTAAAAAAAAAAATCAATACTGGAGAAACTCAAGGAAATCACACAGACTCTAAAGTCATGTCCCAGAAACCTGAAGTTAATGAAAATCAATGAGTTTTTATAAGCAAAGCTCTGGAAATTTGTCAGACACAAATGATTATTCGACTGGCAACGCTTTTGCCTGTGAACTACTGGGATACAAACTTCTGTAGCTGGGAGAACAGAAGCAGTACGGGATAAGCTGGATACTCTTCTTCCCATAAAAAAAAATAGAGGCTAGAAAAAGGCAAACCACAAATAAAGTTCCACCAGAACTTCAAAAACAAGCTACAAAACCTAGAAAAGCCTACCTAAAGTCAAAAGAATGTATATACAAGAACCATTCAAAAATCCATCCTTTGTGAGGCTTGTAAAAGTTACAGCATCAGACAAAAAGCAAAATTGCCAAGTGTCAGTGTTTATGGGGCCACACCAATTTAAACAGATTTGTAATTATGACTAAAAATAAACATACCTTTCTCAGACTCCATAGTCTAGCTTTACATTTGCATATGATCTGTACAGCATTATAATGTTTCTAGGGTTAGGAAAACAACCCACCATAGTGTTCCTCTAGTACTTCTAATGAGCTAGAAATTAGACCCCTGAAGAGGCAGGACCAGTAGCACTAAATAAAAAGTAGATGCAAAAATTGCAAGAGTTTAGTTTTGTAGTCACCAACATAAAGGCACATTTAGTGCCATAAGTGAGAGGAAGGTCCTTCCTTCCCTTTCAAGCAGTTCTTCCAATCCTTATCTCGTACCACCATTAGTCTTTGGCACAATCAGCCTGCTAAATCCAGCTGAAAACCAATTTTCCTCTCTGAGTAAATTTTCAGCCAAACCAATTACCTCATCTCATCTCATTTGCTGCCTGGCTAATGTGGTCAGAAGTCTCCAAAACTGCCCTGCTAGGATGCAGTCCTGACTGGCCATTGATAGATCTGTAGATTTAAAGCAAACAAAGAACACAGCTTCATCTGCTTTTAACGCTGTCTGAGGATATGTGAGCTCAAACAGGGGGAAAAAAGAAAGAAAAAAAAAATCTGAATGAAAACCACTCACACTTATTCACAACTCTACCAGAAATGCAGCTGTGGGAATCTCTGGTGTTGCTGCTGACATTTCTGTGGTACTTGTCTGTGTTTAAGAACTCGACTGTTTGCATGACCAGTTTCATTGCCATTACAGCAATGATCTTAAGCAGATACTGTGTAATCACAACAAATTTAATTTATCTCCCAATTTCTTGGGCTCCTCTGCAAATTTAAGCTATACAGTTATACCCATTAGGCCGCTGAGTCAAGATGCATCGCAAAGAATGTAATTTATCAAGAGGATCGTGACACAGAGGAGACTTGGCTAAGAACCAAGGTGGAAAAGCTCCAGGGATTAAATAAAAATGATGGAATGGATATTTCCATTAGAGCAGAAGTCCATATCCCAAATACTAATTGCAGAACACTGAAAGATAAAATATCAAGAATGATAAAATGTTGCTGCAGTGAAAAAACATTCTCACCTTTACTCGTCCATGCCAAATCACTATTTTTGTTTGCAGGGGAATAGAAGAAGGTCTTTCAAAACACTAATTTAGTGTTTCCCCCTAATCAGTTATTACCCAGACTGACAGCTGTGCTCTGCTTTTACCCTTCCCAAAAAAGTCTCTCCCAGAGGACAGTGCTTAAAGTGTGTTAATATAGTATCATATCCAAAATACAGAACAGAAGTCTCTGATGGCCAAGAACTTTTTTCCTGACTCATTTCTTTAAAATGTAATCACAAAAGCCGATTTATCAAAAACTTTTCACAGAAAAGGCATTAATTCTGGCAGAGTGGAAAAACAAAATAAAACACTATCTTAAAAAGATTACCAAGCATAAGACTGAAAACAAAAGATGCTCTGCCCAGTACGATCAATAACTCAGGACAGAATAAGACCTACAAGATTTAAGCTCAAATTTCTACTGTGTATGCATGTGAGAGAAAGAAGTGCTATTGATGGATTTTTCCAAGAAATGTGTTCTAATACCTACAGAAACTCTGGACTTTTGAGATAGCTCAGGTAACCAAGCCCAACATTTTTGCTATAGCAGACTGAAAAATATAAACATAGCCTATTATAATATTTACCCAGAGGATCTCTCTGATCATATATTTTTTCTTTATAGTTGCTTTTAGTGTAAATAAAGTAGTATTACAGCACCATTTTATTTCCTCAGTCATGAAAAATGCTCATTCATGTATAGAACTGAGACGTGCAGCATGACCTGGGCTGCTGCAGTTCTGAGCAGTGACATTTGGCTTTTCATGCTAACTGTTTTAATCCAGTGGATAATAAAACAATCCAAGCTCTATGACAGAGTGGGAAGCAAAAGACAAAACCCCTTCAGCTAAGCTCTGGCCAGACAGGACGTCTCCACACACAACCCCACAGTAACAAGCTGATTGTTTCTGATATAATTAGGAACCCATAACTAACTTACAAGTAACACAAACACATATGTGGAACTTACAAGATCAAAATCTTTCAGAGACAGTTCCTAGCTTTCTACCCTTTTCTAATGGATGCAAATTTTCTGCTCTTCCACCTCCTCCCCTTTAAGGTAATCAGAACGTAGCTCCTCTTCTTGAGAGTGTTTAATCCCACTGATCACATCAAATGTTACAAATTCAGGAGAGGAACAAAAACCCCACATCCTTTAACAGAAGAGAAGCTGGAAATTGTGGCTGTTACCTATATTGCCCATCGGCATTCTTTAGCTAAAGACACCAAGTCCTCAAATACATTTACAGAGGATAAAATAAGTTCTGCTTGCTGTCACTTCTCTTTTCTCCTTTCACAAAGCATCTGTGGAACAGTGTCCCTTGTGGTGTTAGGTGGGATGAAGTAGGAGGCTCTTTGTCAAATGAATATCAACTTTT
This sequence comes from Hirundo rustica, assembly GCF_015227805.2. Lineage (NCBI taxonomy): Eukaryota > Metazoa > Chordata > Aves > Passeriformes > Hirundinidae > Hirundo > Hirundo rustica. The sequence continues at coordinate 9,502,413 of NC_053457.1, read as the reverse complement.
TTTTCCTTTAATCCTCACAGCATTTAAACATACTAAACTTCAACTTGAAATATATTTTGCATATATAAAACCAGAATCCGATGTGAAACATTTTCTGCAAAGACTAACCTGTGATGATAAGACATTCATTGTGATCCAAGACTTCAGTGATGAGCCTTGATACAATCAGTTCTGGATTGATTAAAAACCGAATTTCTTCTTGTACAAGTCCTGTCCCAGTCACACCACCTCCAACAAAACGGTTTGCAAAATCAACCTACCAAAAATACATTCAGGAGGATTATGATAGAATAAGCAAAAAAAAAACCAAAAACAAAAACACCAAAAAAACCCAACTAACTTTTCATTACCAAAGTAAATAAATAAAATTCCGCACAAATTTCAATTATTGTTGAAATCTGCTGCTATCACTTAAAACTACAAGCAGCGAGTCTGATGAACATGATCATGCCTCTCTCTTTTTTTCCACTCAACTTCTCAGAAAACTTACGACAAATGAGACATTACAAAGCAAAGGCAATTTTGCATCTCAAACACTTGAAATCCAAGTTGTGTGGGTTTCCCTTGAAGAGGCACATATCTCAGAATAAAACACATTTCAGTAAATGTGAAAGATGAAAACAGCATTCTTTTTAGGGACATTAAAATATCATTAGCTTGTCCTTTAGAAAGCATTCTGCCTCAGCTGTCTACACTGGAGTATCTTTAGATTAGCACTGCCCCTATAACAGTTCTATACCCAAAAAACCCTCTAACGAATTCTTGACATGTACTAACTGTCTCTTACTAATTGTCCTTGAAATGCACTTGAACAAGGCAAATCATTTTGACTCGAAAGGTTTCCACTTGAAATAGAGAAGCTCTGGACTATTTTTTGCTGCAATAGTACATATTTTGCAAATTACATTTTCATACAGACAACAGTTTTAAAAGGAGTTTGTTTATTCAATGAAGTAATTAGTATTCACTCAAATTAACTGCCCATATAAATTTATAATTTTAAAAAGTTACTTCATCTTTCAAATGCTATTAGCTTCTTACTGGGTTTTATTAGGTAGCTGATGAGCACAGGTACAGGAGGGGGACAGAAGTTGCTGGGGTAACATGAACACCTGTGTAGATTACAAACTGACCCAGGAGGCAGAGTCCAAAGCACACCAAGAGCCAGCCACTACAGCGGTATGTGTTCCTTTAGTCTATCCTGGAAACACCAACACATTTCAGTTTTTTAAGATTTGCTAAACTACTATAAAAGTTCCATGAAAACCACTCAGGTGTGCAGAGTGCCAGGGCCCCGAAGCACTGTAACTGTGCTGAGCAGCTGAGCAGCCTCCCCTGGAGCCCCAAGCTTGTGCCAAACGAACACCTGCCCTGCCCTGGACCTCACCTGAGGCACAACAGCCCTGTGCTCTGCTGATGCTCACCAGACATCTCCCAGTGTCCTTGGTGCCCTGATGGCCCCCAGCCAGCCAGCAGGAGCTGTGATTGTCACCACCCCTACCCACTGAGGCTGGGCTCACTGTGGACTCCTGCACTGTCCTGCCTCGGTCACCCTGCTCCCTGCTGGAGTGACTGCTCTTCATCTGAGCAGAGATACTCTGTTTGGTAAGAATTGAAATAGCCAAGGGGAAAAATATCATATCCTAGGCAATACTCCCTTATGCAGACTGCAACACTAGAAAAATGGTCATTATTGAGCAATTGCTGAGTTCTTCATCATTTCAGCACACATTTGAGTGCTCAAGTTTCATAAAGTTATGAGACATTTTAAAATCTGGCCAAAAAGCATTTGCAGAAAAAATTCTCGCCTCCTTCCTCCTTCCAATGCAGTACTTGTCCCTGGCTAAAAAAGTTCCAATTTTTCCTCTTTTTTTGTAAAAGAATTCTAGAAGGCAGACCATTACAAAAAACCCCTACCCAAAACACCATAAAAAAGCAGAAATCAAACAACTAATTTGAAAACTCAAACATGTTTCTTCCTATAGATATGGACAGGACATCCTCCTTATGAATTTCTTTTGCTGACTGCCTCCCAGACTGAAACAGTGGTGCTGGCAGCAACAAGAAAGTCCCCTGGAGCACTGACCTGGTCACTGTCTGGGGCACGAGAATAATGTTTTTAAAATAAATTGAAACCCTTGACAAGTCATCAAGATTGCAGCCTGAATCTTTTGTCTTGTCAATCTTTGATCCTGGCTTGAACCAGGAGACCCGAAGCTGTCCAGGACTTGTGATTTTCTGTCAGCACTTTCTGTAACAGGTACACGTGCTACCTAGAGGAGCTGGGGAACATTGACAATACCAAGAACTGCCCATGGAATTAATTTCGATGGGGTTTTTTTCACTGCATAACATCTTGTCATTTAAGTCAATTGAGGATAAACAAGTAACTTTTGTTAAGCTGGCAGACCATGAAAGTATGACAAAAACATGGAAGCCACATGAACTGTTAGATGCACTTACCTGCAGCATACCTTGTCCATTACTTTCAATGGTGCCTTCATAGGTGATATGCAATCTAGATAGTTTTTTCTGAGATCTACCACAGAGGAAAAACATTGTACAGAAAGGATCATTTCAGAACCCCCACAAAAAACTATTCATTTTAAACCAAAATTCACCCAAACCCAAACAGCTTACACACCTTAAACATAAAGTGGTTAAAAAACCCAACAAAACAATAACCCTGACAGATTAAAGAAAACATGTTTACCTTGCAGAAACAATGTGGAAAAGTTTAACATAGCCATTTGTTCAGTTTCTCCACCTTTTACCATAAAACCCCAAATCTGAAGTGCTAAGTTTTTCTTGTTCCCCAGTAATGAAGCTGCAATACTTGTGTTCATGCTGGTCATTACTCATACTTCATTATATTTCCTGTCATTTCTTAAATCAAGCCGTCCCTCTCTTCTTCCCCCCTACTCAAGCAACAGCACCAAAGATATGCTACTGTTTTAAAACTCTAACTAACACTTGTTTGCTTTGCAGACAAACATATGGGAAAACTCAGGACACAAACTGCTTGTGGCAATTCACCCACTGCCCTCTGTATTTCTTTCTGCAACAGTCCATAGCGAAGATTGTTTTCTGCAGTACTTCTACACCTGAGTCAATTCCAAATGAATGACATTCAGTTATCATGGACTTAAGAATTTTCTTACATTAACAGGATGTTTGACTTACCTCTCCCAGTCTGGAAACTCCTGGAGACACTGCCTTGTAAACGTCACCAATCCCGTGGGCTCTACAAGCAAACCAACCCCAAAGGAAAATGAGTTAAGTGTGGGAGCTCAGCCCTTAGATCATCTTAACTGGCAAGCTTTGAAAACTACAAACATCATTCTTGGTAGATAACAAGAGCTTAACTTTCCTCAAGAGTGACTGATTTGTCCCCTGACAGCCCATGCTCTAATTGAAGACATGTAACATGAAGACCAAAATATTACTTCTCTTTCCACTTTGCAGTTTGAGTATTTTAGTTTTTCCAGATCTAATAAAAACTATTTAAAGGATTTTCACTTTAGCAGCGCTAAACACTACTAGAAAGACCTGGTAGTTGAAGGAAAATGTGCAGCTTTAGAGAAAAAGAGATTGTGAGCCTTTAAAATCAACAACTGTTCAGCGTCAACACACAATCCAGAAAGCATTCCACCTATGGAGGGAGGAAGCAGCAGCTCATATTTCCAAGAGAGTCCAAGTACATCAATAAGCATCCAGTGTTAACAGATTCCAAAACAAGCAGTTTTTAACCCTGCCAGGATGCAAGTGAAATTCAGCATTCTAACTGAGAAAAGACTCCTGCCCTCGAGGGAAAAAGAGGAGCTGTTGCTCATTACAGGAAGGATGCAGTATCATCTTTTCTCCTTATTTCACTCAAAAAAGTTCAGTTTGTAACAGAAAGGAAATATCAACATTTTATTAGGTGATATCATCTTAATAAAAACTTCAATTAAGACTTATTTCTCTGCTACAGTAAGTCCACTGTGATTTGTGAAGACATTAAGAACAGTATGTAAAGCACAAATGCATCCTTCTAAAAAAGCCTTTAAGTGATCCTAAGCTTTGTTTTAAAATTTAGGTTAAAAAAGGTTATTTTCTCTGAAAAAAGTGCCTAGCTTTCAAGAATAGTAATTGAGTGCTCTTTCATAAGGGAATTCTGCTATCCATTGTGGTATTCTACAAATCAAGCATCTACCTTTTGAGCACAAAGTCTTCAGTTTGCACTGTGTTCTGTTACACAGAACTCAATTATTATTTACTACAAAAAGAGTTACAAAAGTATTACAGTAATTTAGCAAACTAAGTTACTTCAGCCTAACTAATTCCTGGGACCAAAAAAAAAAAAAGAGAAATGGGGTATTTTAAAGGTAAAATAGGAATTTTTAATTCAAGAAAAGAACATTCAAGAATCTCATTAAATATTATTTTAAGTTATAATGTTAGGAAATCTAATATGGTCATTTCATAAAGCACGTTCCCATGAGACTTCACATGCTCAGGGGCTCAGGGACAGCTACCTAAATTTAGGATTTGGTTTGCACAAAAACATTATTACTCAAGTATTAAAAAAAGCTGGTACACTGCATCTCTTCTCAGTCCCACACATAGATCACAAGTTACATTTCACCTCAGAGATTTAATTCTATTGATATTGCCTAAAGTCTGACAGCTGAAATAGGATATAGCTGCATTTATTTTGCGGTGAATTAAAATGATGAAGACAGTCTGAACCAAGTAAGGGGCTTTCATATTTAATAGTTTAAAACTGTCTTTCTTTTAAAACAAACCCTTCTGAGAAAGTATGAAGTTAATAGTAAAATGCTGCCAGGTAAAGAAGAAGTTCTTTTAAAAAAGACTTTTGTAAGGGTGTTGCTGCAGATCTGATGCATGCTACTACAGTAAAATCTCTTTCTCCTCAAAAATGCAATATATAAGCTATGGTAGTTATCACAAAAATAAATAAAATAATAAAATAAATTATGCAAATCTGTGGTAATAACAGAAGATCTGACTATGCACTGAATTCTCCAAGAGCAGGAGATGTCTCATATCTTGCTATCACTTGTTTAACTTGAACTGGACAAACTTAAAAACAGCTTTGCTTTGGAACCATAGAAGGGAAAAACCTGAAATACCAACACGAGTAGTGGAAAATCCCTCAGAACTACAAACATTACAGTCAAAAGACTAAATATGCATTCTGCAGGAAAAGTGAAGCTTGATTCAAAATCTTTAAGCCTCTTATTTTAATGGCTGTAATGGTGCCAAGTTCCCTCTACTTTGATGTGGTGAGGCAAGTGGTTGCATATATTATGAGCATTATATATACACGCATATTTATATCTACACACGTACACAACGATATACACACACTTTATATACATATATCTGCGGGGGTCTAAAAATATATTTCTGTATTTTACACACACCTCATATACACGTACATATATATTTTTATATATTTTTATATTTATATATAAAAATATATATTTATCAGAAAAAATAAAAAAGAATGAGCTCTGGCAAATAATTTGCTTGCATGCATCATACATATGGCAAGAAGTGCCATTAGTATGAATACCAGTGAACTTTGCAAGCTGTCTTTTGTTAAATACTTCCATCATGGCTGTGTAGCCATTTTTAAATTTAATGGGATTAAATTTTTAATTTATCTGCTTTGCAACTCAAAAAAGAATAAAGGATATACTTCTTTCTGTGACTCTTCTAAAATAGCAGAAAAGGGTCTTAAGTTTCTCAGGCTTTCTTGGTGACCTCCCTTCAAACAACCTGAAAAACAGGAAATAAAAGCAAACAATTAGATGTCAGGGATGTAGTGCAGAGCAATTAGCGCTACTTACTAACTGCAATTTGATTTTTTGTAATTATTATGCACACATTTCATTAGCCTTGCATTTAAGTACTGTACTGCAGAAAGAACCCTCTAGACAGCCCCTCTGTAATTCAAGATTTTAGGACTAATGAGTTTATTGACTTGCTATATTTCTGATGAAGATGCCAAGTGAACGCTTCCCTCACTTGCACCAATTTGGTATTACCAAGAAATGTAATTTCAATATGAACATTTGGGAAAGCTAGTTTTATTTGCAACAAATTGAAACGTTTAACAGGCCATTAAGTGACCAAGGGGTGAAAACATATATTTTGAGTACTCCAAGACCTAAATGTCACCCTCCTTTAAGCTCAGGGAGTTGCTCAGAAGAATTAATGCAACCTTGTTGCTTTCAAGAGCTGCACTGCACCAGCAACATCTCTAAAGAAAAGAACCTTCCCCCAACAGAAATGGCTCCATCCACTGGGCTGTTACAGCCATTCTAACAGCCATTTGGAAAAAACCTAAGCATTAAAAGGAAGGATCCTATTTTTAGCCATTAAGTGAATGTATTCTTTTAAGGTTAGCTGAAATACTTTTACTGCATCATCTATCTTCCAGCATAACTTAATTTCACTTCCAGCAGAGTGACAAGGCATTGTTATTGGCAACATATAATGGAATTTATCTGGAAGGAAGAACGGCAGCGACTTCAGAAATAATACCCTTTGAATAGGAAGATGTTTGATCCACTGAAAGCCCTGGGGATAGAAGATTCTCCCCCAATAAACAGTCTAAGTAAAGCAATGACACAACATTATTCATTTGTTTCTGTGTAGTGGAATGACAATCTGCCTTTAAAACCAGAATGCTGAGAGGTGAATTGAACTAGATTCAGCAAGGAAGTGGACTAGATTTTTTTTTTTTCCTGCATTTAAAAATCCTTATGATGTACACAGGCTGAAGAGATAATTGCATCCAAAATCTATATTAAGTCACAAAGGTTAATTTTATTAGCACGCTAGTCTTTGAACAGCGAATCAGGACTTCAGGAAGGTAAACTCCAGAATTTTAACAGTCTAAAATGGGCCTACATGCAAATTCTATCAAGGCCTCGAGCATGCATAGGTAAGAAAGGGTTTATAAAAGGAGTTAATGTGTGCATTTGTGTGCAGGTGTTGCCTAAATTACCCCAGCCTCTTACCTGGAAGTCTCATTTCATATGAAGCCTTTAAGCAGGTTAATTTATCTGTCAGTCTGATCATGCCTTTACTAATTTTTTTGCCTCTCCACATCAAAGTGACACCTTGCTTACACTGCAAACTCTCATGAGAGAAATCTTCATGTCACAAAGGCAATATGTGATTCAGTGTAAACAGCAGGCTGGGAAGGAAAGGTGCACAACTATGCCTGAAGTAAGTCAGATCAAGCTAAAACCACTCATATTTGTGAATGCAACAGGAAAAGCAAGTGATATTTACATGATTCAAAAATGGCCTGGTCCTGTCCCATTAACTTAAATGAGGATATCACATGGCAAAGTTACAAACTTTTTAACCTTGAAGCTTATTTCTGAAATAATCAATTAGACAAAATTACGGAAATTTTATTTTTGAAGCAAATATTTTAAAGAATAAAGCTACATGAAGGCGTCACTAAGATATTAAATAACATAATTCTTCAAGTGCTAAGACACAGATCCTACTAAAAATCCGCCCAAAAATCAAAGTGGAGACTACATAATTTCCTGACAGAACCGCCTAGGGCCAAAACCCATTAATTTCAATTAAAGAACTCATCCAAATGAAGTGCACTGTAAATCAAATGCAAAGCACTGCAAGTCCACCTTCAGGTGAAGTAATTGAAATCTTACTGGCGACTGCGTACGTAAGCTTTGCACAGCACGTTCCCCTGCCATGCAGGTACTTAATTCATCAGCCTCAGGAGCTGAGAAAGCTCCAGGACTGATCGCCAAACTCATCTCTGGCTCTCCAGCCAAGCCAGGGGAGGAGCAGTGTTAATCAAACAGAAAACCTCTACAAAGATACATTTAACATTTGAGGCCAGAGATTTTAAAACGTAAGAAAGTAGACGCGTGAACTTGGTGTTTATGACATTGCAGATTGTTAAAGTCATTGTGGATGAAAGAAAAATCTTTCCTGGCAAATATTCAGACACTTTTATGTTCTAAAGAGAAATCCAATATATGAGAAATAAAATACTGAAAATAGTAAGAATTAATATTGGGAAAATGCAAAACAACTCTAAGTAAACATACAGGAAAATTACAAGGCAAGAGTTCATACTATGTCAACAATTATTACAAAAACACGCACATATTTTTGCACGAGCATTTTCCTAAAACTTTTGGGGTGGAAAAAGAAGCATTTAAAAAGTGCAATCAATATCCTGGTTTTTGCAGTCTTGACTGTCAATTCAAAATTGTCATATTTGCAACTAACATTTCCACCTTCTAAAGCTGGAGTCAAAAGCTCCAAAGAACCTACTCCCAACTCCTCCCAGTGCTGAGGCAAGTGGACTTCAAACTTGCAAGGAACTTCAAAGGGTGCGTTGAAAACGACACAAGAGAATAATTATTTAAGAACATTAAGAGCTACACAAAAGTGACCTTGGCTTGCATGGAGTTTACTGGGGAGAATTTGAATCAGCTTAAGTAAACAGTTCCCAAATACTTGTTTCTGATTAAGCTAAAATTAGAATACAGTATTTACCTGTAAAATTGAATTTCCAAGGAGTTAAATTGCTCCCCGATGTTACTCTTCAGAACTGGCTCCAGCAGGAGCCATTACAATCACATGATTTAATCTCCCAGTTCAATAATTTCATAATGATATTTCCATATCCAGGCTGGGCTTCACCTGATTGTTTCTTTTCAAAGAAAATAATCATGTCTTTACATTGAATTTGGAACCTATTGTAAGACCTAGAAAGGTGCACACACTGTAACAATCCACAAAAATGTGTAGTATGGATCATACTTCAAAGAATAATTCCCATTCATAAATCCACAGCATTCCATGGAAGTGTGGATATACAATTTTGTACTTGTGATCCCTACAATTAACCACGTGTTCTGTTTAGTCCACTACCCTGGACACTAAAAGTGTCTTTGTCTTTACTACCGGACTTGAAGAAGCACTCGTGTTGTTTCTTATATTTTAGTGTGATCTCACTAAAGACAACGGAACATCTGAGAAGTACAAGACATTTTGCTAAAACCTGATTCTCTACAAATAAAAGTCAAAGAAGGATTTATATGGAGGTCAGATGGATGGATTAATTTCACCCAGTAAAGGGACTGAGCAGGGGGAAGGATGGAAAGTTAAGGCAGAATGGATAGACATTTCCCTCCACCTCAAGAACATAGCTAATCACTAAACAGTTTTAGTCTAAGGTACTGGATGACAAAACACCTGGAAAAGAGGGTAAACCAAATATCTTCCTTCTTCTATCTTGTTGCATTTCAAGCCTATGCTTACCTGATGTATATATACCTGTAGGGATGGAAGTAATATGCTTAAGCATGTTACTGTCAAACTTGTATTGCCCTCCATACGATTGAGGGCTATTTTGATTAAGTGCCTGAGCATCCTCAATGGGAACCACTAAAATTTCAGGCTGATACACAGCACCCTAAAGGAAGAACTAATATAGTGTTGAATGGTCCAATAACCTCATCATTTAGGATTGCATCAGCTGCACTGGGGAGCACATAAGAAGCAACCCTTCCATCTTTCTCCTGCAATTCCCAACCTTTTGGAATAAAAACGTGGAGTTCCAGGAACAAAAGAGAAATATAAAACTCTCTTTTTCAAAACCAGTATCATATTTCTAATGAAGTATTTTTTGAGCTTTGACTTCCAGTGCTAAGCACACCTTATCAAAACGGTTTCAAAAGGATTCTCTCTCAGTATGATTTGACATTTTTTATTCAATTGTGCTCAAGGCAACCTTAGTCAGATCCACATTAAGGACTGCCTATGGATATTAGTGTATCGAAGGTCAAGCAAGGCTGTGTGCATTAATGTGCCCAGAGAGAGCGGAGCTCACCATGGCAGATTTGGAATGTGTCTATAATTATGTGTGCTTATCACACAATTGCATGAACAGACAACATTTTCATTCTCTAAATATATGAAAGCAAACCTGTTTACCATATAGGAATGACTAGAATTGCATTAATTACCCATATTCTTTGCCTTAATTGTTTTCTGAGAATGCTGTTTTGTTGATTATTTGCTGGGTGGGGTTCCCCCCCACAGAAACATTTATCTGCCTTTTAAAATGGAGTTTAAATCTGTAAAGTTTCACTTCAGTGAAAAAAATAGGTGATAGGACCAGTCAAGGACTTTTCATGAAGAATGGAGCTGCAACAAGTGTTTCATTGCTATAATTTATGCTTCTCTTCCCAAGTGAAACAAACTACACTACATTTTGTAAAGAGCAATACCCCAGACCCACTCTGGTCTCCAGGAAGAATATATAGGCTGCAGGAAGAAAATAGTTTTGTCCCACTCATTAAATAAAAAACATTTTGAAGTAGTGGTTATTTCATCTTTATCTCATCCTTTCTAAATTTTTTGTGCATTTTATAATGTAATATATTAGTAAAGGAGTACATGTATGTAATTCCTAAGTAAATAAATACAAATACATTGGGTTCCATACTCAAAAATATTTTACTGATAGGCATGTGTGGTCAAAAAAGTTTGGAGACCACTGCCCTAGACAACTTTAAATATAAATAGTTAAACATCAATTAGATAACGCAAGATAAGGAAACCTTAGCAAATTTAAAATGGGACATTCTTAATCCAACATAAAATATAAACCGTTACTATAAAGTCCTGCAGTCACTGAAAATATTTTAAGTGAGAATTAGAAGGAAAACTATTCAGTATATTACAACTTTATGAAATTAGGACTTGATGGAAATCAAAAGCAGAACGATCCAAATGAGAAATACCTCCCAGAGAGATGAAAGGCAGGCAAACTGACCATCCCTCTGACAAACGAAAGGAAATGCCACTGCCCACATCTCGCATTTCCTGACAGAAAAAAGAGCACAACCTCACACAAGTCAGGTGCAGCAGCCCTGGTTCTGCTTTGCTGGTGCCTGGTGTGTGCCTCTTCCACTCAACACGAATTCTCTCTTTCTGTATTAAAACTGCTTCCTTCCCTCAGCTTACAAAGAATGTCATTTTAGAGTTTCCTAATTTCCTTCATATCAAAGAGGAGGAAAACAAAACATTCAATATTTCAATCTCATGGGCAATCTCTTCTTTATTGTGATGTGTCAGAGGTACAAGCTGTCATCATCTGAGAAGTTATTTAAGAACTCTGCACTGTTCAACAACCTTATGTTCAATTAGAATTTCATTTCTAGATTAAATAATGACTTTTAAGATGTGTGTAAACAAAAAAATGGAGCAATGTAATTTTGTTGGGAAATCTAGATGCAAAAAAATCTTTCATCTCACACTCTCCCATATACTCATATCTCTCTTCTCTGTGCTTTCCATTATGTAGTTCTGTTTATTGTGGCAAGTAACTTGGCGCATTATAAATCTGTTTAACGAAAGGTTTGGGTGATTTATGAGTCTTAAAATACATCAGGTTGATATCTGAACTCGATGAAATGATAAGATGCTAACTGCAAGTACTAGACAATAGCGGGGTAAAATGTTTTACCCTGGGGATTTAAAACATAGGACAACCAACAGCATGGAACAACTAAGTTCTGGAATACATGACTATATTTACTAAGCTAAAAAACATCCAGATTCAGTACTGTTTTAATCACTACAGCAAAGTAATTACGCCAGATTCATAAAAATAGTGTCCTTTTGAAACTGTCTACTTAAAGAGTGTTTCCAAATTTAGCAAACACAAATGTTGATTTAATTTTTTTACATAAAATTATACTCAAAGTAATCCATCTGAGGCTAATCAATTCACATGCCCAAAGTAGGCATAAGAGAATGAGTTTGGTAGGATCAGTGCCCTTGAACTCAGAAAATCTAGAGCCACTTATCAGAGGAGCAACACATCTCAGTCCAAACCAAGTTCTCTCAAAGTCATCAGATAACTTATTCGCCAGAGAATATTCATTAGTGTTGTGAAATTGATGTTGTTTATGGAGAGATAATTGCATTACTGGTAAATTAGATTTCAATTCTACTGCATAAATGTACCATACAGTTTCCCATTTCCTTTCATATATTATATATTCCATAAAAGAAATACGTCTTAACTATTGTGTTTTTCTCCTCATTTCCAATCACTCGAAATTACTTTAAAGGTTTGTTTGATAAAGATGAAGAAATTCAGTCCCAGTGGGATACTGGTGCTTTCAGACCAGAGCATGCACTAATGTACGTGCCAGAAGGTCCACCAGGCTCATGTTGTTACTGCCTTCAGTTCTGAATTCAACCCCAGTGGCTCTAAGGGGAGCTATCACATCTCCAGTTTAACTATGGAGCTCTTGAACAAGAAAAATGGAAGAGTTCTTCTAACTTGACACAACAGCTAAAACAGATCTGTAGCAGGTCAAAGACACAGCAGAATCAAAACAGGTCCTTGACAAGCCTGTGTCGTTTCCAGAACACTGATTCAATATTGCAGACATTTTTCCTCACATTTTGCTTTCACATAAAACCAAACTAGACAGTTTCCTAAACTACCAAATTCTATAGTGTCTATAGTGTAATTACAACCATCAACACAATCAACTAATTTAAACTCTGCAACCAACACGATGAATGTAAAGAGTCAATGCAATTCAGGCTCTACATTCAACCAGAATGCAACTGCCAAGAAAAATACATCAATAAGAAAAATAAAATGGCCAATTCAATTATTTCTTTCTTTTGTGATGGGTTATTTTGGAATAAAGCTCCCCAATCTTCGTCATCATATATATTATAGCAGTGTATTTTTAAAAAGAAACATGAAACACTTTAAATTTATCTTGATATTTTGAACAGAAGCAATATTTTATGCTATTTAGTACGATCTAATGTTTGGCCACTAAACGGATGTCATTCTACCTACTCGAATTCATAAATATTAAAGCTCTTAAATGATGAATTCCTTTTGATCAACTATATTTGAAATTAATTATGTTATTAATGACTTAAGGCTCATAATAGGCTCATCCCTGCCAAGCAGAAAAGGGAAGAATTCAATTAAATTACTGAGTATTTAATTATACACAGGTGACTTTCAGTCTGTAGCAAGATAAGGAATCAAAACGGACAGTCAGTGTCACAACACACCATTAAACCAAGTGCTTCAGCGTCAAAAGAGGAATGGCCACATGATTCTCCTCTCATTTGGCAAGACCAGCACCAGGGGAGGAGAGGTAAAGCATTGATGATTTATGTTAATGCTAACACACACAACAGCCTTCCTCCCAATCAGCTGCACTTATGTCTCTGTGAGCCTTAAATTTTAAACCACCCCACAGTCACTGTCTTGTTCTGTCAAACAGATTTGTACCTGGAGGGGAGTAGGGGTAGAACTCACAGTATGGTAGTTAATAGCACATAAAAACCTAAAGCAGGGAGAAGACTGGGAGGAAGGAAGGAACATATCAGCATTTAAATGTAAAAACTGTAATTATTTTATAGTGTATGAAAAGGTACTAATGTTTAAGTCTGCATCAAGTGACCTGATAAAAGATTGCTGTGTAAAACCAAAAACACAAGTGTGTTTCTAACTTAGAAATTGCAAATTTCAGTTTTTCAGTCTCAGAGATTTGAGGGGACAAATGGAAGCCTTTTGTAAGAATGCAGACAGGACATGGATAAAGGAATTGAGGAACATCACCTTTGCTAAAGAAAAACCCCTCAAATGCATCCGTGCCCTCAGTAATTTGGCTTTGTTAGGGAACAACAGCAGATTATTTTTGATACCTTAAGAACAAAGTCATTTGTTCATAGTCATGTAGCAAATGAATTATGCTGAGGCAAGAACTAAGTCTGAAAAAAGCTACAGACCATAATACTATGGGGACAAAAGGTTGGTGTGTGAACAATCTGTTATGCCCATCCCTAAGCAGACAGAACAGAGCAGCAGCCTCCAAAGCCTTTACATCAAAACATTTTTATAAGCAGGAAAAAGAGTCACAGATGTTTTAACTTCAGTCATTACCTATTGCCTTTTGAGTACATCCAGCTTCCCAAAAAGCTTTTTGTTTTAAAGCTGAAAACAAACACTGCAGTGAACCAAATCCTGTCATCTTTACAAGGCTGAAATAATAGCTGAAAACATGACAGTTTACTATGTCCTTGCTACTAAAGAAGTAACTTTGCAGGGCAGGCAAATACAGGGTTGACAGGCAGAAAAAAGACTTAAGATACTTCTTAAGATCCTTCTCCCCCCTCATTTTAGATTTTAACTAACGTTATATAAGCAGAAAACTCTAGTCTTCTAGTACTCTCTCCACAACTCTTTTGCTTTTATCCTACTGGTCCCACTCTCACTGACACATTCTCTCAAATTTTATCCACTGCCTGCCACATCTTGTATTCTACTTCACTAATCTGCTTATGATCAAATTCAAAATACAGGGGGTGTAGGAGTGTGGATTTGGTGCAACAAATGGTTAAGTAAAAAAAATGGAATGGAAGAGGAAACTGTACTTATCTAATAATGCATAAATTGGCAAATACTGAGGAAGAGCCACTTTTAATCCTCAATAACCAGAGGACATTGCCCTCCCTTCTCTTCTCTTATTGTTTGGCAACAATATTGTTGCTCTTGCACAAATAAAAATGGCTTTCTAGCCTATGTGACTTGAAGCTGAGCACTGCCTCATTCATAATGCAGAAGGAAGCCTGCAGGTTGTCTGCTCTATTCCCCTTCTAAATAACATTGTGGGACCTCACTATGATAGCACCCGGCAGCCAAGTCAGAAAACAGTGCTGGACTGACTGGAACAGAGCAGAAAATTCTGAATGCTTAATACTTTATACTGGTCATTCTTTGAGTCCACAGCAAGAAAATATTCACCTGATAATTTGCCAAGGATTTTTATTTAAAAGTAGTCTGCAATATTATGCCCTGAGTCAACCGCAAGTAGTGCACTGCAATACTATCACCTTACACTGCTCTGCAATGCTCATAGAGGAGCATATGAATTTAATCCTGTTATTTAACAGAATTTTATTCTGTAGTTGGTAAGAAATTGTCCGACTTGCAAAATTTAACTGCTTGGTTTATAAAATGTTTAAATTAGAACAAAAAAATAGTAGCTTAAAGTCCTTTAAAAATACCACAAAGTACATCTGGAAGTGTGCAGTCAAAGAGAACTCCTTCCAGACTTTTCACTCTCTTCTTTCAATGCTCTGAACATCATTAATTTTTATTGCATCAGTGGTACTTTTCATTTATTTGTTCTTAGGAACTACTGGTAGAAAAATACATTGAATTGTGTGGCATAATAACGCCTACCCACACCCCTCTCCTGTAACCCACTGCACTCTTGGGATAACCTCCAAGACAGTGACCCTGGTCTCTCCTCTGAAATACACAATCTGGACAAACCTGTGATAGCTCTTAAAGGCAGCAGCCTCCAAAACCATCATTAGCACATTGGCATGCCTGGATTTATTCTGGGAAGGCCCAGTGTAATACAGCCATTATAATACATGCACCCAAGTGTGCTGGATCACAGGCAACACTGGTTTTCTATTTCATCTCAGCTGTCAGAGCACACGCACGACATCTGTTCTCGAAATCAATAATCTATCCAAGCTTCAGCCTAATAAACTTAAGGTTGATCTACACGTGTATGGAAGTACCAAAAAAACTATGAATTCGTATTTCTAATCTACAAGTTCATGTGAACCATAATATTCTGCAGCAGAAAATGTCTCCATCTACTTCCCTCATTTAAAATTGAAATAGGCATATTTAAATTATAAAAAAAGATGTGAAGAAAAATTTCTAATCAATCTGTTAGTAAGTTAACACTAAGAAAAAAAGAATAAATGTTTGCTTAGATGTCGGAGTATCTTTAAGTAAATTCTTATTGTGGCCCTCTTAGGCTAACTTGCAGCAAAAAGAAAAGGTTTATTTTAACATGCAGCTCTACAACTGCCTTAAAATAATGGTATGGATGCTGAAGAATGAAGTCCTATTGATCTATTGATCAGTGTGCAGATCACCACTGATGACACCGGAGACAACAGAAGCATGGCAGGGGAAACACCAACTTTTAATTTAAATACACACAGAACACTTGAAGCACAACTAAACTGTACCATTTGCAGATGACTGGCTTAGGAGGAGGCAGGGAATTGTATCAATCTAATCATGCCAGATCAAGAGTGTGTCTGTGCATGTTCATGCACAAAAGAAAATTTGGAATATTAATCATATCCTCCTGTGCACAAGATCCCTTCTTACACAGATGCAGTTTTCTTGTCCCTTAGAGGTAATAGGAAAAAAAGGCAAAAAGCAAACTAGTGAATTTAGTTTCACGACAGAAACACGAAACAAATGAGTTCCCCTCCTAAAGGACAATATTTTCATGGCAGGGTTACCAGGTTCATTTACTGCTGAGTGCCATACCTGTTGAAGTTAATGTCTGGATAACTGGAATACTCAGACTTCATCTTCGCATTGCGACGTGGAAAAGTACAGAAGAAGGCATTGGCCAGAAAACTGGCGATCTGCTCCTGTGACATTGTGATGGAGTGATTCATCTTTTGTTTCAGCAGAGGTATTGGCTACCAACAAAAGAAGTGAGGGGGAGGAAGGGGCAGGGGAGAAAGGAGGGAAGGAGAGAGAAGAATAATTAGCTTACCCTTTTTGAAAGAAAAAACAGAAGCACAAAATTACATTTGTTATATTAGAGCAAGGGTAATTTAGGCCATTGGTAAAGCCTTTAATCAGCAGCACCGTTAAGTCAAGAACAGTTTATTCAAGACAATTCAGAAAGGGCTTGCCTGGCGAACTGCAGATTTCTAATCCATAATAAAAAGATCAGGAAAACACAACTTAAACAAAACCATCAGGAATGCAGAGGGGAAAAAATAGATGGGATGTTGCAAATCCCAGGCAACGTTAAAAACTGCAATAAAAATCCACTTTCAATAGCTATATAGTTAAGAATCCTTAGGAAATGCTTTCAGCTACAATAACCATGTTTTGAACTTTGTAAAGAATTGAGGAAATCATGCCACAGATCACAACTTTATGACTTGCTTTGAATTTTTTTTCCATCCTACTCGAAGATGGTATTTATAGAAAGTGTGTAATTATTCATTCTTTTATAATCAGATTGATCAAAAAACTCATCTTCACTCTGGTCTTCAGTTTGAAGTTTTATTTCACTCTGGTCAGAATTTCCTTAATATAAAAAGAAATAAAGAGGCATAGGGAAGAAAGAACTCCCCAACTTGAAGCATTATGCATCTTTCATTTTATCAGGCATTACCCTTCTGATTTGGAGCTTTGGCTCACAACATTCATAGTATTTTGGTTTTCTAATTATGTGATAATATGGAGCATGGCAGGGGTACATCAGTCTGACTGCTGAGTCCAGTAACCATTACAAAAAACCCACTTGACAGGAGAAAGAGAACAGTTTCCATCTGCTTCCAAAATTCTCAGTCATCATCATTAGCCCAGCTCCAGTACAGCTACATTTCATCCTTTTAGTTGTGAATACAGAAACTGCTGTTGATTTAGACCGTTGAATACACAGCCCTGTTTACTCCAGAAAACAAACAACTTTTCCTTCATTCTTATAGCTACTACATTCACATCCACTGAATCTCATTCTGTCTTCCGGCTATTTAATTAACAAGTTATATTATGATGTCTGAAGTCACACAGCTAGAGGGGGGAAAAAGCCTGAGAAGCTCACTCTACTAAGTTCTACAAACCTATAAAAATAGATTATTTTGGATAGTGTTATATTGGAACAAATTTATCTTTATGTCTTACCAAAAAAATGAGTCTGACAGAGATCTTCACAATCGACATTGCCTATCAGTATGTGATCTCTAAAAGTCTTGCAAGTCTTGTGCTTGACTTGTGTTCAGAAACTTCATAGCATTTTCAAACAACTTCCCTCATCAAATTACCAGCAAAAAAAGAGTAAGAAATATTCATAGCTTGAAATTATGTCCCCACTTCAGGACCCTTGCAGCATAAAAAAGTAGGGAAAGATTTTTCCTGCTTATTCCCAACAGAATCAATTTAGAAAATGGTAACAAAGGAGTTCACAAATTGTTGTCACCCTACTTATATGTTACCTATCATACATCCCCACTTGATCAGCCCTACTCACTTTTATCAGCTTTACTCCTTATAGAACTAATTCCCATGGCATTAAAATAGAATTAGTTAAGGTTTGTATATGTGCTCTAAACAGAATAAAGTATATTCCCAAGTAAATTAAAGCTTTATGCAAATACCACTTCTAAGATTAAAAAATTGTAAAATAAAAAATTAGATGGGATTGAAATAAAAAATTGAATTGGATTATTCAATTGATTTGTTGTGTGGTCATTTCATTTAAAAAATGCAAGAAGCAACTGCAGCATATAGAAAGGCAAGTGTTATTGAAGTTCAGGCTAAAGCTGCGAGAGTGAGAGTTACTTTTTTTACATTCTATTACATAATTCCAGATGTGTATTGTCCATTCTGCTCCCTAGGTCACATCTGCCTTCAACACAAAAATTACAGCTTTTATGAGGAACATAACATGACCCTGATGTTGTGAGCCTAGCCATCAGCTGCAGTTTGCAGAGAAGTGCTCTGCCACAAATCACCTGCTAGCTGTGTTTGCTTACCTGGGTGCAGATACTAGGGAGACAGAGTGCCAGCTTGACCATATCGGGAAGAATGGACTGGAACAGATGTTGAGCCTCTGCATCTTCAAGAACCTTAAAAAGAAAGAAGGAAAAAATAAAGCTTTTTACCTCGGAAATAATGACTGAATTAAAAGTTTGTGAAAACAGGACCCATGTAAAAGAAAGGAGGAAAAAAAACACATCCTCTTAGATGCATGCCAAATCTGTAACATTTTCACAACAGTGCCTCACTGAATTTACCTTGCAATAATCCACTGACTGAGATACAGAAACAAGTCTCTTCTAAAAGCTGCAGTTGAGAAGACATGTCACCAAATGCCCTTTAAAGGAAGCTTGAATAAATTATCATTTTACTCTTTCCAAGGCAATGAACCAAATTTTCATCTGAAAAACCACTACCTAACCACAGAAGTACTGGAACGATCTACTCAATTTTCATATTCAGGTCATAGTCGAAGACAAGTACCTGTGACATCCTCCTTTTAAGGACAGAAAAAATGCCCTCCTGGCTCAGATCAGTGTGCCTCTGCAGCAGCACCAGGAAATCCTGTGCAAGAGGACACAATCCTGGGCATTTTCTGCCATCCATCCCCACCATGTTCCCTCAAGAATTACAGCACTGTAACATAACAGGAGCAGCCTGCCAGGCCCCACATGCTGAAGTTGCAATCTTTTCAGTCTCTTCCTGCAGGACACCTGATACAATGACTACTACAGCTGCCTCACCCTCTCTTCTAACATACCTTCGGAGAAGGGGAGCCCAGAATTGACAACACTGAAAACAAATGGGCACAGCAATGGTTCACAAGGCTTCTCAAAGCTTTTGTACCCAAGAACAAGTCACATCAAACCTTTACTGTCCTGTTCCCAGTTCCCCCAACACTGTGTGGCCCATTGTTGATGTGTTCAGCTGCCAAAGCCTATCAAGCCAATCTATTGAGAGCAAGTCCAGGATCTCCCTTCCAGTTGCAACTGCCAGTTCTGAGCCCAACACCCCACACCCAGAGTTTAGATGAACTCACTCATGTGCCTATTCATGTATCACACACCTGTTTTTCAAAGATGCAAAAATTTCTTTAAGGTGGGCAATGCTCTTCTAAGAAAAGCTAGGATAGGAGGTTATAAAAAGAAATGCAACATAAAGTGGCACAGTTACAATACATGAAGCAGCACAAAAGCCTCAGAACTCTCACAGTCTGCTGAATGAACAGGCTGAAGGGACATTCCTAGGCTGTGGAAGTTTTCCCCGTTATCTGTGGATACAGGCATCAGATGGGAGTGGCTCTTAGATTTGCATGCTGCATTCAAGGCAAAAAGCAGAGAGAACACACAACTTGCACTACAGGAGACAAAGGTCACAGCTCAGTTTTCTGCCTCTCTCCTTCCCCTGCATCCAGGGAATCTGTATTTGAGACCACTACTTTCTACCGGTTTCTAGATTAAAATCCTCAAAATTCTGAAATGGTGGCTTTAAAACTACAAAATATTATTTTCAAGTAAAACTTAAAAAATTGATTTGCTGCCAGTTTTGCACAAAACCAGTTGTGGACAGAATGGATGAAACAGCATGAAGGTATTATCAACTTTAGATTCTACAACACTTAAGGTTAATTGTGAAATCACAGGAAGAGATCTTTTTAGTCATTATCAGGGCTCTGTAATTCACATTTCATTAGAAAGTTTCACATAGACTTCAGAATACAAAAAAGACACTGGCAATTCTCTTGAGTAGAGGGAAATACGGTGCCCCTGATTCAAGACACACTGATCCTCATAGACAGTGAAAATATTGTTTGAAGGCTAACAATTTCAGCTCTTCTGAGATCATTAAAATAGCTATAGAAATGTC
The DNA here is from genome assembly GCF_015227805.2 of Hirundo rustica. Taxonomy (NCBI): domain Eukaryota; kingdom Metazoa; phylum Chordata; class Aves; order Passeriformes; family Hirundinidae; genus Hirundo; species Hirundo rustica. The sequence continues at coordinate 9,481,883 of NC_053457.1, read as the reverse complement.
TTGCCCCTGCTGTCTCCTGCTCCAAGTAATATAAAGGGATAAGAGTACTTGGGAAGTTAAAAACCAAAACACAAACAAATGCTCAAAGTACAAACAACTTTTGTTTGGGGAAAGGGGAAAATATAACAACACCAAGACTTACACAGTTACTTTCTATGCATTATATATGCTGCTTGTGGAGGCATAAAAATGAGGGTTTAATATAAAGTTTTAAAATGAAACAAGAACTTACAAAGAACAGCAAGCCCAGGAAACATGAAAATCATTTGATATGAGGAAGAATCCAAGTAATAAGCAAGTTACCTCTGAAAGTAAATTTATTTTTAGGATGGGAAATGAGCAAGATGCATCTCTCTCTCCTGTTGCTGGTGGCATAAGCACCTACATATTTACACAGCATAAGTCAAACCCTGAAAACTGTGACCTAACCTTTAACATTATCTGCTCTAGCAGGAAACTTTGCTCTGTTTTTAGGCACAATGTTTTTAAGTGCCATAAAGTAACCAAATGAGCATTCAAAGTCTGGAATTTCAGATCTCAACCCATAAAATGAATACGTTAAGTCGGAGCCATTCAAAAACTGACATTTAACCTCAGATGTCTACCAGGCTGTCAAATTGTGATATTCTCTTCCCTTCGGGTAACACTTCCTCTCTTTTAAAGCTGACACATAAATAGTGGCTGCTGTGCTTTGCTGACTGCCACAGACTATCCAGTATCACTTAGCTGGTGACACATTATGGCACCGGACTTTGTCACAGCTGTCAAGACTTCAACCTTTTCTTTATGCATCTTTGAAAACAACACAATAATAGTGTGAGACAATTTCTTCCCAAAACAGAGGCAGGCCAGCAATTGCACAGCTCAGCTCTGATGCAGAATACTTAACTATAAAGGTCACTTCTTCTGCTCTGAAATCCTACTTCTCCTTCTTCATGTGTTCCTAATGAAGCACCAGAGTATGCTTTCTTTTCTATAGTATTTCTATGAGTTTTACTAGATCTCCACTAATGAAAAATGTCAACATTTAGAGGTGTTATGGCCCAAGAGCATTCTCTGACTTCTGGTTATTCTTATATGTGAATGAAGTGAATTTTTAAGAGAGTTTTGGGTGCCATGTGGACCCCACAACTTCAAATATATGACCATTGTGAGTTCACAGACCTTGTCAAGAAATGCCTCACTCAGCATTGGTCTCTATCAAATGGCCACATCCACATAACTAAAGCTTATCCTGTGTGCCCATATACTCTTCCTGCACAGGTAACATTCCTTTGAGGGTTCTATGAAAAAGAACACCTGCAAATCCCTGGCTGCTTGGCCCTCACAGCCTCTTTTGACCACTCACCCAGCACACCATCACAGGTGCGGCTTTGTAGACCCACCACTGTCACTGCATATTCTCAGCTATGCTGAGTGCAACACAGAGCCAGTGACAGACTTTTCAGGCTTTGAAAGCAGCAAAAAAGGAACACTCAATCAGGGAAAGTAAAAGAATTCCAGGACGTGGAGTGCTGACAACACTGCTACATCTGGCAGACACCCCACGATGCAAATGCCAACCTGGAGAACCTAGCATCAGCAGAGGGAACACCGGGTCACAGGACTGAGGGAAGATTTATTTAGAAGGCAACTCTCTTCAGGAAGCAGTGACTCAGGCTGATGTAAAATCCAGCATATTTAGAGTGACATTACACATTCTACATATTGGATGTCTCTGAAAGAGGGATGTGTTAGTCCATCCACTCAAACACACATCTCCCCACACCACATTTCACCAGTTCCCGTGTTCATCTGACAATTTCCTGAGATCTTTCATCTTGCTGATTGTACAGAAGAAATAAACTGGAGTTGGGGGTAGTCTGTCCATGCAGTAGTAAGTCTGAGCAGCCTACCAAAACGTCATGTATTATTAGATGTGTGCAGGGTGGGTGGTAAGTGAGAAAGAATTAGTCACGACCCTTGTCAATGGGCTACAAAGGCAGATCCCAGTTGCAACTCTTCTCACTGAAAAAGCAGGAATGTTCTAGTCAGAATGAAGTTGTTAAAACAGGCACCTCACTTGGAAGTAAATCTGCTAGTACAGGAATGTCTGTATGAATTCATTAATGTGCTTTTAATTGCGTACAACTTTTTAAAGGCTACAAGTCTGGAAACATTAAGAGAAAGGACCGAGTTTCCATTTTTAAAGGAACTAACTTTTGTTTTATAACTTTAGGAATTCTAAAATATGAAATGGTTCCCAACGAATTTTCATAAAGGAAAATTCATTTAAGTACCACAGAAATTCTGGGTTTAAACGATTGATCAGTTTCTCCTTTCCTTATTATGCACTATTGTCCTTCACAGCTTCCTTCAGCATTTAAAACAAAAACATAAATACAGTGTTGACTTTATTCAGTGCTCCAATCATGCAAAATATGTAGGAATTAAATACATGCAGAGATTATACCCTGAGGGAAAAGTATATGGAGTCACAGTTGCAAAGCATGACTCGCTTTTTACCAAAGTGATTTGGCAATTCCATCACTATTTTCACTGATTAAATGAACAGGACTTAGGGCTCCAATTCCTGAGATGCAAATGGCTCAGCGAGCCGTAGCAGAGGTACGAGCTCTCGGCCAAACCTGCATTGCAATTTAGCAAAAGGAACATTTATCCTGCAGCAGAGGCCTGACTAAACAGGGCTGTAAGTGATGGCCCCTTGTCACTATAAACCAGTCCTCCAAAAGGCAGCAGCCAAATACGCCTGACAGGCCTAATAAGAAGGATCTGAGGTAGCACGGGATGATAGTGATGGTAGAGAGTTTAAATCTAAATCTGACAGCTCATCAAAGCAAACAAACTGCACGTAGGGTACACAAATGGGGACAGCTCCATCTATCACCTGGGAAGGCACAGCCATCATGCCAACAGGCAGCCAGCATGCTAAGACAGCAGTGGCTTAATGCTTTCAATTTGTTTGGTTTTATATCCCCATATTAACTTTTGTGGCAGGACAAGGAGGATTTGAATCATGTTCTTAAGAATGAAGAGGAAAACCAGAGTGCTTCCTTCAGACTGTGTGTCTCTTATTTCCTAATTCTAATGGATTTTGACCTGACTTTTTCCTTCACAGCTGCCATAATGCCTCATGCTGTCAGTGCTCTGAACCATCTACAGTTACTACACTGAACTTTCCAGTAACAAGTTTCCAAATTATTTTAATGTAAGATATCGTATGGTTACAGGTGATAATGCTGAACTAAATAATTGGACAAGCCAAATAACTGGTCTGTATTCTATTTACAGTAGGTTCATTCTCCTAATTTCAGGAATAGTTTTTTTTTTAATTTTTCCTTCTTTGCAATCTTCAATTTGTCACAAATAAAATATCTCTATATTTTAATAGGGTATTTTGAGGCACATTAAATACGTCAAAACTGAAAATACCATCCTTGGAGGTATTTTAAAAATGTGTGGATGTGGTGCTTAGGGACATGGTTTAGTGGTAGACTTGGCAGTGCTGGGTTAATGTTGCATTCTATGAACTTAAGGATCTTTATCAATGTAAATGGTTCCACGATTTTGAGACACTTAAACATCCGAGCGTGCTCAAACAATGACAACGTGTGGCTGCTCCTCTATTGCATTGTTCTCATTTTCTCTTCCTTCCAGAGCAGACTGTACTTATTTCCTTGTTCTCCTGTCTCATCCAGAAGTCCCATGCTTTCTGCATACTGTTTAACACTTAAAAAGGGTGAAGTCTAAATCCGTGACTAGATCTCTGCAATGCCAATAAAACAACAAAGCTGCTCGTTATGACATTGAAGTCTTTTACCTCAAAGTAACCAACCTCAGACTGGCAATCTGTACTCCCTTTCTTCCTCTAATCCTTGTCACAGGTGCCTTTAAACATTACTGAATCCTACGAGCAAACTTTCTCAATCTGTTATTTGGAGCAGCTGGGGAAAAACAACTAAACAAACAAACACACAAACAACAAACAGGCCCACACAAGTTATTTGAAGAACTTAAAAACTAATCTATTTAAATTACACTCCCAAAACAAGCTTCACTAAGTAGCACTCTCTACAAAGCCCTTCTTTCTGAACAGAGAGGAGATCAATTCTACCTAAAAGTCATTGTGCACCAACCATCAGCATACTCATACCCAGAGAGACACCAGGCTGCAGCCCAGTAACTCATGCCTCTGTAAAACAGGCTCATCATAATGTCATATACTGTACATATTAACAAGACTGAAGCATAGAAAAAATGGGGGGGGGGGGGGTGTTGTGTGCATTCTATTTCCCATTTAATCATGTCAACGAATTTCCAAAACTGCAGCAAAGAACACTCTCATCCGCCTCTTCCAGTTCCCTTACAAAACTAATTCAGCAGGAAACACACATAGCTGTCAAATCCATCCCATTTATTGAGCACTTGTCTGATTAGAAACAAAAGGAAGGACAAAGTAATCTTTGGAGGAAAGAAGAAAAACCGTAACACTGGATTATGCAGAGAAGAATCTTATTTGAGAACAAGAATGCTTCTGACATTTATCAAAACCACAAACTGACACTTCGAAAGGAAAAAAGAAGACAGCTCACGAGGCAGAGGTTAATTTGGTTTTGTTTAATTTTTTTCCCTCCAAAGGCTCATTCAATCTTCTGCCAATCCAACCCTGGAATAATCTCTCAGGTGTATCATCCTTAACAACCACTGCTTTCTTCTCAAAGCTTTTAAACATTCTAAATAAAATCTGAGAGAAGAACGTGTGTTTATTTTTCAATCTCCTCTTTATAGTTTTAGAAGCCCAGTTTATACTTCCAAGGAACTGGAAATCTAACCTCAATCATTTTCACCACCCTTTAGACCACCAATAGCTTCAACCCCTATGCCCCTGCAGAGTGATTCTGCCATGGCAGATGCATCACAGCCATTTCCAAAGCAGTGGCATAGTCCTGGGATGAAAAGTCAAACACAACTTTCTAAGTACTTCTAAGTTATTCTAGGGAAGCAGAGCAGTGGAGACGACAACAACCTTGTCTCTACAGAAGAGCTGTAACATGAGGGAAAGATAAAGTACCTTTCACCTGCCTGATACAAATTATGAGTGAAAGAGATCTGCTTCCAGGCTTATTCAAAATTTTTGTCTCTCTGAATACAGTAATAGGGGAAAAATATTTACTACTGCTCTGATTTGTAGAACACTTTTTTAAAACAGTGTAGAAGAACTTGAAAGTTATCAGATACTAAATACATTCTGCAACCACTTTTGAAACCTTGGCACAAAGAGCCTCACGAGACAACACAGCTGCTACCCTTATGAAAACTGTATTTTCTTTAACATGCCAAAAAAACCAAACCAAACCGAAGAAGTCAAGCAGAGGCAAAAGGGGAAAAAAAAAAAAAAAAGGATCAAGTAAAGATAAAACTATACCATAAAAATATACCATTGAAGATTTTAACTGATCTATGGATCATTTTTTGCTTGACTGTCAGTATTACATAGTCTCCAAATGACCAATATTAGAGAAATAACCAGTAATTATTATTTATTGGCCAAATAAGACCCTCAGACCACCTTGAGGGTACACACCTTGCCCACCTTTGTAAACCTGCTCTATAAAGAATGCATGGCAGCAGTAACAAACTCTCCAAGGAAGCCATATAAGCAAATTCAGTTTTTCAGATGAAAAGGAGAAAAAAACCCCAGGAATAGAATTACAATCCACTTCCTTTATACTTCATAGTCATCCTAAAAAATGGCAATGCCTCTTTATCACTTCCCTACCTACATGTACACCTTTTCAGTGAGCATTTCTCTAAAAAGCTTTGAGCAACAGGGTTTGTTTCATGGGGCTTTTGTAGTCTAACTGCTCAATACATGATAATGAAAATAAAATAAAAAAAATCTAAAAGCACTAAACAGCTAAGGAAAGCCCCCACCACAAGAAAAAGAAGCTTGTCTTAGTCATTTGGGATGACTTAGTCTTGGGGAACACAGATAAATGATGACTTACAACTAATTCAATGGAAATAAAGAAATCTATTCAACAATCCTCTGACCCCAAAACAAAACAAAGCAAATATCAGCAGGCAGCCTTTAACACAGAATTTTATATTTACTAGGGTTTTTTCCTTTTGTTTTCCAAACAGGAATGTTCTCAGTACAGTGAAAAACTATGAAAGAGCTGCTCAGAATGTGTCTTTACATAGATCTTTATTAAAGCATTGAGTATCCATCCACAAGCACTTGGGACACAGGAGAACTGTACCTGTGCACCTGCTATGTGCAGCTACCCCTTCCCTGATAATTCCATCTCCACAGTCATTGCAACAGTGCTTACAAAACACCACTTAAAAATACTCAACTGTTCTGCCAAGACAGTACAGAAAACTAAGAATAAGCCTGTAATTCAATGCTCTTTCTCTACAATGCTTAGTTTCTAATGTTTTTGAATGTGTACAAAATGCATATTCCCCCTACCACAGAAAAGCTCACCTTTTGTTCAAAATGGGAATAAATTCCTTTCTGCTGCTGTGAAAAGAAAACCCTTCATGGCACACTCAAAAGACCTTTTCAGTTTAGATTTTAAAAAGGTAATCTGATGTAATGAAAATTGCTTGAAAACATCTGGACTAAAGTAAAATCCAACAAGGAGCAACGGATAGGCTATTTTCAGCCTCGGGACATTCTGTTTCTTGCTTAAAAGCCTACATTTGTAGTGCTGACATCTCTATACAATGCTCACGTCTGTTAGTACTGTCCAGACAATTATAAAAATGATTTATCAAAAACTCAGTCACCAGAACAATTTGGTACTTCAAAATTCCTTCTATTCCAGTTTCACTGATTACAGCAATCACTTTTTCCAGCAGGTCATTCAAACAACAAAACAAACAGGAAAGTCTGTCATGGTTCGTAAGACCTTCGAGGAGACAGGAGTGGGGTGAAGCCTTATTAGAACATAAAGATCTCCCAAGATATGCACATACTTAACTGTAGCAGCGCTCTGTGTTTGGTCTTTTTCAAATGAATGAAAATCTAGAACTCAACCATAACCCAGTTAAACTACACTGCATTTGCATCATCTTCAGATGTTACATCTACAGTAATTTTTTTTAGATGAAAGCTTGAAAAAACAGTAAAAAAAATGGAACCATAATTTCCAAAATTACCCAGGTAATTTGAAAATTTTCTCAAATTAATTTTGAGGTTATTAAAGATAAGACTATACACCCACAAAGGCTGTGTGATTCTGTGGCTGTCTGCAATACTGCAACTGAAGTAGAGTATTTCATTGATGAGACAGTTCCTGATTTTATTCAGTTATCTCAAAATGCAACCAATTCTTCTCAGAGAAGAAGCAGACACACTGCCAATATTTGCAAGTCTGATTGTTTTGCTCAGTTCTCTATCATTTAGTATGCTCTGTCTTAACTCAGTTCCTTGTATCTGACATTTTCTGAAAGTATCAAGTCCAGGCCAAACATGCTAGCATGCTAGGTAATAGTATACATTTAAATGAGAAATTACATTTTGGCCAAAAAATGCACTAAGAACATTCTGCAGATGTTATCCCAGGTTTTACAGATTTGCACCACAATCAGCAACACACATGTACTAGGTGTTCCAGTGAAATACAACAGTGTTCTTCTATTTACTTTAACTATTCTTAAGTGCAAAGCCTTGACTAACAAGACTCCTTGTAAAAAGCTCCAACACTCCTTGCTTTCAGAATATTCTCTTATATTCTGGAATCTGCACACAACACCTGCAGTAGAAAACTGGTATTTTAGAAAGTGTGTCTGCACATACTGCTAGGCCAAAATTAAAATGGCAAGGATTAGTGAAAACAAAAACCAATTTCTAGTACAAGAGTTAACTTCAATTTTGCAAGAAAAGGAAACCAGACTTTTGCAAGGCCAAAACATATATAACATGGATGTGTGGTATTTGTGGAAAATAGAAAAAGTTCTATTTATAGATAAATTTCTTTACATATTTATCTTATTACTTAGTTTATGTGGTTTTAAATTACACCAAGGGGATTTTTAAAAAGGCATTAAGTGAAGTTCTAAAATCTTACAAATAGAGACTTGCATGTAAAAGCAGATGGTAACAAAATCTCCCACGTCAGCTGTTCTGGACTTCTGAAAGGATCCAGCATGCAGTAGCACCCATCATGTAAGTTTTGGTGGAAAGAAGTGAGGAATGGAACTCCTTTTCTAATCTTGTATAACTAATTACAGCTGTAATTCTAAGACAACTATTTTTGAAGGGTGTAGAAAAATAGCAATATACTCCTTCAGTTTGACAAGTGATTTAATTTTCTTGCTATATGGCTTTTTATCAGGTTTTAGAATAAGCTGAGATTTGTACCACAAAAAAACCCAACTGCTAACAGTCAGTTTTGAGGCTAAAACCAGTGAACTCATGCTTGACTGGAGAAGGAGAAAGAGGAGCACAGAGAAAGAAGTCTGGTAAATTCTTCCCTTATGCTGAAGGTTCTCCTCTGCAATTAAGTATAAAGAAGGAAAGAGACTGGTCTTTGTAGACATCATTATAATTTTTCTTTCAATCTCATAGAATAATCCGAAGGTAAAAGTTATACAGTTTCTTTCATAACAGAAAGCATTTCCTGAATGCTGAATTTACATGGGAATCAACAGCAAACACGCAATGACTGGCCATTAAACAGACTGACTGGCTTCAAACAGCTTTCCCAAAAGACAAAAAGACCACAGGGCATCCACACACAGGCACTGCAGACAAAGACACTGTTTTCTCTATACTAGAAGCAAATCTAGCAGTTGGGAACTGAGTATTACACAGCAGAGAGTGTCTCTGTAGAGACAGTGATAGCATATCCCCTTTAAGTATTCCTGCTTGAGTCAAGTAGCACCAGGGGTTTAAAGAAAGCCTGGAAAAGAAAATTTTGAAAACCTAAGTGCCTTGAGTGATTCAAGCATTTAAAATGTCAATGACCTTTAGCATTTTTGCTTCTTAAAAAAGTCTGTTGTATAGATGCTATACCTTTCTGTCAGCAACATCTCATATTGCACACTATGGAACAACAGACCCTGCATGACAAGGCCACTTGTCAACTCTCAGCTTCAATCCAGCCAAGCCATAAGAATGTAAAAATGGACAATAGTTCCATGTACAACAGAACAGTACAACGAAAGCATATCAGCAAAGGGTTCCTAGAAAAGTCTAACAGCAAGGAGCACAAGTAATCAGCAGCACCTCCTCATTTGCAGTAATCAGTATCAGAAATTCCCAGAGTCCACCAAAATATCTCTGTGGGTGTCAATGAGATCTTTCTAACAGCAATTTCTCCAAATTCCTTCAAAACCTGGTGTAAGGCCACAGCATCCTCTAGCTCCCCTGACAAGAGTTTCCACAGCCCTCTATTCAGTGTCTCAATAATTACTTTTGTCTGGTGTTGAAACACATGCTAATAAAACTCATCTGGTGTCCTTTAACTGCTGTACTAGAAGAATGGACAGTCATCTCCTCTTCACCCTCTCTTATGTTTCTTTTGGCCAACACTGTTATACCCATTACTCATGTCCCACAACTAAGATGAAATAGTGAAATGATCATAACTTATTTAGATATTCCTCATATAGAAACTATTACATACGTTTGCATCATTCCTGACTCCTCTCTCTGTATCTTCTCCATTTCTGAAACTTTCCACCAAGATGATCAAAGACTCCAGACAAACAAAATACAGTTACGGATTCACTGTATTGTACCTGCAAGACGCATTGTGATCCATTTTTCAGAATCACTTGCCCAGAAGCTCAGAGACAATCATTGCCTTTGCCACACAAATTTACCTAAACTCAATCCTTTGTCTATGCCATTTTCAGATTTAAACACTCCCCTGTTCCTGAAAGGGCAGGACAGATGCAAGCAATAAGAGCAAGAGTTCATTGACAAGAATTATGCTTAAGCTCTAAGAGACTTTAAAGCAATATAATAAAAACAAAGTATGTTCAGCACAAGGAGGCCCAATCTAAAGCAGCAGACCATGTGATTCTCTTAAATGATACAGCCCTACTTTTCCCTTCAGGTAAAGTTGCTGCTATCACAGATCAGTCTAAGGTATAAGCCTTGAATGACCTAACTAGCCTTATACCACGTACTTGAGAAAAAGAAAAATAACTTGGTTTTGCCTGGAAGTGGATTGGCAAATCTAGAAGAAAGAAAAATAAAAACTACTACAGTACATAGCACTGCGGAGCAAAAGCATGCAATTAATACCCAGCCCATCATCATTCCCAGAAATAAAGCTCATCTATAACACACTGTGGGTTCCAATACAGCTCCATCCATAGTGGTTTCACCACATTTCCTTTTCTGTTTGTTGCTTATTCTTTCCTGGCTTCTAAGTTCTGGGAAAACAGACGCGAGGGTGACTTCCAAGTGACAAGAATTTTGCATGTACAAAGAAAAATATTAGCACTAATAACCTTCATCCACTAAGTAATAACTTGAAAAAATCCTAAGCATGCATGCCAATATCAACAGACAGATGGCAAAACAAATTAATACAACACTGTGGAAATTCAGCAGAGAACAGCAAAATAGTCAGATTAAGTGAATAGCCACCAAGATCTTTACATACATTATTCTATAAACAAGTTCTATCTTCTACAAAATTGTAAAAAGGAAACAGAAAAGAATCCAAGCTTCCCAATTTACTTCCCTATACAAACAGGAATTATACTTCCACATGTTAACTGGCATTCAAGAGAATCTTTTGAAAAGTGTGAGGGCTCCCTCTTCTGACCAAACACTTTGACCAAACTCCAAAACTTGTAGGCTGTGTTGTTCCAGAAAAAAATCTTGGCTCACATATGAGATACTTATTTCCTATTAATTAAGAAAGATGAGAGTGTTTTCATCTTAAGGGAAAATAAACCTAAGCCAAATAAACTGGTAATTTTTGTTATTATAAGAAAATTGACTTGAATCTTACAAAGTAGTGTTTAAAAATAATGCATATTTTGATAGTATAACTTGCAAGGAACTACTTAAAATAGGAAGCCCAATGCAAGACAGATATGACAGTGTTTAAGAGATTAATAGATGAGGTGAGCTGTGTCCATAATCAGAAAATAACAAATGCCACTTTACAAGCACAGACCTATTGAAGTAACATCTGAATAATCCTCAAAACAGACACCACTAGATTTACACAGCTCCCTTCTAAATCAGACTACAAAATCCTTGGTTAAGCAGGCACTGAAAGTCAATAGTGCCCAATGATATAAATACATATCTGACAATCACAGACTCTTTTTTAATCTTTTTCTTTTAATATATATGTGTGACCACATCTCCTTCTGTTGGGCTGCTGCCAAATGAATCAGCCTTTGGACTCGTTACTCAGGCCAGCTTTCCTTTCAACCACCCTCCTCAGCCTTGGCTGTGCAAACCTGAAACAGCTCCTCTGCACCCTCAAATCACGGGATAAACAAGAAAATACACAGGCCAGTGGTAAGCCCTTAGTCATTAACTCACAAATACAATAAATTCAAAAGCACTACGACTCACTACAGCCAGGATATTTAGGTCATTTCCACAGAGGATGTCAACTTTCACACAAGAGCTGCTCGCTTAGACTGCAAGTATTCTTTGAAAGCAGATGCCTTGTTAATTTACAAAACTTGGAAAGTTCACACATCCCTTTAAAATACAAAAATTCAAGTATTTCTCTGCAACATCCATCCCTTCCACCTGTCCTGTTCACTAAACTCAATACATTCAACAAAGCAAGCCAGGGCCTGCTTTTGCTCCTAGAAGGGGCGACTCTGTCATAAACTCTTCACAGTTTCTTATTTAAAATACTGCTGCACACTCTTTTAACTCGGTTGAAAATCTGTGTATGAAACACATCTCCTCCCTTCATCTGCAAACCACACAAATAAATCATCATTCCCAGGATACAGAAATTTCCTTTTCATCCTCATGGAAGATTGATGCCCGATCTCTAGTTTATTTCCCTACTGTTCCTCTCCTCTGGAGACAGCTGATATTACTTACGCTCTCTGGCTGATGATCTCTGAATCTAATCACGCAGAGCTTCCAAATTCCCAAATGTACAGTGTGAGCACATCAGGACAAGCTCAGTTGCGCTTGTAGCAACATGATGCAAATCTGGTGTGTTCCTGAGTCAGATTTTTAACCGGACAGCACTCATACTTTCAAACCTTCTCATTTAAGCATGTACACTCCAGTAACACACGAAACAGGCCGAGCTCATTTTGCTTAGCAGGACAGTCAGCAGGAGCAGGGCCTGACTGTCCACAGCTCCACCACGGAGCCACGGCAGCAACCCCCGAGATGAGAGCAGGGAGCACTACAGCTGCAAGATGGGGGAGCACTGCAGCTCTCTGGCTTGCAAGTATGATACCACCGGGATGTTTCCAGGTGCCTTTCGTCAGTAGTAATAAGACTGTGCTGCATGCAAAAGAAAATTCATTCTGTGGAAGAGCAGCCCCCACATTCAATGGAGACAGGCACCAGAGAGAACAGAACAGCTCCTCTGATCACATGGCCCAAGCAGACAGCTATTCACATACACAACCAACAAAATTCACTTCAGATCAAATTTAGTTTCCACTGAGGCTTAGTAGAGCTTAGCAAGCCCCTCCCAAGAAAACAAGAACATGTGTTTTAGAAGTACTTCTGAAGTGCTGAAGAGAAATACAATTTCTACTGCAGCTTATTAAATCTTTCATTATGCTTTAATTAACATAGTTTCTGACTGTCAACCAGGATGTACATTACAACTTGCATTTGAGATCTGCTATTCATTTCTCTTTTCCATCCTCCCCATGAAAATATTAATACCTAATATTTAAAGCTATAAAACCCACCCTAGTCTTTCAAAGGCTCTACAGTTTAAATTCACCACCTCACCAAATAGCAAAATTTTCCTGTGATACCAGCACTGTCTATACAAACACCACTGATATATAACATTAAAGTTTTACAAAAAAGGAAAAGAAGACCAACAGTTTTAAAAACAAAAAAAAATTACAAGGGAAATATTAATACAATTTCTTAATAAATCTGGAAAACATAAAACAGGAAAAGGGCACTTCTCACCTTACCCTCAGGAAGCTTAGATATTACTGAAGAACCCAGATTACATGTACAAAGTTTAAAATTAAGACCGTTTATAAAGTATAATTATTGTTTCAGCTGAAGTTATCAGCTAAATAGCTACTCACTTAGATATCTGACAATTGGAAACATTTACTCTTGAAAATGGAAATAAAGCCAAAAGCATTGAGACATATAGGCAAAACAGTCACTTTTATATTACTTTTCTTCCTATTTTAATCAACTGGTTTTACCTTCTCACAGAAGTCAGTAAGAGCTGTGAAGTCCCATTTCTTGGAATAAGCAACGTTGTATCTCAATATGGCCTCCTAAGGAAGAAGCACGACAAAACAGAGCTCAGAGATAATTATTAATGGCAGAAAAAACATTTTAGGAAATTTCCTTGTTGAAGGAACAGCACCATCTGGTGGCTAAAGCCTGCCACAGAGCCTATCAAAATCCAGAACACTTAATTTGCTCAATTAATATAAAGCAAATCCTTGATACGGAACACTGTTTTGGGTTTAGCAATAAATAAGCTTTATTCTATGGGGTTTTTTCTCCTAATATAAAACAACACAAGTCATATCTCCCAACAAACAACATAAACACTCGCTCTTGTTAACAGTACCAATAAAAAGCATTCAAGGTATAAAAGCAATATAGCAGAAGATGTACTAGCTTAGGAACTTAAAGAATTAGAACCTCAGCAAAATTAAATAGACCATTTACAACAACACCACCATTAAAAAAAATCACAAGGAAAAAACATCAAACAAAATAACATCAAGGGAAGTCTTCTCAGTTGCTGGGGAAGCTCCATTTGTTCATTTAAAATTTACTTAGGGCTTTTGCATCCTCCTCCTTCCCTGCCTAAATAACCTAAATTACATTCTTCTTCACCAACAAAACATAATAGCAACTCTAAGCTCCTCCAAATCAATACTTTGTGCCAACATAACTGTAAGAGTTACCAAAAGAGCATTAGCCTCCAAAATCTACAGATTTTTGTCAGCAGCTTGAACTGTGATTTTAGTGAAGTGATGCAAAGAGTTCTATTTCCAACCCTCTCACCTGTGCATCCCCGACCATCTGGCTACAAAAAGCCCTCACGCAATGTTTATCACAGACTAGTACATACTGCTGGACAAACACAGTCTTGTGTAGACTTTAAAAGCGAAATTCATTTAAATAATTTGAATAAATTCACTGGCAACACTTAGTACACATTAAGAACCTTCATTCTTTAGGAAGTCCCTTGAACAGCAGAGACTTTTTCATAATTTATTTTTCTAAGTCATTAAACAAACAGAACCAAGCCAGAATCACTGTCAGTATACAGACAGCCTGAAAGTATTTATATGCATATAGACTTGATTTCAAACTGACAGGCTTACCTTCAAATCATGTGAGCAGGTAAATTTGTTAAGTAAGGCAGTTTGGATTAGTTCCCATCGACTTCCAGCAGTTCTATCTCCATTCTTTAAAGTAAAAGCCCAAAACAAAGTTAAATTAAGTTATTCAAAACATAAAGACACATTTACTCACATCTGTAAAACTGGTATGTGAAAAGACAGTATATTTATATAGAGGCTATAAGAATTCTTTGTTTCTGAGTCAAGTATCAATAATCATTGTGGAGTTTTTACTACAGGACACACTTGCTGATTATATTCACCCCAGTCTGAAGTATTTCAGTGGGCATGTGTAAGTCTCAAGCAGTGACAAGAAATACCAGACCAACAAAGCACACAGGGCTAATCTCTGCAATTGTTTTAGCAGAACAACGGTCAGAAACAGCTCACTATCAGCAAAACCTGACAGCATTATAACCAAACTGTGCTTACAAATTCATTCACATCTGTTCAAATTGCTTCACACACACGAAATACATAACATATAAATACATAAGTAAATATATTGTTGGTAAGAGTTCAAGTTTACACTCCATCTAAGTATAGATACATATATATATATATATGATCAAATCATTGGCTAAGCAAAACAATTACCAGGGGGAAAAAAAAAAGTCTTCTGCTCTGAAGCATCATGACCCAAAATCCAGTCTTTCAGACTTGATTTTCTAATTCCATAGTCAGTCTGACAATTGAGCAAAAGCAGTCAACTGAAAACTCATCTATGTAGAAACAAACTTATTTGATTACACAACTGTAAGTACTTAATCTTACCTCATCCTCTACAGGGTATAAATTCTGTTCTGAGCAGGGCATTTTAACATGCTTGTTGTCCCACAAATCTTTGTAGTGAGTTGGAAAAGGTTTAGGTACCTCTCCTTCCCTCAGAAGATCCACCTGTAACACAAAGACGGGGGGAAAAAAAAAATCACTCTACTTTCAAGTTCTTAAATGGAAGAAATAAAAAGTAAGCAAAAATACAGTTTAAAAAGCTCTGACCTACAGCCACTCTTTTTGGAAAGGGGAAAGCTACAAACTGACCACATGATAGCTAGCTACTCAGAAAAAAATCCCTCTGTTAATCTTACATTATACTGTTGAAAAGAATGCCACCTGAACACACTCAAATAAAGGTAATATATCCAATTACTACATATCCAACCATCAGCTAAAGATTTCCTCATTTATCAATTTAAGTATCTACATTTAAGCATCTAGTATTTTCATCCAAGTATATTCAAAATGTAGTTACAAATGTAACCATAGTCATGTGCAGAAATAGTATTTTTAAAGCTAACACTGAAAGGTATGAGGAATCATTATAGATAAAACAGTATCTCAAGCTTACTCCACAGAACATCAGAAAAGTAAAAAAAAAAAAAAAAAAAAAGTAACACCACATTCTTAAAGATTTAATTTGCTATTCAGCCCTCTAGCAGTCCTAAGTCTCTCAGAATATGTACTTAAACTCAATGTTCCTTTCTTCCAGTTGGGATTCATCCCATAGTTTTCTGGTCATGTTTTATTTCAACAATAACTGGATTGCATACTACTCCAAAGGATTAAAGGAAAACTTAGCAGATTTGATCTAAAATGCAGTGTAAAACTGCAAGAAACTCTGCTTCATTCTTTGTCTTTTCCATATCTTGACTATCTTGAGCCTTTTGTATGTCTTGAACCCAAACCAGAATCACATTAAAATGACAACATAGCATGAAAATGTGGGAAGTACCAATTTTACTTGTAGACATATTTAAATTCCCAACAGCTCAGTGAAGGAAGCACTCAAAACCCCCCCACAAAACAAAATTACTTGCCCCTAACAAGATAGAGGCAGCAAAACCATTATCATGTTCCTTCTGGATCTGGTGCATAGATCCTAATTCTATGCACCAGAATAACCAATTTTCAGGAGGATCAGTTGCCCGGATCCACTTGCGAGGAAAGGCAAGAAACAGGGCGAGCAGGATGTCAGAATGTCAGACTAACACGTGGCATTCCACGACATTGAACACTTGAGGCAATGCAGTGCAGTACCGTACCCTGACGGTCACGGTGTGGCTGGCTGAGGGCCGCAGGTGAGGCAGGCGCGCCCCACACGCCGGCATCCTTCTCATCTCTTCAATCGGGGTTCCAAACCATTTCTTGTTGCTTGGCAGAGGAGGTGGGGTGTATTTAGCAACCCTCCTTCCTGGCCTCTGGGGTTTGAATTCACACTTTTCTTTCCTGCTGTTAAAACACAATGCATTGAAATGCTTTATTTCCACTGAGAAAAGTGACAGGCGAGTACACAAACTTTCACCCCAGCATTACAATATGAGCAGTCAGTTTATCTGCCAGCCTTTGCTGCGGCCTCAGGCCAAAGCTTTATTTGGGGAGAACTCCCACCACCACCACCAAGCTTCCCCTCCCCAAGACACACAAGTACACATCTACCAAACACACTCCTCTCTACAGGCTGACAAAACCCTTCACAGAACTGCAGTGGGTTAGCAGAGCAGGGTGTTCTCTGCAGAGGAATCCTTCCCAACACGATCTCTTTAGCCATGGACAGTGCCCCAGTAGAGATGTGCAAAACTACCCTCTTGCCCTGCTGGAAGGACTTGAGTCAAGTCAAAGAATTGCATGTTATACCAAAATACAGAGTCCTTTTGTTCCCGTTCACTCCTTAGATTCACTTTCTCAGCTCCCACTGAAATCCAAGGTCTTCAGAGCAGAGATTATCCTTTGGTCCTTCCACATCACCTGGCATGCAGAATCCTGTGTCATGCTCAGGGCTCCTGTTTCCATTGCTGCAGTGTAACCACCAGTCCTTCTCTCTCCCAAATTATGAATAGAGCCAACAACAAACAACCCCCCCCCCCACCCAAACCCAAAAGCATCAACAAAAGACCCAAAACATCCCTACAATTGCTCTCAAAAGTGAATTTTTCCATGTCTATTTCAATTAAAGCATCAATAGCATTGATAGTTCAACAAAACAGATTCGCTATTTTTGACAGATCAAACTAAAAAGAATTCTAAGAATTGCACTGGACAAACATGTCCTTCAAAAACCCCACAAAAAGCCCCATTAAAAACAAGTTCTTTCAATCTTAACGTCAGTTGTATCTTAGAATACATTTTGCAAAAACCTTTATACAATCCAACCTCTGAAATTCTATCACCGAAGAGGAAATTCCCAAGCATGAAAAAACCAGATGAAGAGGCAGACACAAGGCTACCTTTTCTCTTCAACTTTAGGTATCCTCATGAAGTGAGAAGTGATTTTGGAGTCTCTCTTCACACTCTGTTTTGCACCTTTGCACTCTGATGATGGAGCAGGAGAGGTCCCAGGAGCCTTTGTATGCAGACTGTCCTCTTTAACAGAATTATCGACTTCCTCAAAGCCTTCACAGCCCTTGGCAGAAAAACGTGATTTCCTTGACTCCAATTCAGCATCCTCGTATTGAATTCTGAAAGATTTGTTTATGGGTTTTGACATATTGATCTCCTCTCGTTCATCCAGAAATGGACTTGTTTCTTCATCGGCCTCTGACCCATGGCAGCTATTCTTAGAATTATCCACGTCCATCGGTGATTCTGGTTCACTTTCTTTCTCAAAAGCTGGCGAGTCCCCTGAACTGCTCTGACACTTGCTCAGCTTCCCAGGACCTCCAAGATCAGATATGCAGGCATCACAACCAGCATCTGAAAGTGGACTTTCTGGGACTACATCTCCTTCCTCTTGCTCACCCATTAAACAGACAGAATTGCAACTCTTCAGCTTCTGTGAATTGCACGAAGCCACTTGTCCATCTGTCTCGATGTCTTTCGAAGAAGGTTTTGAATTTCCTGTTTTTGAAGCCCGGCCTGCTGACAACTTCCTCTGAGTCCAAGTGGCATTGCTTTCCTCACAGCCCCTCTGCTTGCCAGTTTTGTGCATCTGATCAATGTTGGCATTTTTAAACAGGTCTGCAGACTGCGGGCAATTCACGGGATCTGTATCTAAGAGTGCATCTTTTTCCTCAGCCTCCCAGTTACACATGCTGCCTGTCTGAGGCAAATTTACTTGCTTTGCATCAGCTTCCACAGATATATTTGCACAATTTTGCTGACAAGTATTCTCTAGCTTTTTCACATCATGCTCACAAAAGTCCTCTTTTTTAATGGAAGTCATCGTAGGATTTGCTTCAGTATTGTTATTAATTTTGCTCTGTAGGCTGTAGAAGAGAAGTAAGAGAATTAATTCAGTATCGTACTTCCGAATGAGATTTCTGTGCATATTTTTTTAAGGAACAATGAAAAACAAAAACCACAAAGTACAGATTTTATTCATTCTACTCTGTAATTGAGCACTACCAGGAGCAACAGGTTTTACTGCATGAGGACTGTAGCTCACTAGCAACCTGTTTCCATTTAAAGGCTTCAATGGATGACCAATCAGCTGTTTACCTCAGGAATCTATTCCAGTCATTCATTATCCTTATCTTAAATCTCAACGTTATGACGCTATTATTTACCTGTTTTCTCCAGATGAAAAACAATTAGAAGTTGTGATAAAGTCCTCTATAACTTTCGTTTTTATCCATTAAATACAGTGAGCAAGGAGATTATTTGTTTTATGGCCATTCCCTCAGAGCTACAAATTCATCAAGGAAGAGGGCACAGCAGTCCATAGTCTCCTATTACTCCCTTACTTATATAAACAGTCCTTGACTTCAAAAAAACTCCACACAAAAGCTCAAGTCTAAAATATATTTCACACTGATAACAAAAACTAAAAGATATATTGAATCAGGAGGTGTTCAAGAGACAACTTGATTTGTCTTCATGTAAGGCAGGGCAGGATAGAAACATGTCCTAATGGTTACACAGGGAAATGGAGTGAGTTTTGTATGACCAGATGTCAGAAAGTAATTTCACATTTACGTACTAATTTGTGTGTCAGTGTATTGATAAAGAACATTACTTAGAGGACACAGGAATATTAAAAAAAACCCAAAACTGACTACCCTTGGTGAATACACCACTCTGAACAATATCTTCTCCTGAATGTATTGTTACAACATTGTACACTCCCAATGCAAACTGAGCACACTAAACTCTCTATGTCTGGTCACTGCCCACCTTCCCATTTACACCAAAAAAGAAAATATACATTCACCACACCATCCTAAATTCAGCCACTGAACATTTTAATAGACTATAGATTCCTGAAGGCATTAATGTTCTCCATGAATGGTAATAGATCCTCTTCTAAAAGACCACTCAAGATAAAGAGAGATGATTGCTTGGGATTTCATCCACAGGGATCATTTGACAACAAAGGGATTCTAGAGGGCTTTATCTCACAATAGTTTAACTTCCCATGTACGCATTTATTCCTGCAAATTTTGATGAACAAAAACAAGTTACGATACTGCTGCTATCTCAATGACTCTTTAAAGGTACTGACAAAATCTGTTGTCAACTTGAAAAATTAAATCTAACACAAAGGCAAATTTAAATTAAAATTGTGATGTTAACTGCAATAGAAAGGCACATGAAACCTTAACACAGCAAATCTGCTTCCTAAAATTGCTGAGGCTCTAATCTGTCAGCAGGAATGGTGAAGGGCACTGAAGACCAATACTCTAAAGGGAATTTAAAAAAAATAAAATATTTCATTCCCACCTTAAGAATCCTCTTAACATCCTTGATTTAGTGGAATCTGTAAGCCTGTAATTAGCCCTGCATACTTCTGTACTAATCATTATCACAAGTTCTCACAGCTATTTTTAGCACTGCTATGGACTTTCATCTTTATTTATTAGAAAACATCAAAGAAAAATGTAACAGTACATTAACAACTGCAACTACAGAAAAATAATATCTGATATTCCTCTGCACCAGACAGTTCAATTCTTCGGAGTATAACTTTAAGGCAGCCCTGCAAACATTTGTCCTGACAGACTACATTAGCCAAAAATATCAAACTTTACCTGATACCCCTCAGCAGCAAAAATTTGTAACATCTTTCATTAAAAAAAACTCAATGCACATTTGAGCACCTGTAAATTCTGGCTATGATTAAATCAAGCTGCATATGTTTAAACTACCATTGCAGTCCAATGAGACAAACCAAAACAGATTTTTGTCTGTAAATTAACAAAACAGCGAGTTGGTCACAGGACTATCAGTGCAAATCTGCAACTGTTAGTGCTCTGTGTCAAACAAAAGTGAAAGCAGAACTTTCCCAAAGGCATAATCTGATATTACAACTGAATTGATCCAGTGTTGGGCTGCCACTGGAAGCAGCACTCCCACACTTCGCCTTCCCTTGCTCCAGGCTCCCCTCTTTTGCTTTGCATGAGCAGATGTATCTATTCACCCAAACACTGACGTGCTTCAGGAATCTATGCCAGCAATAAGTTTGGGCCTGGGGTGTTTAGAAAGGATGGGTGGGGGACTGGTTAGCTGTTTGCAGTGAAAGTATCTGTCAGTCAAGAGGATGAGCCAAAGTAAGGAAAGCAGCAGAAATGGGGCTGCTTCCATTTAGCCAGCTGTAACGGCAACCTGCACTTCTAGCTCCCACAGGCCCCCTCACAGAATACAACTTTGTGAACAGGTTTATGTTGTGCTTTTTACCTTTTGGACTCCGTTGTCTTGGGTCCTTTATTCTCCAACCAAGTGGTAATTGTCCGCTGTTTACAAACTGAAAAACCACAGTCACTGTTATTACATGAAACATGATAAAACTGCAACATCATTGCATATGAAAAAGATAACTTGTACTGGCTGAAGATAAAAACACCTCCAATTAAGCCCTCATTAGCATCTCTACCATAGGGAGCATCCAGTACTAAAACTACATGTGATGCAATATTTAACTTGCATCAGTCAGCAGCTGAAGGTTTTGTAACAATCTTTATAAATTCCAGGCACAGTGGGATTTGTTTCACTGAACCTTTTTTAAAAATATAGTCAAAAGGTTAAAAATATACAGTGAATGTGTAGAGTTCAAAAAATCCCCAAAGGAACTTAAACTTTCTAGCTCTCATCATTACCTTTAATCATCACCACCACAGTGAGCCCCAAAAGCTTCTGCTGCATTTTGGAATGAAGAGGCAACATATATATAATTTAAAATTAAAATATAATTTAAAATTAAACAAAAAAAAAAAAAAAAAACACAAACAAGGCATCTTTGAGGACCCATCCAAGAACTTTATGTGTATGTAGCATACTGTGAAACAGAAGGCTCAATATAAGCAGAGCACACACTAGAAGTGACAAGCACGCAGAAAAGGAGCTTTTCCTTTCTCCTCCATCCATAAACAGTTTGAAGAGCTTTTCAGTGCTTACTCTCCTAAACAGCAACAAAATGAAGGACACAATTTCTTCAGATTTACTAGCAACAACACAGTTCCAATCTTATCTGTGTTGTTGAAGCTCAGACAAGCTTTCAATAGAACAGCAACACGTGAACTAATTATGCAGAGACTTGTGGGGGGAATGGGGAGAAAAAAATGCAAGCAATTCTTTCAAAACTGGAAAACAGTCTTTATTAGTATAAGGGGTGTTTGGTGTAGTTATTTAAAGATATTCTGCAAATCTGGCAACTAGATTCAAGTCCCTTTCTTTCCATTTGCCAAAAGAAAGCATCTCCCTTCCACTGCTGACTGTGCAAGGTGTTTGCTCAGTGCTTTCAGCTGGGTAAGGAACAGCTGGAGTACCTTACTCTAACAATAGTTTTGCAGAACTTCAAAACCAGCAAATCACATCTGGCTCTTCTGATTGTGAGTATGGGAAGTCCCAGCAGGGCTCTGCAAATGGAGGTTGTGTAACTTGTAACAAAGACGGCTTAGGCCATAGGTAACTTAAGAGACATTGTTTCATAAAGACTTTCCCTGACATTCAAAGGCCTTGAACGCTTTTATACAGCTGTTTATCAAAACCCACGGAGGATACCACAATTTTTAGAATGAGAAGTAATCTCCAGGAAATACTACCATTATTTTCAGTTGTTCTGTAATGGTACAAACACAGTGCAAAACTGCCACCATGTGACTGGGTTAACCAGGGAGCAGTGCCAGGCTGGATGGAGGCTACAAGCACAAGGACACCTGTGTTATATTCAGCCACTTGTAAACACTCAGCTTCACCCCACTCAGACACAAATAACAGACTGACAGATTTGGTGAACTAAGATATTTTTATTTCCAAAGATTCACTAAATTTAAATCTAATAGTCGTTCTGATTAGCAAATTTCACCTTCTTCTAACATTTGAAGTGTTAATCCAAATTGCCTACGGGTGTGCGGCCAGAAGAAAAAAAACCCTGAACACCAAAACCTGAAGAGACATGTTAAAACAAGGGACAAATAAACCTCTTCAAAGGCAGCTGGCTACCTCTTGAGGTGTAAACTTGTGCTGAGGAAGAAATACTTATTCATTAGCACAGTAAAGAGAAATTATAGCAGCAGCACCAGAGCAGAACAAAATGGCTTTAGTTTGAATTCAACATCTGAGCAGCCATGTAAGCCTTCCAACCAGCATAACACACATCACTTTCACACTTCCAGCGTGGCTTTTTGCTACAGGTAAGGTGGTGAAAAGAAAAGGCAACTAAAAGACAAGACATGCTTATTCTCAGCATAAACAACAGAACAAGTCTTTGCTGTCTTTTTTAATGACATCTTTACTTCTACTTAAGATTCCTCAAACCATTCCCATAAAAAAAATCATCCCTTAGAATCTACCTTTGAGGAAAACACCCTAATTTTCAGAAGATTCTCATTTACTCTGCAGGAGTGCACACCTTTAACTCCAAACTCAAAATTGCCTCTTAGGCAATTCTCAACAGCAAATCTGTTTGGGATCTTTTTTTTCCCATTCCATGCATTCCTTTCTATTTCTGACAGAGGTGCATTAAAATTTTATTTATTATCTTTGGCTCCAAATAGAAAACAAAACTAAGGAAGCCTGGTGGGAGCTTCGTCTACACAGCTTTGTTAGGCGGCAGGAGGAGCAGCCACCCCACCCCTCCGGGCCAGCAGCACTCCAAGCTGGCATCCACGTGCTCATGGGAGCTCCTGTCATTACTCTTGGCTCTCCCTGTGTGACAGCCAGGCAAAACCCCCGCTGAAAGCTTTTCTCCGCAGTATTTGTCCCCTCTCTTGCGCTACCTTTAGCAGCTCACACCTCTCTCCGATGATTTGCACCATTAGTGGAAACTTCCAAAGAATCAGGCACAAAATCCGTTTAAAGATCCTGCACCCAAAGCTGTGTCCAAGGGGAAGCCGCGCGCACTGACCACACCACAGCGGACACGCTGGCACCGGGGAGCGAAGTTAGAGACAATTCCAGCCCGACGAGGCCGGGCAGCGCCGGGGGAGCTCCGTGCACAGGCACACGCGGCCCCCAGGCCGGCAGCAGCAGCAGGGCAGAGATGCCCTGAGCGGCAGGGAGGGACACGGCCACTCGGAGCCCCCGGCCCGGTCTCCTCCTCCTCCCGCCCAGCCCCAGGCGCGGCCTCGGGCGGCTCGGGCTGGCGGGGGCGCCGAGCAGCGCTCCCAGCTCGGGCCGGTTCAGCGCTGCCCAGGCCGTGCGGGCACCGCCGGCCCGTCCCCGCACCCCGACAGGGAGCAGGCGGTGGCGGCGCGGACGCCGGCGAGCCCCGCTCCGCGCCGGGCCGCTCCCGCCGCCCCGGGACCGGTACAAACCTTTATTCCCCACGGCGGTGGCGGAGCTGCTGCCCCCCGGGCCCCTCCTGCCGCTCTCCCTGGGAGCCGCCGCCGGGGCTGCCGGGGCCGGGCCGGGCTCTCTTCCGCGGGGGTTCCCGCTCGCAGCCCGCGCTCATCCTCGGCGGGGCCGCCCTGCCCGCCGGGGCCGGCCGGCACCCGCCCCCCGGGGACGGCGCGACGCTGCGGCAGCGGCTCCGCCCGTCCGCATCCTCCGTCCCGCACGCCGGGCTCTCGCCAAGGCGCGGGGGCCGCGGCGGGGCCGGGAACGAGCGGCGTCCGGCGGGAGGAGTCCGACGCTCGCAGCAAGATGGCGCCCGGCGCGCCTCACCCCGTCGCCATGGCGACCCGCAAAGCGGCGGGGCCGCGCGGCGCTTCGCGGCCCTTTACGGCGGCGCTTTGCGGCAGCCGTTGGTGGCGGCGAGGCCGGCGGGCGCGGGGCCGCCATGGAGGGCGGCGGGAACTCCAAGGGCACCGGGCTCGGCGGCCTCTTCGGCGCCGGCGGGCTCGGCTACTCGCACGCCGACTTGGCCGGGGTGCCGCGTGAGTACCGGGGCGGCGGCGGAGCCGGCTCGGGGGGGCAGCGGCCGCGCATCGGCCGCCGCAGGGCCGGGCGGCCGGGAGCGAGAGTCGGCGGCGATGCCGGTCTCGGGAATCGCGCGGCTCCGCCCGGCCGCGGGAGGCCGATCCCCACCGCCCGCCCTCCCGCGGGTGAGCGCCGAGGCGCCGGGCCTCGGCGGGGCCGCGTGTCGCGACGGGCGCTGGTCACAGGGACATCGTGTTCCTCTGGCCCCGGCGGCTCCCGTTCCGCTTCCTGCAAAGGGGCGCTTCCCGGCGGGGCCGCCTTTCACGAGTTGGGAACTTCACGGCACAATTTTCCTTGCTGCCACGCACGAGATCTGCCCCTTTTTGCCTTACAGGATGCGAATTGTTGCTACGGAAGGTGGTGTTAAAGTGTTCTATATTTTTTCCTTTTAGTAACTGGGATGAGCCCTTTGTCACCGTATTTAAACTTGGACCCCAAGTACCTAGTACAGGTGAGAGAGAAGGTGGCTTGTTTTTATTGTGTTGAGCTCGATTTCTGTGTTTGCATGATCGCACGTGAACACCTCAAACCTCCTGCGGTGCTGGGCACTGTGCACCGAAGTCTTGAACTGGAGGGCAGTGGAAAGCAACATTTTTTTTCGGTATTGTCCCCAATAAATTTTGGAGTGCTGTGACATCTAGAAGAAAATGAGCACTGACAGTGCAGAGGATAGGTAGGGCTGTTGTGTCAATACAAGCCTGCTGCTGTTGGAAAGAGATCTCCCTCCCTGCCTTGAGGCAGACACCACCTCACACACGTGCTGGCACTGCTCACACCTCCACTGAGCCACTTCAATCAGTAAGAGCAGCCGGAAGCTCTCCTCTTTTCACGGATGAATTTTCTGAACTGTGATGAGCTTGATCAGTTTACTCAGGTGTTCAGCCAAGCTCCAGACCTGAGAACAAGCTTTACCACCAGAGCAGCTGCAAATTTCACATCACTGTCCTTGTGTCATTACCCAGCTGAAGGGACACCGTGATGAAGTAAAACTTCCCTTTTTTTTTCTATAGAATAATGCAGCTCTCACAATTGCAGATCTTAATATTAGTTAATATAAAACAAGGCCGTCATAAGGAAAAAAATATTTTAAATCAAGTAATGTTTTCCTTTTTCACAAATATTAACTGTAGCTGAAGATGTTCAAATTAATCCAATTAGGGTGCATGTCAATGATTTTGTTTAGTTAGTATTTTTCTACGTATATGGCTCATATTGTCTGAGAACATGAAGTTCTGTAGAATTGGCACTTAAAGGTTAACAGTTGCATAGTGTCTGCTAACCTCTGTGCCTTGTTTCTTGGAACCCTGGGTCACTGTTTCTTTTCTAAGTGGAAGCTCTGCCTGCAGTTCTGGGGCCTGGGAGATGTTGTAGTCCAGATTACAATGTAACATTCCCAGAAGGATAGAAGACCACAGCTCTGCCTCTGGTGGAAGTGGGTTCAGTGCTGTGGCTGCTGTTGTTGAGTGGTCAGAAAGAAGCTGAGACTTTCTCCAAAAACTTTAGTTAGTACAGTTTGTCTGAGAACATGTTGGTGTTATAAACAGCGTAGCAGGGATTTTGGAACAAAGTGTGTGTGTGCTAAGAGATTTTAGAAACAGAGGAGAAGTTGCTTTAAATGCAAAGGTGTTGGCATTAGTGTTATGATACAGTTCTAAAAATACTTAGTGATGTAACACTAGAGCCTGCAATCTGTGCTGTAACACTTCACTGCTCTTCATGTTTAGCACTAGTGTGTTGAAGTAACAGCAGAGTGCATTGAAATGAAAGGGAATTCCATTTTTTTACCTGAACAAGTTGTCCATACAAGCTGTGAGGTCTCTGTCCTTAGAGAATGACAACGCATGGGAATGGCTCTGAGTGCCCAGCACTAACTCACCCTTCTTTTAGCAATGGGGGTTGCACTAAACAGTCTCCACAGGTTTCGAGGATTCTAAATACTGAAGGGAAAAGACATAGCTGTTATTTCTGAATATAAGAACTTAGATTATTAGCCTTTAAATTTGGGGGTTCTGCAAAGGTGCATGTGGAGAGGTGAGGGTCTTCTGGTGTTTAAAGACCATCTGTTTGTTTTCAGAATGCAGCAGGAGAGTCAGCCTTACTGTTGAGACTTACATTTTGATTCAGGTCTTCCCATAATAACAAACTGGGCACTAGTCCTCATTACTTGAAACCCCACATTTTTGGTGGGTCTGTGAATGCAGGCACAGAATAAGATGTTTTCTGCAATGCTGTGTTACCTGCAGCAGGTAACAGGTGTTATACATTTGCATGTCAGCCTTTGGCAGAAGCCTAGAGGATGGGCTTTTGAGGTTATCTCTAGAAACTTATATGTTATGTAGACAAGGATTTCTTTACCTTGACTTTTGGGACAGTAGTGAAAACTGTTAGAAACTGCTAACTCGTGTAAACACTTAATTTCTCCAACTGTCTAGTTACAATGAAGATAGAAACCATATTATAAGTTCATTTTATTGATAACACTGTTGACAATTTTAGGAGCTATTTTTTCTGTATGACCATTCCCATTCTGTGTCAGGCATGGGCCAGTAAAACCCCATAGAATGCATTTCCTTGAGCCTGCAGCTCTTGGAGTCATGGCTCAGTTAAGAAGGGGTGGATAATACTGTGACACTGGAAAGCACAGAAGCTTAAAAGGGATCTGCTTCAGGACCTTATCAACAACGGGCATCTTCAGTGTCCCCTGCTGAGGAAGTGCCTTGGCCCACCTTATCTCTACACATATGCCAGTTTCTCTAGGCCATTTCTGTAGCTTTTTAGACCACTGGTTTGCAAGAGCACAAGCATGTCCCTGTGGGAGAAAGATGGACAAGTAAAAAAATAACCAACCTCACGTATTTCATGCCTGATCATCACTAGTTTTGAGTGTATTCCTTGCGTTTTTCACATCTTTAGAATAGGTCACTTATTTCAGTGAGAGGAGGTACCTCTTTTCATAAAATGGCAGTTTTTATTGAGTATCAGAGTAGTGGGAAACTTAGTTAATGCATTGTCGTATCAGACTGGGTTGCTCAGTGAGGAAACAGTGCTATGTAATCAGACAACAGGAATGTTTTTGGAAGGCTTGTAGTGCCTGCTGCAAGATGTAATTAATAATTAAGCAAATAGTCATTAAAAACAAAAACAACCCACAACCCACACAGTATGAGTTCCTTGGCTGACTGATGTAATTTATAAGAAGTTAGCACAACTAGGGGAAAAAAAAGCCAACTGAACTTTTTACAGCCCTTTTCCATGCTTAATACAGGATACACATAGTATATTCTCTCTCTGTGCTACTGTAGGCAAGAATTTTCCAGAAATACTCATCCGCCTTTAGTTTATTGCATGGATTAAAGAAAAGAATTAACACGGCTTACATTTTGAACTAGGCTTGGAAAATACAAAAGCATTTGTTTTTGTTTTCCCCCAGGATACAGATGAGTTTATCTTGCCCACGGGAGCCAACAAAACTCGAGGCAGATTTGAGCTGGCCTTTTTTACCATTGGAGGATGTTGTATGACAGGTAAGTGATTGTGGTTTTCACTTTTCCCAGCTGCCCAGGTAACACCTGTGCACTGCAGTGATTGATGAGATTGTAAATGTCTTGTTCTGCAAGACACTGGCTGTTCTAGCCTTAGGTAAAGAGATACTTGATTTTAGTTTATACACAGAATTCTATTCTCAGTTTTTGCTTCTAGTGTTGTTTATTCTTTCTCAAAAAATAATAACTGATATTATTCCAACCAGGGGCAGCATTTGGTGCACTGAATGGTTTGAGACTTGGCTTGAAGGAGACACAGAACATGGCGTGGTCAAAACCTAGAAACGTACAGTAAGTGTTCCATCTAAAAAAAAATGTACTTCTTAGTGACAGTTTTTTCTTCCTGTTTATACAAGGTTAGATCTGAATATCCTGCAAAAATAAATGTTTTGGGTTCTTTTTTGTTTAGTGGGGACAAATGGGAGTCAGTATTTGTCTTTATCAAATTATTGCACGTTTTTAGTTACAGTGATGTCCACTTCTACCTTTTTGCTTTTTATTTAGTCACAATTGGTGTGTCCTGTAACTTACTTTAAATATTTGAGAAATAATTACTACTTTGATGTTTACTAAAAACCTACTTCAAAGTCAAAGCAGTGTTTTTATATGTAGAAATATTCCCAGAAGCAGTAGCATTTGCTTTGAGCTATTTTTTGCTGTAATTTATCTGAGCACGAGTGTCCCTTCTTTCCCAAGCTTTTCACAACCAGGAGAAGATTCAAATGCAGAGCTGGGCCTGCCTGGATTTGCATTAGGGATGACATTGGTGCATGGTGCTGAGCAGGCATTGCAGTGGGGAGCTCTTCTGGGCTCTGGCATCCATGAACATCCATGAGCATCCATGGCATTGCTGCTTTCACCTTACCCGATTGTTTGAGAGAACACAGCGAAGAGAGGAACATCTGTTTCAACAGGATGCCTCTTCTTAAAATAATGGGGGCTTAGACACAGCCAAAGGAAAACCCAAGTGAAAAAGACATTAGAAACCAGAGGAACAGAATAACTGGGGGAAAACATGGGAAATTTTCACTCCCAGAGTACTTTAGAACAAGGGAATTTTAGAAGAGGAATTTAGTATTTCCTGGTACAGTTTATATTGGCTCTGCTCCTTTTTAAATTGTCTCTGTATTCCTCCCCTTCTTTATCAAAATATTCACCACTATAATTATGACTCTTTAATGATGCTCTAGATAAACAGAATTGTATTTCAGGGTTTGGAATGAGCAGAGCTGGGCAGAACCATGCTGTTAAGCACAAACTTTGGCAGGTCAAGCCCAGGAGGTGGCAGTCAGTGAACACACTGCTCTTATCCTGGCTCTGCAAGGCAAAGGTCATAACCTTCCAACAGTGCATTAAGTTCTGTTTTTCCCTCATCAGGTGCAGAGAACAGACTTGCTTAGCTAGATTTCCTCCAAAATTATCCTTAATGTACACAGATTTATTTCTTAATGAATTTTGCTGTTATTCACTTGTCTCATATACCTCACAGTATGCCGTGGTTGTTAGAATTACTGATTCTCTTATCAATTCAGAATGAATATAAAGTTAAAAGGTGGGGGTTGGAATTAAGGAGAGGTTATCAAGCCTCTTAGATTTTTTCCTCTTGTTTCAAAATGAAATGTTAGTTTAATTCATTGTTTAACCATATTCAATAATCACCTGCGTCATAATGAAAGTTATAAAAAAAGGAAAAACAACAGAAATCTAAACCAGAAGGAACATAAAGCAATAAAAGTGTCAGACATGAAATGCTGCACTAAGTTCCAGTGGTAGTCAGCTGTCCAGAGCAATACCGTGCCTGGGCTAGTGTTACACTGCTGGGAGATGAAGATCAGTCATTCCTTCTGGCTGCCGTTGTCCCCGTTCTGGAGACAGCTGGTGCCAGCAAGAAGTGGCATTGTGCTTCCCTGAGAGCGCACTGAAGGTTCTCTTGTCCTTTTTAGTGCTAGTCTGGAAGCCTACACGCAAACCATGCACACAGACACCCCTTGGTGCTGTGCTGGGTGGACAGATGGGATTGTAAGGGGGCTGTCTGTCCTTCCTGACTGTCCTTGCTGCAGTCCAGACTTGCTTTGCTGCCCACACCGTTTGCTCCACATCCCCACACTCCCTGACACATGGTCCTGTAGGGGAGCACTGAGCCTTTCTTGGAGACCTTTTACCCAGCTAAGTCTGCATAAGTGTCAGTTATTCCAGGAGCTGTGTGGAGTCACCACATAAGGACAACTCGGGTTAGAAAGTCATTTGAAGGGAAGAGATTTGAGTCTTGGGGGAGGGTCACGTTTGCCTTGAAAAAAAGGATTTTCTTAAGGCTTGGCAGGACTGAATATTTGCTTTCAAAAGCTTTTAGTTTATCATTGCAGTTTCATTAGCCACATCTATAGTGTAAACACACAAGCCCTACTGTCATAAACATGCCTTGATGTAAACACGGAGTGCTAAAGGTTTTCATACCTCTTTAACTCCTTTACAGAATTCTAAATATGGTGACACGGCAAGGAGCGTTATGGGCTAACACTCTGGGATCACTGGGTAAGTAAAGTCATTCCTTCACAGGGAAAGCAATTTAAAGATGTAATTGTTGGGAAAGTGTATTTGTGTATTATTTTCATTATTAAATCCACCAGGAAAAAGTGCAGGTTTTTTTTCTTTGGGGGCTTGAGGGTATTTCAGTAGACATGAAAAAGGAAATTAAAGGCTAAAGTAGGATTTGCAGCATAAGGAGCCAAAAGTCTTTAATTGAAACCCAAATTTTTTACTGTATTATAAACAAACTCTAGCTATATCGGAAATAACTAGAAATTACAGATAATGTTTACTTGTTAATAAATTCCAGTTAAATTACAACTTAAGGCAAAAAATAAAATTTAATATTTCTGAAATAACTTTAATAACCTACATTGAGACTCTGTGGTCATGTGATCAACAGCCCAATGTTTGTTTCCTGTTAGAGTTAACAAAATGTTTATGTGAAGAGAAAATGTGATAGTCAGTACAAAGATTTATCCTTTAAGTGATGGTACATTAGCTAGAAAAATCACACATGATACCACTGACTCTAAACCTAAATGTTGCCTATAACTAATGTGGGTTAGAAAAAAAGAGAAAAGAGAATGACCAGTAGTTTGATTTATGAGAATAAAAACTTCTAGGAACTGAGGTTTGGGTGGAAGGGGGCTGTGAAATAAAATTACATCAGTTGCCTCAGAAAAATGAAATCATTTCATAAAAGTCAGTGAAATAACTAATGCCCTAGAAATTACAAATTTTTTTACCTCCCCCCAGTCTTCCACAATCTTAAAAAATGAAAGCTGATGCAGTAACTTTAAAAGAAGAAGTCCAAAATGGATTAAATTAGTTTGAAGGAAAATAATGATGGAACTTGTTTTCTTACAAAGTTGTAGTAGAAGTTAGCAATATTTCAATCAGAGACTACACATGTTATAACCCAGTCTACATCTGTTGGACCTTTGAGAAATGCATCAAAGCATAGGCTAAGTTGCATCCATGACATTTTATTTCAGTCTTATTTCTGAAGAGCAAATTAGCTGCCATTTAATTTAGGCATTAGCTTCTGAGGGATAGTATAGAGGGCATGGTTAGAGAGAGGATTCTGAGCTACAGCAAGAAAGGCACTTTTTCTATAAGAAATGCATGTTGCCTGCTGAGTTTTATTGGGCCATTTTTTGTTTGTTGGATTTTTTTTTTTTTTTTGTTCCAAGTCTAACAAAAACATGTCTGAGAACTGAGATGGAGGCACACTGCAGTTCAAGGTTTCAGTTTAAGTGACACATTAACAGGTTTTTTCAGCTGTGTTTAAAGAAAGATTACTCAAGAAAATGTTTGTGCATTCCAGTAACAAATTGTTATTTTTCTTACAAAATATGGCCTCCAAAATCACAGAGTTAAGCAGAATTTTGTATTTGGGGTTCTGGTGGACCTCTGTCTTGTCCTAGCTACCAGAGAAATTCCTTTCAAGGAGCTGAATTATTTTTGCATCTTAGTTCACCTCATGCAGCCTTTCTGTACCTCAGAGATTCTTTTTGTCACTACTGAGAACTTTTTGTCATTCTGTTCCTGAACAGAGGCAACATCTGTGTGGAACTCTCTTAAAAAATTACATTGAATTCAGCTTTTCCTTCCCTCATTGTTAATCTACTTGCTACCAAGACAAGCTAAAATACCCTTGCCTGTGCTGAATGGAGATGCTGCTGTTAACTCATTGACATTATTATGGTTGCTTATGAAGGATTTACCTTTAGCAGAAGGAAAGATTTCAGATTCTTGGAGGAACAAATTAAATGGCATTGTCTTTATCCCTTCAAAATGATGGCATAAGTGTACTGTTCTTTGCCAGCATGAAATATGAGTATATCTTGAGGGGTGAGAACAGTGGGGCTTTTCCTTTCATTAAAATGCATAAATGATAAATGCTAAAAAGTCCATGCATTTCTCTTTCTAGTCCTTTCCAGGACAGTCCCTAAAGTTATCCCAAAGCAAAAGGCCCTCTGGGGATAAAGATTTCATGCACAAGCAGAAGGGAACAGCTGTAAATGTCAAATCCCAAGCACTCTAATAGTCATTTTTAAAGAAACATAGCCCATTGTACTCCAGCTCTTGGTAACATGATCTGAATGCTGTACTTAACTCACATTTCATCACTGTCATGCACAGACAGCAATTTTCTCTACCTAGAAAGTGCTGGGTTTAGTTTCATGTCATCCACAGAAGACAGTATGAAACTGCCAGTACAAACATAAACACTGAATTTTCAAACAAAATCAAACTAGCAAAATAGGCTTAAACTTCAGTCAGTGTTTTATAGCACATATTGTCGTGAAGAACACTACTCTGTAACCAAATTATAGCTTGAGAAAGAAGAAATAGCTGTACAGAAAGATACTTGGAAAAGAAACACCAAAGATGGGATTTTGCAGAGGATTCCCTTCAAATAAGCAGAAAATTTGTTCTTCAGAAGCATAGTCTAAATAGCTACACCAAGCCTGGATTCTAAGCTTTGGGCCTCAGACCATGGTAGGTTTTTAAATCTTTTTTTCCCCCCCCAGCTCTGCTTTACAGTGCGTTTGGAGTCATCATTGAAAAAACACGAGGTGCAGAAGATGACCTGAACACCATAGCTGCAGGAACCTTGACAGGAATGCTCTACAAAAGCACTGGTAGAGTAGCAAAATATTTCTCCTTTTCCTTCTCTTGTGCTTATCCTAGTTATTAGGATTCCCATTGCTTTTACTAAATACTGTCCTGCTCTCAAAATGGACAGTGTAAAAATGGCTATTAGCTCAATGTCCCCTTACCCACAATGTTTTTCACCTAACTAAGGTTACTTAAGGAGAACTTGCACTAAAAAAAAAATCCAGCTGAATTAAATTTGATTCTTTACAACTGCACAGGACTGACAGTAAGCATGAGAACCAAATTATGACTGCTGTACATATATACTAAAGAAACTATAATTTATGAAATACATACCCACCTCATTCCTAGCCCTGTTTGCAGCAATAGCAGGAACAAAACTAATTGTTTCTCAAGTCCATGAGTGGATGCAGGCAAATGGGAATACCTTCCAAAGTGAATGGGGACAGGGAAGGAAAACACAGAGCTTGATTGCCTGAAGATGGAACTTACTACAAATGATCCATGTGATAGTAATTCACATGATAGTGGTACCTGGAGCTGCAAAAACCCTACACACAGAGAAATTGATGTATTTATGAAATTATTACTCAGGTGTTCATGAAACTGCTCTCTCATGGTCAGAAATAACAGGGTTATTTGAGAACAGCAGGGATTTAAGATGAATTTGCTGATGCAAACTGAATTGTTTGCAGGAGAGAGGGTCTGAGCTCCGTCAGTAAAAGGGCTGTCAACACATGTTCCAAGCTTAACAATTGGAGGTGTCATCTTTTTAGAGGATT
Source organism: Hirundo rustica (assembly GCF_015227805.2). NCBI lineage: Eukaryota > Metazoa > Chordata > Aves > Passeriformes > Hirundinidae > Hirundo > Hirundo rustica. The sequence continues at coordinate 9,447,586 of NC_053457.1, read as the reverse complement.
GCTGGGTACCACAGATTGACATTAGCACATGGAAAAAAGTTTGCTTTAAGTGACTCAGTAAATGTTTGGCTGCATGACTCACCTGCGTTTTATGGAGGAGATAATGCAAGAATTAACCTATGTACTTTTGCATATCTAGCTGAACCTCAATGTCTTAACAGTGTTCCTGAAGGCCTGCTTTATATACAGTTTGAGTAACTCTGTTTTCCTGATGGCCTACACTACCTGAAACCAAAAATAATTGGCTGGAGCAGCCTTCATAAATACGAGGCTCTTAACTTTGGAAGGGCACAAAGCTCTCCTGTAATCCATTTTTTACTCGGGATTTCATAAGTGACGTGACAGATTACCAAGAACAGCTGGAAAGAGTAGCTTCTATATGCTATTCTAAATATTAGAAGCCTAATATTTTCTGTAGGAGTTTATTAATAAGGAGAACTGTCACCTAATGCTCCAGCAGAGGCATCCCCCTTACCTTTCAGAAATATAGAGCTGGCATTACATGTAATCATTTTTTGGCACAGTGCAACCACAGATAACTACTCCAGTCACATGCACAGTCATCTGACACTGCTTAGGTTTTTATTACCAGAGCGCAGTGGGACATTTGTTTTGTAGCACAGATCTACAGAGCTAATGGCAGCCCTGATAAAGGCACATGAAGTCAGTAAATCTCTGTTCATTACAGTATTGTATTTCGGGTGTGTGTTGTGCATATGAACAACAGTGCAGAGAAACTGCTGCCTCTCCTGTAACCTTATGCCAGAACACCCTTTCTTACTCTGTATGGTAAAAGTTCTGCCTTTACACTGCATCAGTGTATATATTTATCTTAAAACCTTGAATATTTAAACCATGCAAAAGTTCAGCACACATCTGACAAATCAAGACTGTAATAATTACCTGTGTTACTTGGAATGCCATGATGTATTAGCATTAAGGAAAGGAAAATGTGAAAGCTGTCAAGGAGGCTGAGTTACAAATGTCCATATTTTAGTGTCAGCTGGAAGCTCACACAGACATGACATTGCAAATCAAGGCTGCTCTGTAGTCCACAAGGGGTAGATAACAGAGTTGCAGGCAGTGCTGTTCAAACACTCAGATTTCCCACTTCCATCATTCCTGCTTTATAAAGAGTTCAGGAACATACTTAAGAAGAAATGGGATAACGTATGGCAGATCTTTTATTATAACTTCGTGCTTAAACCACAGCACTGATGGAGGAATCACATCAGCAACCCTGCTGCACTGAAAAACACTCCTGTGTACACTGCAAAACCTAAACTGAGTATCTGAAACCAATGACTAAGCATCTGATGAGGGGACAGGAGAAAAAAATAGCAGGAAGGCTTTGTGAAGTCTGAGATTCGTTGCCCCAAACTGGTCCCAGTTTTCACAATGTGTCCTTGTAGAAGTGTTAATCATTACCCAAAGGGCAGCAGCCAAACAGAACACGTACGTTCTAAAGCCCTTGACTGCCAGCAGTTTTGTGTAAAGCTACTTGACACAGCTTGTGTGGGAGGGGATAAGAGAGGATTGAAAACTCTGCAAGTGAGGACAGTGGCAGTTCAGCCCCCTCCCTGTGTTCAGTGGCAGTGCCATCACTCATTGAGAGTTCCCATTGAAGGGACTGGCACAGTCCAATCCCCGTTAAAAGCAGGTGAGAGCTGGGCTCCTCTCAGCAGTACTGCATGGCTTAGGTCAAAAGCACCTCATGAGTGGGAATGGAAAACTCACATGAGGAGTTCTGAAACAACTTCTGCTTGATTCATCTGTCCAAAGCCATCTCCACCTTTCACATTTGTTTAAATTTAAAGCCACGATTACTAACTAGATTTTACCCCAAATGCAGCAATAAGAATACACATTAATTTGTTACACCAGTCTTACAACTTCATGGGAGCGATGTTTTGAGCTCACCACTTGTCCCCAGAGCATTCAGTCTGGGTAACAGCTAGAAGAAAACCCTTTGGGTTCCTCTGGCAGTGGCACATGCAATAGGAATGTTACAGCAGCTCAGTCAATTGGAGCTTTGCTGTAAGAGGGTCTGATATCCCAAGTCCACAAGGAAGGCTTTTCTATTTAATAAGATACTATCCTTTATTCTTCAATTTTAAACAAAGGCAGAAATTATGCCATGTTTTTTCTGATAAATTACAGGTTACGAAGGACAAACATACTTCAAAACAAATGTTTAGCCTCCTTGCACGCGTTTTCAACCTCTTTTCTAAACTGACCATCTTTATTTGGTTTTTGTATTATTGTATTAGTCATGAAAGTAACAAAGCACCGAACAGAAATGATTGTCACTGTGCACTGTTACACCCTCCCCCCATGAAAATGCATGGTTCAGCTGTCACAAAGGTTCAGCTGGCTGAGGCTCCTACACTCCTCCTCAAGCAGGCAGGATTGAGCACTCAGGAAAAGACACTGAGCTAGGTGGGACTTTGGCCTGAGCCCATGTGACAGCAGTTAACTTCTCACCGCAATTCCCGATGGACTTCAGTAAGCAAAAGAGTAACCAACCTTTACCTCTTCTCTGAGGGTTCAGAAGCTCCTTTTCTGGAATAATTTTTTCCCTCTTGAGGTTTAGGGTAACAGCAACAAAAGTAAAGTAATTCTTTGGAGAAACTAAGTTCCTTTGTTTACTTTTGTGCAGTAGGAACCCGATTCTAGGTATAGCTTCTCATGCCTTTGCAACAATAGACATTACATGATTTGGTACAGAAAGTGGCGTGTGCCTGAAAAGAAGGGAAGTGCATGCTAGCAATAGCTGAAGGTAGTAGTTGTCATTTTAAGACCTCAGAATACAAGCCTGAAAAGTCAATATGTTATGGATTAGGAAGGGCTAAATGTTTTACTGCCAGCAGTAAAATCTGGTTGGAGCTAAAGATCAGTTTTGTCACATCCAGTGGGTAGTTGAGGGTAGTTGTGTTAGCTGACAACTTCTTGAGCTGTAAGAAGCTTGTTCTCTGAGCCCAACCCATGTTTGCCTTTGGGCCAGACAGGGCTGTTTTCTTGTTTCCCTTGGCTGGGGAGTGGGAAAGAAGAGCTTTTTTGGAGGATTGATGCAGGCAGAGGCCTGGGATATCTTACTTGTCTGCAGTATCTGGAAAATGTGAAGAACTTGCTTGTCATCACTTAAGTTTAGGGCTGTCAGGCATTTTGGAAATGAAGGAAACCCTTTTAACATAACAAATTTATAGTATTATCAATCAAATGATGTTTAGAGAAAGGATTTTTTTGAAATCTGAAACAAGGAAGAGATAAGAACAATGTACAAGCAGCACTGCAGCCGCTGAGAGCAGTGCTGCCCAGCTCTGCTAGACAGGAGCAGTGACCTCAGAGCTGCAGGATTTGCAGGAGCCATTTGCAGTAGCTGAAGGAGCTTCCTGTCAGTCAGGCGCTGCTGCTTTCACTCAGTGAGAAGATGACAAATTTTAATCATGTTTGCAAAGTAACTTCAACAGCTCTAGTACTTCCAAACCAGTAAATTAAATTGCAGATACCTCCTGGGTTTTTTCTGCTTTAGCCTTCATAGCACAGTAACTACAGGAAATGTTCTCTCTTTTAAGCTTTGTTGTCTCTGTATTCTGAGCACAATGCTGCCTTAGCTGCAGCAATATGAAAATGGAAGATGCTTTTCTAGACTATATCTTGCTTTCAAATAGAAGTTCATCAGTTTCCTCAGTAATTTCTGTATCCACAGACTTTGCCCACTACTTAGAAGATTTCATTAAATGAACCCCATGGAGCAGCAGGAGGAAACTCTTGATATTTTCTAATGACATCAGGCCACCCACAGATGTTCAAACAAATGACTGCTTGATGGTTCAGATGGCCTGGTTACTGAGCTTGAATTTGGAGCAAAACTGAGATTGCCTTGTACACTGGAGTTGAGCCCTTTAAACCATTTAAAAGTATTTTTATTCCTGAAGGCAGAGAAGCTGTTTTCATTCAGAGTATCCAAGAGAGATTGGGAGACAGAAAGCTAATCACAATTTAAAGATTATTCTTCTTTTGTTTGGCATAAGTCTGTGGGTCTGAGGTTTTGGTGAAGGTATTTGTAATGCTTGCTGTTGGATGGTTCTTACTTTAAATATTCCAGTAGCTATCTCAGGACATTGGAGTAACATTTGAAAATAGAGACAGGAAGGTTCTAAATGGAAGATCTTGCCCTCATGGTTTTACCTGCTGGACAAGTGCAGCTCAGTGTTAGGAGAGGCTCCTGCCATGCAGGAGTGCAGAGCTGTGCCACAGTGTGAGCTGGAAGCCACTGAAATGCATCGAGGAGAGACAGTACCTGCTGGTGAAAGGAGGCAGCAGCTCAAGCCAGGGAAGTAATTGCCCATTTAGAGAGCATCAGATCTGTCTTTGGAAACCCACAGCAGTTCTCAGCTCTTGTGCAAGGTGCCTGATCTCCAAATACCTGCTTCCAGAAGTGTCTGTCGGCTGGAACCTCTGTCTTGGTGGGACATGCAAGATTAGGGGCCCATGGCCATGTTTCAGCAGGGCTTGTCAGGGCAGACTTGGTATCAAAGGCTTACAGAGAGTCATTGCAGAAGAGGGGTGGGAACATATTTTATCATGCAAACACAGCTGGGATGGGAGTGGAGAATTTTTTTGTTGTTGTTAACAAGTTAATTTTCTCAGAGGCCTCAAGATTTTCTGCCCAGCAATGCGGCTGCATTCTGAAATGCATTGCTGTTTGAAGCCTGCCACAGACCTGGACATATTTAGTCAAACACAAATCTGACCAGTTAGGGAAAGGAGTTTTCTTTCCTTTATAATAACTGTGGGTAGTTCAGAAGCCAGAAGCAACTGCTAAAAAAAAAAACCACCAAAACAAAACCAAACTCCCCACATCATTCTGTAGCAGAAGCATTGTATAGAAACACTGGTAAAGAAACACTTCTTGCATGTTGGATATTTTCTCTCTCAGTCACATACCTACACCAACTGCACAAGTTTAGTACTCTGTTCATGAAACAGCTCCAGCAATGTCCCTAAGCTGTCTGCAGGCCTACAGGTGGCTTTAGGCCCTGTGACCAGTGGGTTCAGAGCTGCCATCCTTACCTAGCTGGCTCAGCACGTGAAAACACCAATATTTGTTGCAGTAGGAGCAGCACATCTAAAGTCCTCATATGGGGATGCCAGAAAACAGCTCAGCCATCCAAATTAGAGATGACACCTTTCTTGTACAGCCCTGATTTCACAGACTCTGGAGTCAGGCTTGATCATCCTTCAACTACCTGTTCTTGCATGGGAAGAACAGGATTTTAAGGGGAAAGGAGAGGAATTGAACGTGGTGGGGAGGAAAGAGCCTGAGGGAATAGTCACAGTTCTGTAGTGCATTGCCTTCTGTGGGGGTGTTCCACATTTCCTCATACACCTCATGGCTACAAGCCCCCTTTGGGGGTTCCTGCTGTGATCTCTTGAACCCCGATATGAGCAGCAGAAAATTGGGCTCTAGTGTTGTATTCATTTACCCCAGCAGGAATGAGGAGTCAGTATTTTTACAGATTATCTCAAATACTTGTTTCGCACAAAGTGTCCTTTAAATTTCACCTGTGGCTTTTTGCCAGACACTGCTTGCACATGGTTAGTTTTGTGTACCCAGCTGCAAGCCCTTCACATGAAAAGCTTTTTGTGCAACAAATTCAGGATCAATTAGCAAACACAGACATCTACATTCACTTTCCTAAATGCTGATTTAGGCACATAGATCATATTCAATAGGGCTCTTCTTAGAGCTGTTGAATTCTCAACAGCTACAACAGCTAACTCAGCCTTATACCCTAACAAACGCTTAATTTTCACAGCTGGTCTGGCAATGAAATTTCTAGAAACTATGGCTAGTCATGGCTTCTAATACCAAGTCCCACTTGTGCAGCTTCTTGGTTTCATTGCAAGCCAGGGCAGTACAGGGAGGTTTAACAGCTCCAGTGAAACCCATTTCACCCTGCAGCACAGGTAACACTGTCAGTCTAGCATAAAAGCAATTCTGGGGGACAACTTTATGACCCATAATGGAAAGAAGAGAAAAACCCACACACAATCTCTCAGATCACTGAGACACATTTGTTTTCAAGTTTGAGGAACCTGAACTGCACTGCCAGTTTCTCCAATAAAGCAGTCAGGGTTTTTTATCTTGCTGTCAGCAGAAATTGGCCTTGTTCTATACACTGTACACATTATCTAGCTTGGTTCAGCTGCAATGATAAACATTGCAGAATCAGGCTCACTGAAGTTTTCCTAGCATTGAGGGTCATACTCCAGGTGTTCTGTGCATTTATAGTGCATTCTGGGAGCTCTGCCAAGGCACAGAAGTGTTTTGCTGTTTAGTAAAAGCAACAGAAGCCTCTGCTTGTGCCCCTGCACAGCCCACTCCTCACGTGGATGCAGTGGAGGTGGGATGCCCCCTGACTCCCAGCTCCAGCCTGGTGCACTACCTGCAGGCAGTAGCCAAACTTGCCCCATATTTCTGCTTTTGAGCTAAAGTGCTCACCAGCACCTCACGACTTCAGTCACCTGGGTGACTCCGTTTTTACCGTTGCAAGGTGACAATTCTGATTATTAATAAAAGAATAAAACAAGCTGTTCAATATACACCATAGTTAATCCCTTTCATCTACTTCCTATTTTTTTAAATTGAAAAGTTTTAAAATTCCAAAGACACAAAAGCAGTGATGGGTTTTGCATGATGGCCCTAATGAATCTCTGGAGCCCAATGGAGCCCACATCAGCTGCTATTTTGTTCACTTATTTCTTTCCTGCCCAGAGCTAATTATCATAATTGAAAACCTGGAGGAGATTTTGTCACGGGAGGAGAACATGTCTAACTGTAAAAACAAATGTAATAAGGACAGATCAAATAGATAAAGTAGGACTTGGGAAGAGCCATCTTGGCTTCCAATGCTCCATAGTGGTTCCCTGAAGCAGTAGTGCTGACACAGTTTGAGAGGAAGTCATTCCAGCAGAATTAGTGTCAGCATCAGGAATGAGTGACCATGAGCCTGGCAGCAGGTTGGAGAGGAAGACAGGAAAAGCACAGGGACTCTTTCTGGAGAGTTACTCAACAAGGGACTGTTCATTAAGATGCCTCTGGATTTAAGCAGCTTGTTGGAGGTTGCTGTTCTCTGACCATCTCCTGACAGTAACGCTCACCAGCTGCAATGTGTGCTGTGTTTTGCAGGTGGGGTGCGCGGGATAGCACGCGGTGGCATCGCAGGTCTGACGCTGACTGGCCTCTACGCCCTGTACAACAACTGGGAGCACATGAAGGGCTCCCTAGCCCAGCAGTCCCTGTGAGCAGGGCACAGGACACGCTTGCTCAGTCACCAATCAAAGCAGTTGTGAGATCTATCTGGTGCCCCTTGCTGTTTTATTTACAATTAGTGTGAAACCGATGGAAGCCGTGCTGGGAGGAACCTCTTGACACCGTGTAGCTGGACTGGCCCTTCCTGCCAGTCAGTGGCTGGAGAGGCAACAAAATTTGTTGGACCCGCAAGTGAACGGAGTTGCCACCGAGACAGAGGCTCCCTAAGCAGCCCTGGCCAGAGCTGCTGCTCCTGCTCGCTGCCAGGTTCACTGGGGGCCTGCAGGGTCTGGCCATGGAGCATTCCCTGCAGCCCCAGCAGCCGTGGCACAGGCAGGGCTCGCTATTCTGACAGCACAAGGCAAGCTAGCAAAAGGGACATCATCAGAATAAAAAGGGTGGTACTTACTCAACACCATTTCTATCATTTGCTCTTCCTGCTACAAGTGTTCTGCATCCCGTGACCTCTTTGTGGATTCATTTTAAAGGACCGGTGTGATGAAATTCTGGGGGAGTTGGTGGGTGAGGGGAAGTGGACAAGCAGGCTGATCATCTCCTGATGGGTGGTTACGGTCAGGCACAGCACGGCTTGACTTCACGCCCTTATTTGCTCTAACAAATGGTTGCTTATGGATGAAATAGAATTGCTGTTGCAGAACAGCTGCCAATGAATTATCAAAACACTTGGTGGTCCAATATCTCAGAACTCATTTAGCCAACAATTAAAAACCAAACAGTATGAAGATTGCGCTCATTACCTATTACAAGACTTTTAATTAGCACAAGTTTTTTGCCTGAAGTACCATTCATAGGTTATTGGAAGAACAAACACTATAATGAACCTACACATTCTTCAGTGTTAAAATTAAACCATGTACCAAGCATCGTTTGCAGACAAACAATACGTTGGGAATTAGTTCAGTAATTAGAGTTGCTATATAACAGCTCATTCCTTCTACATTTAAATAATTAAACAGGTGAATTACTAAAGAGGTCTGAAGACAGGGAAGGCAGAGCAAAACAGGAAACCTACTGGTCAATGGACAACTTGATGCAAGCCAAGTTTACATTTTTTTTTTTTTTTGCTACTGAAACAGGTCTTAATTACATTGTATACACCAAAATAAAAACAACAAAAAGCAGCAAAGGGAAGGTGGTGGCTCTTACCTTCCCCCAAGAAGAAATGCCACTTGGCTTGGCAGCCTCATTAACAACAAATAACCCCTGAGACCAACTTTTTATAGAGCAAGTGCTCCAGCTAATGAGCCCTCACAGGTGAACTCAATTAGCTTTGCCTGACTACCAGGTCAAATTAGCTGCTTTATGCCAGCTCTTAGAGTAGCACAAAGGAAAGGGGCCTTTTCTCACCCTGTCACTCCTGGGTTTTGTTAAGCCTTATGTTCCACAATTCCATAGTGCTCTGCGTGTTACTGCTGTGGTGTGATTGCTGGACTTCCTTCCTAGCATGCATTTTTTGAGGGCCGTACCACCAAAGAAACTGTCCCCTACTTGTAGGCTGCAGAGGGGTGGCCTGGGCTTCACCTGCACAGTGCTGTCACATGGGACATCAGGAAAACGTGCACTTTCTTCTGAGCTTTTCCTCTCCCCACTGGCATCTGTGAGTTCCTCCCCTGCATGTTTCCTGGTCACCATTGGTTGGACTTGTGTTCCTGCACTCTTGACCATGCTGGATGAAGGATTGAGAACTGCTTTGGGGGTTGATGGGGGGCAAGGGTGGCTTTTTAAATGTCAGGAGCTCTGCAATGTATCTTAGGTTTTCTAAAGAGTTTTTCAGGTCTAAAATGTGACCCAGGGACTGTCTGCCCTAATTGGAGTGGGTAAACCGTGAAGCGTAACAAATGTATTTCCTTCTTCAGGTACACTGGAGACAATATAGAAACAAGCCTTTTCAAGTTCATAGTTAGCACAGCCTTAAGGCTGGGCTGACTCTTGAACAGCTTAGCACGTTATCTGGTCTGCAGTGTGCTCAGATTTCCTGGAACTGCTCGCTTCAAGGGCAGAGCTGAGAGCATTTTTTGGAAATAGCTGTGTTACAGCTGTTAAAAGTTTTGGTTCATAATCTGTTTGTATATGGAGTAATCTGTAGCTTGAACTGTGAAACACAACCAGCACAGAGGCAGCAGTGAGGGAGGTGAATTGTACAATACGATACAGAGAATGTGTTTACAATATTCTGTGTCATGACATACTGTATTCACGGTTTACTGGCAATCAGTATAAAGTTGCTGCTTTAAATTGTGTCCAAAAATATATCCAATATATTCAGTAGGAATAAAAGGATGCAAAATCAAGTTGAAAACAGGATTTGGCTCAAGTTAGAACCCTCCCATTCAGTGTTACACAAATGTGAGCACGGGAGACCTTGAGTGTCTTGGAGAAGCGGGGTTTTGGTGCCAGTTGTGGTCTCTTTGCTGAGATGCAAGGCAGCTTTCCATGCTGTGGCACTAAGTGAGGGAGCTGAGACTGCAGGTGTAATTGGAAGGGTTTGGAGTCTTGGGAAGCTGCTTCTGCTTAGTCTTTGCAACAGAAAGGCAAATCCACTTACACCATTCCCTGTGAGCAGGTGACTTCTCTTATGGCTGGAGAAATTTGTTGAAAAATCACTACTAGGGTGGAAATCTCTGGGCACCCTGAAGCAGCAGCAGCTTCTGTAAACAGGAGGTAAATGTATCAGGGCAGAAAAATGATCCTGTGTACATCGTCTGTTTCCTATGATCTAATCTGGGACTTCAGGAGGGGGGAAATCCTTTTGTATACTTTAACAGAAGGTTACCCCTGTGCTTAATAAATTCTAGAGAGGAAACTGGTATGTTTTAAGTGGAGCTTTGTGCACTCTGTGAGTATTGGTCTGTGCTGTTCAATGCCAGCCACTGCAGGGACACCCCAACCCCTTTGGTACTTTCCCAGCACGATTAATGCCTGCTCTGTGCTCTGTCAGCCCCACTCTCTCCCTGCCCTGTGGAACAGCTGCCCCCTCACTCCACAGCTGCTCTGAGGACAAGGAGTTGAAGGGGCTGGTGCCCCAGGAGCCTGTGCCCACCCTGCTCCAGGGAGGGGTGGGAGGGAAGGAAGCATTCCTCAGGTATTCAGTACAGGGCATCAATCTCATAGCTCAGCTTGTTCAAAGAAACTTCTCCAGTCCTTTGAGAACCCATTCTCTCCCTGCTACTCTGTCCTCCGTGTCTTGGGATAATTTTGAAGTACTTTTTCCCTGTCTTTGAAAGCCAAGCATGCAGGAGTTCTGCATGTGACTACTTCTAACAAAGAACTTCCAGTCTACTTTAAAAAAATGTGTGCACACCCCCACAGGAAATTCAAGGTATCGTGGTTGAAAGGCTGCCAGGCCCAGCTGTACACGTTCTAATGAACAATGCAGGCTGCAGTTCAAATACTGGAAAATACTCAGTGGAGGAACTAGTCATGCACGGAGGCTGCTGCTCAAACACCAGGGAGACAGACAGGAACTCATTCCACTTGCACAACCAGAGCACAGATGTTCTTCAGCCATGGGAGAAGAGGACCAAATGCCACTGAAATCTATGAATCCTCATTAAGTATTCAAGAGTGTAGAAGCAAATGGGTCATTCTATCCAAGTCTATTTTCTTCCACCAGCTGAGCAAAGCCCCGGTGACAGACACACCAGGGGTCACACTGCGTGTCAGTACCCAAGAGGAGTTTCCCACTAAGCGAGCAGGAGTGTGCCAGAGCCCAGAGCTTCCTGCTCTGGAACACTGCAGCTCCAGGAAGTGGGGAAATGAACTAAAGCACAGCAATCCCATTTGCATGGAAGCACAACAGCAGCAGCTTCCAGACAGGCAAACGGGACATGTGCTGTAGCGGTTTCTGTTGACCATCTTGTAAATGAGACATAATACACGCTTAGGTTGCAATTATTTTTTAATGGAAAAGACTAATCAATGTTTTACATAAATATCAATTAGTGACAACAAGTCAGTTGAGTAAAGGAATACATACCCCCAAGTTTTAAAGGCTCATAATGAACTGACAAAGTAGCACACAATGACAACTACATGGAATTAATGGGAAGAGGTGGGCTGCACGTCAATCACCTTCATTAAGTTCAACTGCCAATCACATCGGGCTGTTACTGGAGTTAGTCACAGTGCAGTCTTCTCATGCAGCAACAAGGACGCATGTGAAGGGGAAAGTGAACTCCTAAAACACCTCTCTGCCTCCAGCAGAAAGCCCTGCCTATGAAAGTACAAAAGCCTCAAGTGTTTTGCTGCTGTTGAGCCCTTTCAGGGCCTGGTTTCAGATGTGCAGTTTCCCCTTCTCAGACTAAAAACTTGAATGAATGCACAGGATCGATCGGACAGGAACGTGTTCACACTGCAAAGTGAGACCAAGGTCGGATCTTAACAATAATTTCTTTTCTACAGGGTTGTGAAGAACTCAAATCACTGTTATTCCCAGGCAGGCTGCAGGGATGGGGAGAAAGGGGGGCCTATTTTCATAGTTATTAAGAGCATTTTGTTAAGTGAGTAGAAGCTGCACCAGAAACTACCGAACTTCACAGTTTTTCCACAGAGCCTGACAGGCATGATCCACGTTTCCATAGAAGAAACTATGCACTCATTCCTACAGGCTCAAAAGGCTTTATCTGAAGAGGTATTGCTCGTGTTAGGTCCACAGCTTCAGGGAGATCCGAGTTACTGGACCCCACTTTCACAGACATAATCACATGGAAACCACAGATTAAATACCTTTAAACTGCATCAGTGGGAGCCACAGTTTGCCAAGTTAGTGTTTCCCAATCAAACAGCATGACATCAATCTGCTGAAGGCATCTAATTCCCCAAATATTACCTTTAAATATTATGTGGCTAAGATGCCTGCTTTCCAGTGGTTTAGTCAATAAAAATTCATTATGAATTACCTAGAACGAACAGAAACCCACATTTCATTTTACAGCTTTTTCAGTGACATTCAAATGGTTTCTAATTGCTGGGGACACAGTAGGGTCTGATCTACTGGTGCATGAAAATTAACACCCCACCCTGTTCTCTGAAAGGCTCAAAATTCACAAGAGGTTTTGATTTAAGAGTAAGTTACCAATTCTCCTGTCACATGTTAGGTCCCACAAATCCATGTATTTTTCAAAGTCTGGATTTCACATATTTAGCTGGGAAATGCACCAACACAAGATGCAAATGAAACCTCTGAAGTGAGCAACTGCTCCATAAAACAAGTTGCTTGCAAGTACAGCCTAAGTAAGCTGGAACCCAACTCATGACAAAGTTGTAGCAGCTGAAAGGAACAGCAGCACTTCTGAAGTCTCTGTCAAAGATGGACATTGCACAGCACCAGGAAAATTCTGCTTTATACCTGCACTGAAGTGACAACCCATTCAAGATCCTTGTATTCCCATAACAGATACAAATTTGCTAACACCTCTAAAAGCATCAGATTGCTTATGGTCAGTAGGTTTACATTTCAGAATTCATGGCAACGAAAAGGGATCTTCTGCACCTTAACCCTGTTAGATAAGGAATCTTTCTTTTTGTTATAATTTTAGAAGAGAAAGCAGACGGCCAAACACAAAACACAAGCACTCAGCTGGCTGCAGTCACTCAGCGTCATGTGCGACTGATAGCACGAAGGGTTGATTTCAGTCCTTCCAGTTCTTCACATCTAAACAAATTTAAAGTAGGGTTATTCTCTCTGATAAACAGCAACGCTTTGGAGAAGAAACAACGGTAAGATACCCTTGGAAAAAAGTGATATTAACATTCCTCCCAGAACTGAGTATACTGCCTTTTAGGGTTTTAAGTACTAAGGACCATTTTCATTAATTTCAAGAAAACAACAAAGAGTTATCATCAGAAAGGAAAAACATGATGTCAGCTGTAAATACATTACTAAGGTAAGAAAGAAGCTGCCTGGAGATTGACACATTAATTCCATATCTTAGTTACAATCAGACTTACCAAGTGTCAATCACTTGAGAGGTTTACACAAGAACAGGACTAATTCCCTCCCTGGCCTGTGACCAAAAGAGGAGGAATAATAACAAAGAATGGTCCAAGCTGTTACAAAGGTCTACAGGGAGGAAATTACTACACTGTTAAACATAAAGAAGTGAAGAATTGTTAATCGCTAAAGAACTGAAGATGACCATTAGCTGCCAGTGCCTGTGTTCTGTACTCCCAAGCTATGATTAGGCTCAGCTGCTCTTACATGTTCTGTGTCCTACCTGTAAAGGAGATCGATACAGCCATTTTTCATTATCTCCACTGAGTTTCATACAGGCAAAAAGGTCACAAACTGTAGGAAGGCCAAAGTCCTGAAAGAGAAGTCACCTTAATTACCAATCCCATACATAAATACATTCTGATGCATCTTCAAATTCTGTTCAAAACCAAAACTGATTTTTGAGTCTTTGAGATTAATTCTTTTAGTATACTGCATTTGGTATAACATATTAACTTGTTTAGTGCCAAGTAACTAATAATTGTGGAAACCTTAAAAAAGCCAAGAAACCTAAAAACTTTCAGTCAGTATTATCCAGAAGAGCTACGATTTTGGAAGAGAACGAAGTCATTAAATTCAGTAAAGCAATAAACCTGGCACATAAGACACATAAGTATCAAAAACTTCTGCTCACTTGTGCTTTCTTGCGTAGAAGCCATTTATCTTCCACTGGAGGCGGGTTTGCATTTTCTAGGTCATTTGAAGTCAACACCCAACTGTTTACATTTAAGGGAAGGTGGAACGGAGCCAAGAGGTCTAGGAAAGGACTCTTGAAACTCTTGTCTGCTTTTTCCCGACTCTCCTTTTCTTCTGTGCTTTCTGCTTTGTGCTCAGCCTTGGCCAGCCAGCTCGTCAGAGGCCTCTCAAGCAATGCTTTCCAGGGTTCTGCGATCTCTGCTGAATAATCTGCTTTCTCTGCACTCACGGGCTCCCCCGGGAGCTGCTGTGCAGGGCTAAGCCAGGAGCTGGCAGCAAACTTGGTCTTCTCATGCTCGGGGTCTGGTACATCTCTCTGGCCGACCGGAACTCCATTTTTGTCCTTCCCATCTCTCTTCAGAAGCCATTTGCAAAGAGCCTCTTTTCCACAGTTGTCATCACACACGCATTCTGAAAAGCTGGCACACAGATCGTTAGCTTTGCACACATCTTCCACTTTGAAGGGGGCCTGAGGATGCTGAAGCAGCCAAGCATTTACAGCAGATGTAGTGGGTGATTTCTTTCCATCAAGATGCTCATTCAGGCACTTCAGATTTCCCAGGTTCTCAATTTCCACGCTCCTGCTCTGGCTGCCACGACAACTGGTACAAGTTTCAGCTTTGAGGAGCCAATCATTCAAATTGCATTCTTCCCGAAAAGGTTTAAATTCATTCTTCCATTTCTCATCTGAAGCAATACTTCCATTCTCTGTGTCAGGAGTAAGCAGCCAGTCAGAAAGGTCCATCTCTTCTTGTCCAAGGGATTCTAATTCCTCCATCTTTTCAAAAGTGGAAAAGGATGAGTTAAGAGTAGAGGTGGAGTCCTTGCGACCAGGGGAATCTGTTTTCCCAGCAACGTCGCGCTGCTGATTGTGCAGGAGCCAGTTCTCCAAATCCTTCAGATTTCCCCAAGCTTGCTCAAAATAGCAGACTTTGGAAGATTTCGAATCCTAGTAAAGACACATTGAGACACATCTATTAAAACTACAAGGCAATGTTGGGTAACTGTTTGCATAGTTAGAGCTCAGAGCGTTCAGCCAGTAAGTGCCAAAGCCTCAGCTGAACACGAGGCAGAATGAAGGGTACTACAGAAGGTTTAATTCCCACCACATTCTGCTTGCAGTCAGATACTGTGTTCTCCCCTCTGTTCAAAACTAGGTTAGTGCACAAAAGGTTTACCTGGCTGGCCTCTGCCACACATTTCTGGGTAACCCATTCCTCAAGGTTGGTGCTGGGAACATAGGGAGCCTGGCGCACACCCGCAGGCCTGCTTCCGAGTAACCAGTCAGCCAGAGAGGCACTCGCTGTCCCACACAGCGCCTGCTGCTGAGAGAACGCCCTTGGTTAGGAGAAGGACTGACTGCTGAGCCAGCCTGTGGTGAACACCGACACAGGCATGCAGCAGGCATCAGCATTTCTGCACCAAAAGGAAAAACAGCCCCCTCTCATTACAAAAAAAGCCCAGAGGAATTGGATAGTTCCATCATCAAGGGACATTCAATTAAAAAATCCTGTCAGTCACTCCACATACACTTTTATACTTGGTTCTTGCCTGTCTGTTCCTGAAGCAGCTACAGTATCAGATCATTCTGCTCACCACAGCCACTGTTACTGGCCACTCCGGCATCCTGACAAACACAAGCCGTTACTCAAGCTCACATAACGTACTTGAGTTCTCCTCTTCCCTCTAATGCAATTAAACACTCACACACAGGTCAATCTTACCTGCTCACAGTTCATCAGGGCACAAGTCTGTCCTGGGAACCAGGGAGAAACATTCTCTCTCTCTGAGGTTTGCTGAAAGGAAAGTAAAACTTAATTTAAATCTCCATTTTGTCCAGTTTCTAGGACAAATTCTACAATAAAGCAGAAGTGAAGCACGGTTAGAAATGCTCAGTGCTTTATGGCTAACAGTGTTCTCAACATTTACAAACAGAATGGAGAAAGATTGACTATGAGAATACTACCTTGAGTCTGCTTCCTTTAACAGGATTGTCTCTAATAATACAGGAAATATGCTGCTTACATAAGAATCCCAAAATACTTTTATCACAGAAAGCATCTACAATGCTTTAACTACTGCCAGCTAAAGAAAACAGTAACAAATTTTCTGGGATAGGGCAGGAATGCAGTAGTCATTCCCTCAGCCTCTGCCAAAATACATTAGATTACATGTACGTAACTAAACTCAGAGAAAACTACATGCAATAATTAATAAACCACTGTGTATTTATTATACAGCTAAAATTATATGACTCATGCACAGGATCCATTCAAGCTGTCACTAAAAGCAAAAATACCACCTGGAATATACTGGACTACTGAAAAAAAAAACCAAAAAAAAACCACCTTGAGGCAAGTATTCCAACCCAGGGAAGTCCTGCTGCTTACCATTGTTTTAATGGAACCAAATGAGGTAATGGCTTGGCGAAGGTAAGATGTGTCAGCCTCAAAATTCAGGATGGAAGACTCTTCAGGTTTAAGGGTAAGACTTTCCAGTCTGAAAGAGTAAGGTGATAGTTACAGAAAGGAAAAGAAATTACAATCTTCTTCATCTGTCCTGGTTTGGAAGCCAGTCCATTATTTCATAAAAAGGCTTTCAAGCCACTTGGCAGTAATTAGGTAACAAAGAGACTTTTGATACGGCATACGAGAAAGGAATGGCTATCTACAAACCAAGAACAGAATAAATTGCCAGCAAAACACAAGTTTCACCTTCTTACTTCAACTGTCATCAATAACTAACTTTTGAAATAGTTGCATAAATGAGTCCCTCTCCTGCTTCGTCACCTCAGACTACTTTAAAGTTCTTATTTACAGGAACTATTAAAAATATAGGAACAGTGGGATCTATTATTAGTTCTATTAGAATAAAAAAAAATCAGATTAAATTTGTATGTTAAAATAAACCCAAGGGTGTTAACTTGCATCATAAAATACATTTACCTCTCCAGGCAACTTGAAATCTGGTTTGCCAGTTCGTTACTGTAGGAGCGTTCCAGCTGATGGATAAGGCAATTGAACTGTCCCAAGTACTGCACGGAAGACAAAGCACACGTCACTGTTTCGGTTTCCAGCACTCAAATCCAGCCAGTACCCGCACGGACAGCGTTCGCTTGGAGACGCCAGCGCAGCAACCCACACCAAGCCTTACCCAGTAGAGCTGCTGCGCCTGCTGCTGCAGGGCCTCCTCCTTGAGCTGCTGCACGAGATCCACCTGCTCCAAGAGCCACACCTCACGGCTGCGCAGGCACTCCAGCTGCCGGCTGATGTGGCTGTGGATCTTGGCCTTCACCTGCCGGGGAACACACAGCATTTCCCGTCTGTCGAGCGCAGTGAGCGTACATCTGCCGCGCTCGTTGCAGACCGCCGTTTGTCAGCGCAAGTGGCAATTCTGGAGCGATTTATTTCTCAAAAATTCATGGCAGTCACCCACAGCACCACATGCCTCAGGTCAGTAACAGTGCTGAGGCTGCCTTTAAAGATGTATCAAAGAATAATGCTCTTTGTAATCTCTCTCTATTCTGATGTTTCAATCAACAGCTTTAGGAAATTCTGCACGCCTGAGCTAGTACTACAGGAGTACCTTTATCAAGAGCATGGCCAAATGACACGGCAAGGTGGTTGCAAATTGCTAGGAAAATTTCAGACCACCGTGATAATAGTAAATACTCTGGAATAATAAAAACGTTAATTGAATTCATGTTAGTTGTTAAAAAAAATCTTTAAGTAAGTAATTTAAAATTACCTCTCGCCAGTTTTCCTTAATCTGCTGTTCAGCTTTGACAATTCCAGATATAGCTGTTTCCAAGTCCTTCTTTGCTTGAAGGCACTTTGCCAGAGTCTCACTGCTGCAGGAATTTCTATTTCTATCTTGTGGTGGACTCATTCTTGAAGTGTTCCTAAAACACAAAGGAAAAAACAATTTCTTAATAGTTTCTATTCCTCTTTAACAGAAGAGGAAGGGCATCATATGAAGAACCATCTGCTCTACTTCACTAGAAAAGGTGAACAAAAAAGCCCCTAAGACCCTACACAGATGCCAAGTTTTCTAAACATAGATAAAGCTCTCCTCCAGGAGCAACAGCAGTCTCTCAAACACCTCAGCCCACGGAATTTGCACAATCACAGGAAAACCAACAGATATTTGACAACATCTTCAGCCACAGGAGTTTAGGCAATCCTCCCCTGCCAGTTTCCTTCCTCCAGCTTTTATGCCTAGTCACAAACTCCAGAGCTGCAGGGTTGATTCAGGGAAGGTTCAACAGCAATGCTGGAGCTGGGGGAGAATGGCCTGGCCAGGGTCAGGAGATATTCCAGCCATCCTTTTTTTTCCTGCAGGCAAATGAGCTGGCTCCCATAAATGAGAAAATTCCAATACAGCTTCATCAACTGAAAACCCACATGTTGCTACAAAGATCACTCTTTACAAGCTGCAAAGGCCAGAACTTTTAACAGCTACCCATTATCTTGTTCTGATCACAGCTGTGGTAACTTAGCTTCAGCACGGTCTCAAGTAGAAGGGGCCCAGATACAAAATTTCTACAGCAGGTATACTGGTAAGGATTCTGCAAGGGGAAAGGATAGAATGGATTTTTAGTAAAAATGGGAAGGATCAGTGTAAGCACTTTTCCTAAACAGTGGGTTATTCGTCATGGCAGAGTTTGAATTCTCCTGTCAGTTTCATTGGATTCCTGAAGCACTAAACATTCATACTATTTGTTCTATTTAAAACAAATCCTCGGCAATGACAGCTATGGAAGTTCCCAGCAGATTTAAAGCATACACATGTGCCAACCTAAAATGTCACAGATTTTACCACTGCTCTGGAGGGAACAGAAAGTAGTTTTGATAACAAGACAACCATGAGCTTGTGATACTGAGCAGCTTTTTAGTCTGCAATTTCCAAGCCCCATGATCCTATAAATTGCAACCCAAAAGTCCTTCTACAGCCAAGATCTACCAGACAGTTATAAAAGTGTGTGTTAGACACAGGAGAGGGCTAAGAGTAGCTTGCAAGTGGAAGTTGACAGAAAAAGTAATGTTCTCCGTGGGGCAGGAGCAGAGGCTGCACCTCCCTTAGTTCCCTCAACACCACGGGCTTCCTGTCTCTCCAGCACCTCAGGACACAAGGCACAGAAGCCAACCCAAGATCCTGCACACAACTCAATCCAATCCCATCCTCACCATAATATCTCATCTTCTAGGAACTGCAGAGAACAAATACAAGAGAAGAGAACCCAAATGTAATCTTTAAGCTTATGTTATTTTGCACCAAAGCAGACGGGGCAGAAGTCTGAAATACATCATTCTCCATGCTGTGCTCTGAACGCAGTTTTGTCCTGGTATTTGCATACCCTAGCTTGTCCACAGGTTCACTTCTGTAAGGTTTCATGATCTTCACCATGCTAGCACTGTTCAATAAAAAGTAAGCTAAGCTTTTTCTCACAACACTCACTACTTTACATCGCTTTTCAACTCCCATGTACAACCTACAAGAAGTAGAAGCCAACAGTGCAAGTGGGAGCCCTAATTCTCAGATGTAATCTAACAAGTAGATGACAACAATACACCCAGCCAAGAAAACAAGGATATTAGATACCTTAAAAACTATCATATACTCAAAAGTAAATTAAAAAAAAATCATATTGGTTATTATTTAATTTTTTATATACTTATATAACAACAGTCAAAGACTGAAAGGCTAAATAAAACTACCATATTTGCTCACACAATAGATAATGTACTTAACTCATGTGAAAATTATGTTTACCTACTTTATCACACTCTGTATTAGCAACTTCACAATGGCACAACTGAATTCAAGAAGCTTACACACGCTTCTCTGATGATCTCTGGAAACACTGTTTGTTGCTTTTCCTTCTTTCGATGATTGCAAGAGACTCACTCCAGAATGTATAGAGAAAATGAATGCTGCCTTTCTCCAGCCAGCCAGCTCCTGTTAAAATGGCTGTTAGGCTTTGTTGCAAATAAGCCAGTCAAACTCACATGTTGAGCATGAGAGCCAATCCACACCCTTCTTTTCAATTTCCACGAGCCTCTAACAAAACTAAGTGGGGGCAAGCACCTATTTCCTTGCTTCCCAGTTACTCCCAAATAGCACTGAGAATTTAGACGTTTTCAGGTCACACGCACTGAAACACCGACGATCGCACACTTCGGCTCAACAGTAACAAAATACAATTACTTCCGCAAGAAGACGCACGGCTGCAACGCACCGCCACCCGCCCCGGCCATTTCCGTGCCATCAAAGCGTTTCCAAGCGCACGGGGGTCCCCATCAGCCCCCGCTACGTGCGTCACGGGACGCACACCCCCGGCAGATGAGCTCGCACTTACTCTCCGCGCTCAGGAAGCAACCCGCGATGTCCTGCTTACAACGCAGCTTCCATTCCCAGGCACGGCCTCCGGAACGCTCCCAACCCCGCTAATTCCGCTCCAAGCCCTGGCTCCCCGGAGCGGCCCCGAGCCTTATCGGGGCGGCCCAGCCCGCGCCCCGCCCCGGCCACCGCGCCCGGCCGAGCCGCACGTCGGCAGCGCCGGGGCGGGCCCGCGGCGGGCCGCGACCACCGGGACCGTGCCGGGCGGGGAGCGGGCCCGGCGCACCCGCTGTGCCCCGGCCTGGCTCCGCTCAGCGCCTCCAAACATCCAGCCAGCAGTTCAAACCGCGAAACCTCAACGTTTTGCAACAAAACCGCGATTTCTTGCAACTCCAGAAGTGTGGCAATGTGCCTTCTTCGCGCAGCAACAAAGCAGACCCGAGCGCTGAGGCATCCAGCGCGGAGAAGGCATCCATTGCAGCAGCAAGACAGAAAGAGCTGCGAGCGGAGCCAGCTGCCGAGCTCGGCCTTCCATCCCCGGCCATGCACAGCCCAGCAGAGAGGCTCCCCATCAGCACTGAGCCAGAAATCCTGACACTGAGCTGCCTGGATGCAGGCTAGCTCCTGGAAGGACCAAAATGACATGAGCACATGCACACACACACAGTTCTTGTCACATCTACTCTCGCTTCCACAAATTCACACACACAGCTGAGGAAAGCACACAGAATGAATGGCCTCGGATGGAAAGAACCTCGGAGATCACCTGGTTCCAACACCTCTCACTAGACCGGGGTGCCCAGTGCCCCATCCAGCCTGGCCTTCAATGGGATGTGCCATGCACGTGTCCTCATCTGCACATAATCAGTAAAAATGTTATACCATGAAACCAAAAGAACTGCCTGAATGATGAGGAAGATGACATTATTGTTCCTAATAGTAAAATAACTACCAGTTTTTACAGGAAGACTTTTGGCTCGCTGCAGAGGTGTCACCACAAGACCCTGCAGCAGCAACTCGTGGTCACAGGTCCTCTGTGCAACCCCCTGGCTGCCTACACTCCACCCCTGAGATGTTAATTCCCATAGGGCAGAAACCGCTGGACAAACAGAATGTTAAGCTTTTAATTAAATATCTGGTGGCTGGGGAACAGAGGAGGAGGAGGAGACAGCCCTGCTTCTTCTGCACAGTGTGGAAACAGGCCGGCAGGAAACTGGTTCTACCAGCTTTTCACTCTCCATCCAAGCTGCCCTTGGGAAGAGCAGTTTTTCATTTCATATGGGTGTGGAAAATCACCTCAAACACAGGGCTGTGCGGAGCCTTTGTTGGGGAAAAGCTTCTGAAGGGAATGAAGCCTGCCATTGAACAGGCTCTATCTATAGATGTGGATTGATTTCTTCCATTTGGCAGGACAAGGCTGCTCCAAAGGCCTCACTGACCTGTCTTTATGTGGCTTTAAACCAGCTGGCTTGTTTGAACTGAAATCCCCATGGATTTCCATCTAACCCCTCCAAAAAACAGCAGTTCCTCTTAAGAAGCTCTCCCAAATTAGGTACGTGGGACTTGTGGTCAGGGAGTGAAGTACTCTAAGTACACAAGCTGAATATGAGAACTTCCCATTTACATCCAAGCATAACAAGCACTTTGTACAGTGCAGCATCAGTATTATGTGCCAGTATTCATATGGAGCTCCTGCTGGGGAAATTATTTTACTCCAAAATAAGTATATAACACCCTATTTTTTAAGTCACAAGCCATGAGAAGGGAAAAAAAAAATAACCTTTACCAGTTTTGAGTAAGAGAAAAAGTGAAATAAACACCTTAAGAAATAGTAACAGAATTTTCAGGTATTATTTTTCTAAAATTCCGTTAGTTTTCCCCTGTCTGCATGGCAGATGGTCTGTGCCACAGACCTTAACACATGTGACTGCCTTTTCTGCCTGTTTTAGCCCCGAAGCAGCCTGGCCAGTGCACAAAGCACTTGTACTGAGACACCCTCACAAGGGCTGGGCTCTGAACAGTCACAAGTCACTAAGGCAGCTGTGAAGAAGTCCGATCACCATTTTATTCCATCTGTCATAAATAAATATTTTACGCACAACAAGCATGTAACTGAAATCACAAAGTATCTGAATATGAAGGCCTGAAATCTCTATGCTATAATTACTGACAATACCAAAGAAGATAGCCCAGAGTGGGGAACACTTATCTTAACGCAGATTGCACATTATAACACATCTTCCAGACTACTGCACTTAAAACCCCTTCGGAAAACAAGTGGCAAACCCCTGGTTCTGCCTGAAGCATATGGCCCCAAAGATACCACCGCTGCGCTCTCTGCACATCCATCTATCCCATGCTGTGCACTCGCAGCGTGATGAACAGTGGTTTTTACATGGCTGCCAGCTTTTTTCTGCTCCCGTGACTGCATACCTTATCCTAAGTCTCAGAGGAAGGCAACCTTGTTCCTCTGTCAGCTTTTCTCTTTAATCCCAGCCATAAACATCGAGTTTAAAGCTGACAGAATGCTTAGCAAACCTCCGGAAGCTCTGGCTCATACCGCTTACCAGCATCGAACAACACAGGTCTGACAAACTTTCAGCAAACACGATGCGGCACAACCCCCACCATTCCTAACCCAGACATTTACCGCTTATATAACCTCTGAGGAGCGCAGCTGCTAACAAAAGATTCTGTCTTTGCAATTAGGAACGTGGCTTTAGGAGCGCTCGCGGCACAACCTCTCCGGGACACGGAGAGCGAGATCGGTACCAAACCCCGTCTCCGCGTCCCGTGTGAGCCCCGCGTCGCGAAGCGTCCATTTCCCGAGCGCCCTGAACGACCCAGGCCGGATGCCTGGGCACGTCCCGCACCGCGGCACGGAATGCCCACGAGGTGCCAAGGGGATGCCTTACGGGATTCCTTACGGGACTCCTCACGGGATCTCTCCCGGATCCCCCCCGGATGTCTCCCCCCCGCCCCGCCGGCCCCGCCGCCCCCTCACCGCCGTCCGCTCGCCGCTCCCTCAGCCCCGCGCCGTCCGCCCGCCCGCCGGCCCCGCGCGCTCTCGCGAGACCGCCGGCCCACGCGCCCCCTGCCGGCGCGGCGGAGCGGCGGCGGCGGCGCTGAGGGAGCGCTGAGGGGCGGTGAGGGGCGGTGCTGCTGCTGCTCCTCCCGGCAGCCCAAATCCGGGAATCACGGCTGACCCGGCACGGCAAATCCTCCGAGCACACGTGTGTCGTGAGGCGAGCCACCGGTTTGGGTCTTTTTCGCGTCCACCGGAAATTTCCCAGAGTGCCTGGCTTGGTTTGGCTTTCCACAGTACAGGGAAAGGGTTTTCCTTTCCGCAAGTGGGAAGCACGGCGAAACACCTCCCAGTATGGCCATCCCTCTTTCCAGCTGGGAAAAGGATCCAGTTACTGCTCCTCGCGCTTTGGCTGTTCAGGGGCGAGGAGATCAGCTCAGCCGGCCAGAGCCGATAGCGCCGGGATGTGGGATTGATCCCTGTGGGGGCCATTCAGGAGCTGGACTCCGTGATCCTTGTGGGTGCTTTCCAACACAGACTGTTCTGTGATTCTGTGAGATTCCAGCCTGTCAGTGACCACCTGGCCCGCACATTTGTGAAGCGCTGCTTTTTCTAGATGTGTGCACAGCACTTAAGCTTCACAGAGAATGTATGGGGACTCCAAGCAGAAAGGACTTCAAATGGAAATCTAAGTAATTGAGTACGTGTGGTAGCTGAGACAATTTCCTACACATTTCCTCCTCTGGGCACAGACCAAGGAACGGTTCTGGATAGGACCTTACTCGCAGTTACAAATACAAATTATTCACTGCTGACGTAAGAGAAAGTAGAAGTCAGCCACCTAATCCCAGATGTGCTGTTAGCCTAGGAACAAGCATTTCAGGTATTTGGCTTCCTTGTCTAAACTCGTAGGAAACACAGGGTGTGTTATATAATCCTCCTCTGTGTACTTGGATTTAAGAGGAAAAACAATACCAACCCTTCCTGACCTTGGAAAACCAGGAGTTCTCGTGTACCTACTGTATCTCCCCATGCAGTTACCCAGCAGGACTCTCCCGAGGAAAGCAAGCTGCCTTTCCTGAACAAGCAGGCACAGTGGACAGTGACAGGTTTCTGCCACATCTTCCACGGGCTTGACCAAGACAGTATCATAATCCAGATGGTCTGAGAGTGTTTCTGTTGGTAGAGTTGCTTCACACAGTACACTATCTGTGTGGATTGATTGTGGTTAAGGTCATGCATCCTAAGAGGAATTGCTTTTTGGATACATCTTCCATCTCACCCCTAAAGGAGTACCAAGGGGAAGGAACCACATGCATCTTTTAATCATCTCTTTCCTTCCACCCCTCATGGCAGTACACACTGCTCCTCCCTCAGCCATACCCTTTGCCGTGGCAGATGTGCCTTTTTATACAAACCTGCATAGCAGATCAGAAAAAGAAATCTAAAATTACATCAGCTTAAGCAAAAGGCAAATTGGTGATCTACTAAAATAGAGGTAATTTTTATGGGAAAATGAACAGGATAATCTGCTCATGTTAAAACAGCGAAGATGGAGATGTGGTGGGCAGTTCCTCAGGAATGGATAAAACTGAGTATCAGTGTTCACAATAAGCCTCCAACCAGAGTATGAAGAAAAGCATTTTGGATGCATAAAAGGGATCGAAATACACATCAGAAAGTGTTAATGAGGATAAAAGCCTGCAGCTTTTGCCCTCAGAAGTGTGTGATACCACGTAATGCATGCCTATACCCAAGATTCAGCACTATTTCTTGCTGAACAAGAATCCCATTTAAAGTTCTGCAGCATAAAGCCCATCCTTCCTTGACTTGGCAAAAGTGCGTAATGGCTCCCTTGTCACACTCAAAGACATTATTCCTTGCTCATCTGCAGTGTGGGAATGAAGACCAGGGAGAGATTAATCCCTTCCCATCCCCTGGAAACCATGAGGTTTGATAGAGAACTGGAAGATTTTTCTGTGTTTCTTAGGTATGGGCCTGCAAAACTGTACTACTGGACACCACTCAAACCACAGAGAACTTGAAGAATATTCTCTGGTGCAATGGCTTTTGAGCAAATTTTATGGGGTTTAAAGAATGTTTCTGTTTTCTGTTCAGACGGTTCCTCTTTCAAGAACTGCACTAGTGTAGTTGAAGGGCATCAGCTGTGTTAACTTCCCTGTTAAACGCCCCAGAATGTGATTTCCCTGTTCTGCAATGCTGCCACACCGTTGAGCAGTCCATCCCTGCCCGGTAAAGCGGGAATAAGGAAGCGCAGTGAGCCCTGCACAGCCGCGGGTGCAGCCGGACACCGAGGCAGACCAAGCTGCCGGCCAGCACTTCTGCCAGAAGCAGAAGTCCCAAGGCAGAGTATGAAATTCTAGAAGAGTCGTCACGGTAGCCGTCAGGGAACCTCAGGCAGCTCCCGCGGGAATCTCCAGTTTCCTCAAGCTCTGCCGCTGGAAAGGGACTGTTTTCCCTTCGTCCCTGCCAGCCCGGGTGCATGACCCTCCCTCGCACGTATCCTCTCTGACGTGTGTCCCTGGTCCCCTTCCAGGCAGGCCGTGACCTGGCACTGGGTCCCACAGCTGTGTGCCAGATCCATCCCCAGCCTTCCCGCAGGGCCCGTCCCGCCCGTGCCCCCAGGGCGACCTCAGCTCCCAGCCCGGAGCAGAGCAGCTGCCACTTGTGCTCAAGTCCAAAGGCTTCGCTGCCCTGAACGGCCCTTTCAAAGCTCTCTGCACTGTATTTACTCACTTGGAATCTTTGCTGTTTGTGTCGAGCTACCTCAGTGCCAGAGAGGAATGAAATGTTTTTGAACTCCCACACAAACAGTTTCATATATAGACTGTAAACAGATGTTTTAATAGCCTTTTCCTGCAGGCGACACGCAGCCTCTTTCCTTTCTCTAGTTTAGGGGTTTCTCATTTCTGCAAACTTTTTAAGTACTCTCTATTCTTCTATCCCACTACACATTGAACAAAAATACCAACTCCACCTAACTCCACACTCATCTTTCATTTAAAGAGGTTCTCGGGAATGTCTTCTGTAGCTTCTCCAGACAGCCTAACCAAAGGCAGAGCTTCTGGAAGCAGTGGGTTGCTTTTGTGAATTAGGGTCCCACCACAGATGTGAACAAATCTCTTACTTGTTGTGGCTCAAACCTATCAATGCAAAAAATAACAGGCACAGCACCAAAGGGCTCACATTGGAGGGAGGCAGGCATATAAACAGTATATAAACAATTTTAACTATAACCAAAACTGCTTTTACAAAGCTTAAACCTGCTTCAGAAAAGCTGCTCTATCACAAACATAGATTGAGATCCTGTAGCAAAACAGGTGTGATTTTGATCCCTAAACATTTTGCAGCTCCCCAGTATAAACACACACACACACATTCCAGTCAAAATTGGCCCAAGAAAGGCCTCATAGTGCAGACTTGGAACAAAGGGCTGTGTTACAGCTCCAGGGTTTGCTCTCATTTGAGTGGGGGAGCAGGTTGTTGAACAGCATCACACAATCGAAACAGGTCTCTTCTGCTTTCTCAGAAACACTCATATCATCTTTTCCCAAGATCCTTTTTAAGAAAGCAGTTACAGAAGCATGACAGTAAATTTACCCCTCATTCTGCTGTTAGAGTGAGGTTGATGCTGAAAAAAAGCGTGAAATTCAGAAAACACGGATCACTATGTGAACAAGGAAGAAATTACAACATAACAAATTATAACATCACATTAGAACTTAAATCAATGTAAAAGCTTTTCTAAGATTCGATTCTCTGAGGCAGGGACATTTGTAGGATTTTCCAGACAGCATTCAAATAACCTGCACACAGGAATTTCTGCCCAGTCCCCAACTGGAGTGCATCAGTTTGCACTACAACCAGCACCAGAGGCACACTAAGCAAATCACCTACAAGCTTGCAAAAAGCCATCAGAGGAGGGGAAAGTCCTGACTTTTTATGCATGTGTAATCCCTGAGTCAGGGGAAGGACCAGACACTCCGGCTCCCACTGGAGTTGCTTTAGGGGCAGTACAGCACAGGCCAGGTGCTGGCACTCAGGCCTCAACAGTTCTCTGTGCTTCCTGCACCACAAAAAGCTGCCTGTCAGTGGGTCTGCTGGAAAACACAAACAAAAGGGTGTCCGGGCAGGATTCCCTGCACCCCAAGCTGAGACCCCCATCTCTGCTTTACAGTAAAAATTGTCGGAGGTGAGCAGGGACCAGAAGGTGCCGGAGAGGAAGTGTGGGTCTGTCCTGCGAAGCTGTGCGCTGGCACTGAGCACCAGGTGGAGCTCGGAGATGTAATCCTGGCCAGCAGGAGTGCACGGGAGCGCCTGACCCACATTCCGTAAGTCCTACTACCTTTAACACCTTGGGGGACAAAAATCTCCCCTTCATCACACCTGTGACACCGTTGTAACTGGAGTTGTCCTTAGTGCCTGTAGGCGAGCAGGAGGTGACTGGAAGGGGATGGAAGCCTGCAGCATGGTTTCCCTGCCCGTGTCCCTCCCCTTTGTTTTCTAAGCTTCCTTCACATGCCATCTGAGTGGCATGGTCTGTAGTATACCGAAAGCCTGGTAATAAGACAGATGACATCTGTTTAGGTCACATATTTGAAAGGATTAATGCTCCCGAAGACTTAGAAGCTACCGCTTAGTACTCTGCTATCTGAACACATTGGCCCTGGTACGTGTGATGGCTGTCAGCTCAAGGCTCAGCACTTCTACAGCTCCAGAAAGATGGAAGCCGGGCATCCAAGGGACCATGGCAAAGGATATGCACCATTCCCCTCACAGATGCAGTAAAAGCCACAAGCAACTGTGTGTCAAGTCTGGTGAAAGAGTTCCAAGGGAAAGAAACTACTTCATGGCACTGGTTTTGCCTATGATATGGTGCTGCCCCACAGAAAATGGACACGCTCGTTCCAGCTGGCAGAGGTCAAAAGGGAGCACAACCATTTTTATACAGGGCAGAACTGCTGTCTACAAGTTGCTTTCTGAGCAAGAAAGGGAAGAAGATTCTCACTAATCCACGTCACCCACAAAGCTTACCCATCTCTTTCTTTTTAAAACCACATGACTCTGTAGAATTGCTCCTGTAGAGGGGCAGGGGAGTGGGATCACCTGGACTATAGCATCAAGAGAAAGCACCACAGCTCCCTTCCTCAGCAGGCAGGAGGGACTTGCAGGACACACAGTACTTGTGGACAGGCAGGACTTGCAGACACGGGCAGCCCAGGGCTCTGCACACAGGCTCACTGGCATTAGATTCCCCGGTTTTGAGGAGGGTCAGCTGGATCTTGTGGCCTGTGTAAATAATAAGGCTTTGGAAGGAAGCTGAATAGAATGTTATATTCTCCATTTCAGATCCATAGTTCTGCATGGAGGGAAAAGAAATAAAATTTAGAAATCAATCCTACACCCTAAAGTCCCCCTAAGGGGAAAGACACGAGAGACTGACGCAGCAAGTTCCACTAAGTTATTTAACCGGTAACATGAGAGTTGATTAGAATTATTTATTTCCAACTCGTAAACCCACATGCTGCCTCCTTCTCTCTTGCCAATTAACAGTATTACTTAGCACTAATAAACTGCTTTCATTTTCAAGGGGCTTAAGAAGACAAATTAATCACCTCAACATGTCTGAAGGGAACAGATGGCAATGAAGTATTAACATTGCAATTTCACAGTTGGAAAAGCTCCTAAGAGAGGGCAGTAGCAGTGTCTGGAGGACACCTAGCCCTGTTCCCTCTGTGGAACTGGGGTCCCTCAATCTCAGTTCCACTCAGCTTCTGCTTTAACCCAACCTCACCACACATTACTCTTCCCAGAGCAAAGCTACACTGTTTTTCTTATTAATTCTTTAATAGTGAGTTACATCCTTCTAGAAGGCCTCTTACATCTCCAGACAGGTCGTTACTGCTTTGGATTTAAAAGACTAAATGTCTATCCAGTAATGCAATTAGTCCAGCCTGTCATTCTTACTGGCTATAAGCAGAGAAGTGATCAGGAAAAAACACATTGCTCTGTCCATACAGTGGAGGTGCTCTTTTTCCCTGGAACATCTTGGTTACATTTCAGTACAAAACAGCTGACTGCCTTTTCCTCTCCTCACCCCTGTCTCAGAGGACTGTGCAAAAGTGATGCTCTTTGGGGCCTCTTGGCTCAGCTGTAGGACACAAATTTTCTTAAGCTACATCTGGAAGGAAAAATAGGCTTTCTGTGGAATAGGGATTCCTAAAGCAAAACGTGTTAGGGTGAGGACCAAACAATAAATACCACGTATTTTTAATAGTAACTGATGTGACAATGACTAAGCAACTGTTTAGTGTGTTTTGGCTTTTTCTAAAGAACTGATTTAACTATGGAAGGTTTTTATTTAAAGCATTGAGATAATACGCTCTATTTCAGTATTTAACCCCAGTCAAAGACTATCTCAAATTGAAACGGCAATGATAATAGGCAGCATCAAATGTCTGACAGGTTTTGGGTTCTCCTCTAGGAATGGTAACAGTAAATACTAATTCAGAATGAAATTAATTGTTCTAACACCTTTTCAGAACTATTTCAACAGCATACTGATATTAGTATCAATTGCCTTCAATCTCTGCTGAGCCACTGAGCTAAGCATCTCAGCCCGTTATCAATCTCATCAAGTATCAATGTACAATGAAATCCTTCTAGAGACATTAGTTAGTGCCTAGGGACAACAAAACACATCCAAAATACTGCATTAACTGAGGCTGTTCCCACATGTTAAGGTAAGGAAGGCACGCTGAGACAAAAGGGTTCAGCACCCAGTGTGCCAGTGCATCCCTCCCTGAGAATTCCTGGGAAAGGCAGCCCCAGTGTGCTCAGCTGGAACTCCTACCTGAGCATTCAGGCTGGGGAGCAGAGGCAGCATGATGCAATACAAACTGGTTTTCAAATGGGCTTAAGAAAATAACACACCCTGATTTCACCCTAGCTTGACAAGCTGTGTTCAGCATTGACCCACTCAGTTGTAAGTCCTAGTGTGAGTTTTCCTGCTACTTTATTTATATTTAAGAGTAGAATGTAATGGATTTGATTTTCTTAAGTTAGAAAATATTAAAAAACAGAGTTCTCACATTTACAAGAGTAACACTTCAACAGAGAATACTTAATAAACAAAATGGTTGTATTTGATTTTTTTAAAAAATTGAACCAAATGCAAAATTAATCCAACTAGCCCTTTTTCTGAGACTTTGATTGTATAAGTAAAAACTTGTTTTATCCCTATAGCTAATATTCAAATGAATGTTTGTTGTTGGGTTTTTTCTCAGATTTCCATTATATTCTTGTACTTTAAATATTTCCAAAAGTGTAGGAAGTCCTCAAACATAAACATTATTTTTTGTAAATAACAGCAATCCTAATTAATAACATGAAGATTCAGAATGCCCATAATGAGTGAGCATCTGTTTTTCTGAACTTGCAAATCATTGGTATCCTTTGCCTTTATTGTAATTTATTTTTCTTATCCAGGAATGATAATCAATGTTTAGGACTGTAGTAGCAAGTCACACCAATGTATAAACCATAAGTAATTGACACCAGAATTGTGTGAAATACAAGAATGCTTCCAGGTTTTGTAGCACAACAGCCAAAGAATTCCAGGGACTTTGCTGTATTATTCCAGTCCCTTCTGCAAACTCTCTCTTTCTGACCAGTTTAATACTGGTTTTATTATATCATCTTCCTACAGCATCCTGGGGGCATTATTTTGGAGAGGTGCTTGGAATGGCAGGGGTGGGAAGGAGAATACATATTTTCCACATGTCAAATAAAGTATGGATTACAATGGCCATGGGAGGAAGGTGCTCTTGCTGCTTTAAAGCTTTAGTTTGATTCTTCAAATCTTCAATTCTGCACAGCCAAGGACAAGCTAAGACAGCACAAGGCTTCAGACTGCTATAGTACTTAAAATTCTCAAAGTGTAATGTTTGAAGAAAGGAAAAAAAATCAATGTTCAATATTCTGGACAATAAGCTCACATAGAAACTGCTTAGATAAACTCTAAATAACAGGAGAGTAATTTTATTTAGTTACTCCCTTACTCCTATTAAAGCTTCAATAAAAGGAATTTTAACATCCAGAATCATTATCAGAACTTAGATGCTCACAGCTATTGAGTCATCCTGAGTAAGGCATTATATTCCAGTGGTTTCACACTTGGTTTGTATAAAAGTCATTTTGAGCTCAGACTTCTTTGAGGCCAAAGTCCCAGGGTCTGAATGAAGCCTCCTGAAACAAAGTGAATTTCACAGGAGCCAGCTCTGTTAAATCCCACTTTGCCCTGGAGTGAAAGTTTGATCTTAAATTACTCTACATGATTAAATTAATGCATCACAGGACATTCCAGCTAGGAGGTCCTACATTTAAGGATGTTTAAAGCTGTCCTAATCACCAGGGGTTCCTCTTGATATGCAAATGTCAGGTGAACATTGTGGCAACGGTCTGCTAACTTACTGGAACAAAAACCAAACCAACAAAGCACAAGCACGCATATTTAAAGCAAGAGTGGGTAATTCCACAGCAGTAAGTTCTCGGACACTGCAAATTTACCTTTGAGTCAGAAATGAATGTTTCTCTTCCCTCTCATTAAAAAAAAAAAAAAAAAAAAAAAAACAACAAACCCAAAACATTGCACATCTCTTTCTGAAGAACCTTAGGCATTCACCAAAGGCACATATGACACTGGAAATAGTATTCTCAGCTTCCTTGAGAAACCTTTCACTTCAAACAGGCCCTGCACTATGGTGCATTTCACTATCATAACAGGTTTCTCACTGAAAACTTGTTTGCGAAGTTGTTTTTAGAAGAAAATAAATCTTTAAGCTGCCCAAATGACCAAGGCACTCAAAATAACCTTAGGACTGTCCTTTGGGGAAGACACAAGGTGTCACTTGCAGCAGACGCCTGACGTCAGACCAGAGAGGGAACACGAGACAGGCAAAGGTTACGTGCAAACTGTCCCCTGTGGCTTATGCAAGAGCCAAACATCCACTGCTCAGGATAGATGCACATAAAAAGAACTCACTGGAAATTTCTTTTAATATAAGCAAACCAAAGCTGCTCGTGAGTGGTAGGGTATGGTGGTGCCACAGACTAATCTGAACAGCTGCCATTTCAGGTCTCTAAAACAAGCATTCAGTAAGTAATCCACGTTACATCAGTCATCTTTGGTAATACTGTACATTTGTGTCAATCACCTGGTAAACATCACTTCTGGATATTTAGAGTGTAATTCATCGTAACTACAAACTAACTGGAAAGATGATAGTGTCCTCCAGCAGTACGTGAGCTTGCTAAGGGAAGAGTTCAGACTAGCAACACTGAAATTACTTCACAGTTATGTAGAAAAAAGTTACAATTCTTTGTCACAGAACATTACTCTAGTTTGTTATTTTGTCTACAGTTAAAGTGGGCTTATAGTCAGGATTATTAAATTAACAGCAAAACAGCTGCCAAAACAATGTAAGGGAACGTGATTGAAAGCTAATAACTTTGATTGAAGCAGAATTTTTAAACGTTGTTTTCTAACCCTAAGTTATTAAAGTACAGAAAAAAACCCCATTATTTCAAAAAGATGTATCATTAAAAAAGAAGTTCCATTCCTTACAATACAGTTTAAAACTAACACAGAAGAAAAGAGTGCTACATTAAATACAGTCAAGAGCATTTGGATGGCATTATTTAAGTATAATCTTGTGTCCTCTGTTATATGGTCCAGCCATGGACTTTTCCTTGCTTTAATGTATATTTGATGATCACTGAACTTTTCCCACTCATCCTGATGTGGGCTGTCCACACACACTGTGTTACCACTTAAGAGTCAGCATTTATGTACAGCTTAAAAACAGCACAGCTATCCTACACCCTCCAGGCAGGCTCACTCCACTGCAGTACTGGAGCGAGCACAACAGCTTGGATATCTCAGGGAATGCATCATTGTTCTGAAAGGCTTTTTTTTCCCAGGTTTTCCAGGCGGTGGCTCCTCATTACTTTTCTCAGCTGCCGCAGCAGGCTCTGTCTGGAACTGTTCTATTTGAAACTCGAGATGTTTTTGAATGGCTACCCCGAGGACTTCTGGATCCACAGATGCCCCATACACTTCCCATGTCATTCCTTCATCATCCCATCGCACTTCACGAACTGGAGATTTGGAGGCCTCCAGGTTCACCTCTGGGAACACATGTGAGTGACCTTCTGCTGCAGCTGCTGGGCTTGTTGACACCGATTTGCATTCCATGGTTGGAAGAGTTTGTACCTCGGCATCTCTCCGCTCCAGAGCTGGTTTCAGGCCTTTGCTTATGTCATTCATAGAGGTCATAGTCCACATATCCTTGGTTGTCACTACCACGTCTGCATCTTGCTGGCTGCTCAGGGCAACACGAGCAGCCTTGGCTTCTGGAGGAGCTCTCTCCTGCTGAGCAGGTTGCAGTTGTTCTCCAGGAACGTTGCAACACTTCAGGATTTTCTTGGCATCCAGGCCCGATTCACTTACTGAAGACACCAGCTTAGGATATGTCAGAATGTCTGAAGCAGAAAAGGAATGGAAGTAGCCAGGGGCTGCCTGCTCTTTTTCTGTCTCGCTGACAGAGCACAGCAACTGCGGGATGAGCTGGATGGATGGGATGGGCAAGGAGTGGCAATAGGCCGGGATGGTGGCGTCTGCCTTCAAGGCATCCTGCCTGAGACTGCAGGGCCCCGCAGAGTTGTTGTGAACCGTCATCACCATGGGGGAGTACGCGGAGTTTGGAATATTACCGTAAGCTAGACCACCATGAATAACCCCAGGGGCTTGACTGAACATTGTCCTGTTTGGGAAACTATTTCCAGGCACATGGGGTCCTAGAACAGCAACGTGAAACGTGCCAGGATCTGTGTAAACAGTAGTGTTACGTGGAATACTGCCACTGTCAAAGGTATTTGTGGGTACTTGTTGGTCTCTAGGAAGATGAGCCACAAGGTTTTGATAGTGAGCTGTATTTTCATTTGTTTCTGATCCATATCTCTGAGTTTGGGAAGACATCCTAGCCACTGGTGGATCATGCCTGCAGCCAGAAGAGCTTAGGCTGGAGTGAGTAGCACTGGTTTCTACGTGAGTGACATAAGTCTGCTGTTTGCAGCTGCAGGTTAGGTCTGAGTGGCTTCTCTGAAGGGCAGCTCCTGATTCTTCCATTTTATACATGCCTTGCTGGTGAACAAAGCAGGCTGAAGAAACATTCTCCACAGTGCTGCTCTGTACACGCATCTTAGTGTCCCCCACTCCCCAGGATGCTGAGGACTGTTCAGTGACAAGAACATGGTTTGTATTCTTAGTTCTGCCCTCTGAATGGTCATTGGCTGACCGGTCATTTATGGTTTGGACTTCTGATCCAAGTCCCATCGTCCCAGGCTGCGAGGAGGACCATCCAGAACTCTGCACGCTCCTTGCATCACTCCTGTTTTCCAGGATATGGCAGATGGTACTACTGTGGCTTTTCTTCAGCTCCTGTTTGTTTTGCTTTTCCTCTAAACTCCTTGAGTGCCCAATACAGGCCAGATTTGAGGAGCTCTTGGACAGGGGGTGACTGTTGACATTCAGGAGACTGTGACAAGAACTTTGTGAGTCCTGGTAGGAATGGGTGTGGAGCTGGTGGCTGTCGGATGACATGGCAAAAAAGAGAGATCTGCAAGAAAAGGTGGAAAAGAAAAAGAAGCAATTTAAGTAGGAAACAAATGTACTGGAAACTATATCTACTGACCTTCTGCTTGGCCTTCTTGCCTTTCACAGTTCACAAGTATTTTTTAAAATGCACAGTACTCTCGTCTAAGTATACTCAGACCAGTCAGTTTCCATTTTCACCTTCCTCAAAGAGTTTTCCCCTTAACTAGATCTGGGATGTTTTTAAATTCTGGTGAGGTTTTTTCCAATTCATAAAACACAAAAGGAAAAACAACTCCTTGGTTTCTACCTTTTTACAATAACTATCTCAACATTACCACGTATCATCTCCCCAGATTCACTGGAGCCATTTTTGGGACATCCAGAAATGTCATGTAACTTAAGCAAAGACAGAAGTATTTACAAACTAGATAGCTTTTCACCACAGTGGTCATTAAGCCGATGGTATTATTGGCAATACAATTATGTATTGTCAAGACAAAAAAAGTTTCATTTTTAGTCTCTTGACATCGTCATTTCAGAATTTATCCAGTCACTGATGGAGCTTTTAAAACTCAAAGCTGCAACAACTGCACAAATTCTCCCTTTTCCCCATACCTTTCCTAACAAGCTTCTTGATATTTCATGTTACAAGATCACTGTTTTAGTCCACTGTTTTCCCTGAGCTCACACAAGTTTACAGTAGGTATGGACAAAGCTGTTTGACCGCTAGTGACAGAGATGACACAAAGCACAAAGGAAATGACCTCTGCCAGGCCAGTGTGGGGTCACTGCCAGTGTTCCCAGAACAAATAATGCTGGGCAGCACTCCAGCTTGTGCTCACCTCCGACACCACAGGAGGTGGCTGCAAAGACAGATCCAGTGAAAGGCTGGAGGTGAAATTCCCCTCTCTCTGTAAGGAGAATCTGCACCTCACACTGCCTCTGGTAAGAGTGCATGCTCTGGACTCTTGGGCTGCTTACCTCTGCAAATCCACAAGTTCATGCTGGCACCAGAGGTCGGGTAAAAACGGAACAAGAAAATCTTTAGCCAAGGTCTTGCAGTTCTTCTGTCTTTTTCTATCGTGCATTCAGTCATTCCTATTTTTAGAAAACCCTTGTTTCTACCAGTTGGTGCAGTAGCCTGTATGTTATTAACATTTATGTTAGCAGTTTCACATCTAAGGGAAGTCATGATTGAAGATTTTGAATCTCACCAGATTCAGCGATCCATTTTTGCTGACAGAATCAGATATTCCACTGACTGACTCCACATATTGCCTTGGTGTCACAGAGGTGTTGCAACATTTGTACAACTAAAGTTATTTTAATATGCTCATTTATCTGTATCTACCCACTCATATACATATATGTCTTTTCTACAAGAACTCACTATGTTGAGCACAAAGATACAGAGTATTTGTGCATTGCCTCCAGACCAAGTACTACTGGATATTTTGTTGTGCAGATGTGGAGAGTGAAAGCCAGAATTTCTCATTTTGGACAGATACACTCTATGCACTCTGCCTCCTTAGCAGGTCTCTAACAGAAACCTGCACAATTTCTTGTGCACTATATCACTAAAATAGAAATGAATGTGTGGAACAGGAAAAGTACATACACATAGTGACCAAATGCACTCTGCAAATGTAACAGGGAAGTTCACTCTTACCATCAAGGACACAGTGGCTGCAAGGGCTCACATTCAACCCTCTCAGTGAGAAGCTTCTCATATGTGATCCTTTTAATGTGATATTTACAGGCTTCAAGAGTCATGAACCAAGGTAACTGATAAGAACATGCCTTTTGCTCCCTCTGCCAACCAAGAGCTCAACAGCTGATCCAGGAGCTATCAGTGCTCGTAATTCCATTTCCATTGTTAACTTTGGCAGGCTAGCATGTTGCGATTTTCCCATCACCTGAAATCCACTTGTGTTGGCTGTCTTCCGTAACAAAATTAAATTGAAAATGACAACATTAAAAAATAGTAATATTTGCAATTCCATTCCTACAAAAATTCTGATTGTGAGTTGTGCAGCAGGGACTTGTGACCAGCAGCAACACCCTCTAGCACAGGGTTAGCCCCAGTTTGGACCGTATGCAGAAAAAAGGTGATTTCCCATCCTCCATACGTGTTACCTCTCCTGCAGCCGCTTCAGCACGTGAGTATGGTCTGCCACACAGGGTTCAAAGGAGTCAAGAGGATTAAACACCAGAGCAATAGCTGCCTACAAGGTGAAAACCTTACATTTAATCTCCTTAAAACATAACACCTGCAAAGGCTCTCACACACACACCTGGGTGAAACAACAGTTACTAATAGAAATCTTCAGACACAAATATTGAGACTTAGGTGAAAGGAAGCCTCAAACATATCCTGTTACAAATGATCCAAGGCTGTGGGAAGTTTGAAGGGCTCTCTTACAAAGTTTAAATACGTATAGGTACACAGAAACCAACGTCTCCATTTGCTTTCCTTATGTAGCAAAGGGCATTGCTGCAGAAGCCTCTGTACCTGAAGGAAGTGATGCATTTGAAACTGATTTGTCACCTCACACACAACACATTCAGATGGATGAAACAGACCAAATATAGTGACATCACTGAAAGCAACATCCAGGGTGATGCTGGCAAGGAAACTTCCAAAGAAAACTGAAGAAATTTACTTGTGCCCCACTGCAGGTGAAATCATGACCAAACACGGGCCGATGTGACATACACTACACATGGACATGTAGAATATTCTCACCAGCCACTCCCAACAGCATCTGAACATCAGACACACCAGTGTCCCACGCCAGTGGAATTGTAACGATCCTCCCATGGCCTTGGGCCCTCCCAAACTCTGCATTTCACACTGAGGGGATGCCCAACTCCACCACACCTCCCACTGAGCCCGGTGTGCTCCCACGGCTCCTGGGAAAGGCTGGGAAGCACAAGGGCCTGGAGGGTCCTTCCCACACCGACACCGCTGCCAGCGAGGGGCTGGGTCACGTACGGACAGTGAGGTGCCAAATTTTTCAAAATCCAACCCCAAAACGTGGAACCTCCTCAGTGGCACAGCCACGCAACACCTTTGAATTTTGTGAATCAGCTAATCAGGAGTGGATTATCCACATAAAACATGGATACACAATGATTTTGTGTGTTCGTAGGCACCCAAACCAACTTTCTGTGTGCCTGCTGGGCAGAGCAGATTGGCTTAACTTTCATTTTCAAAATGTAAAAATATGGTTTATAGGAAAGGAATTTTACTTTAAAATATCTACTTTAAGTTTTGGGTCTGTCTGAAAGATTTTGATTTGAAATTTCAAAGGAAATTCCCACCTGAATACACAAATAAGGAAGTATGAATTTTTGAGGCAGATACTATGCTATGAATATATAGAAAATTATTAGACAAGCAGAGAAAGGATTAGGTTAGAAATGGAATTAACATCCACTATTTTTGGCTTAGCTTCAGATAGCTTATGAGGGGATCTAGGCTGCTTTCACTAATTCCACTGAACTACTTTAAAGCAACAAATGTGTATTTTGCCATGACTTATGATTAAAGTTTTGACCTATTTAATGCACCAGTAAATTTACTCTCAAAATATTAAATATAATGTATGTAATCAATTGAAAGATATTCCCTGTAAATTAACTATGATGCTAAAATCCTTTGGTATTTTTGTATTCCACACGTGTACTTCAACTGAAATTTTGACAACACTCTCATCTCTTAGTTTGAAACTGTTCCCCCTTGTCCTATCTGCTCACATAAAAAGTCCTTTTCCCTCTTTTTTAAGGAACTCCCATTTAGTACTTTGTTAGTATAGTTAGTTAAGAGACAGTGAGGCTCTGAGAATCACCTGACACATTGAAAAACACAAGTTAGTTGCAGAATTTGGGAAGAGTCAGAGAAGTTTAATACTATTTACTAGAAACATGCATGCAGTGCCAGAGACCTCTCTAAATCTACCACAGTTTTGGTGGGGTTTTTTTTTATATAACTCTGATGGTCAACCCACAAGTCAAGAAGATTTGTAATAATGACTACAGCTGTTTCATCCATCTTTACTTGGCTGATCATACAAAAACCCCATTTTTTTCTTAATTTTATGCTTTCAAAACCAGCATCTGACTGCAAAATAAGTTATAAAATCAAAGCCAGTTCCAGGGGTGAGAGCACTAATATGCAAACGTGGAATTCAGAAAAGCTAAGCAATCTGATCCATACCAACATTTTCAGATGATGACTGTTATTTCTGGATGCTGACCAGCACCCTCCATGGCACTAGCCCTTTCAGAGAAGACACCTTCTGAGAAGAGTTAGGGGATTGCAAGGTCTTTGTCCTGAATTTGCTTCTCCATTTGCATCATTCTGGTCCTGCTGAGCAATAATCAGCTCCGCAAGGCAAACACAGAATTTCTGCAACAACACCAAACTCCAAGACATACACAATTATCTTTTATACAAGCAGAACACTGTCATTTTAATTAACTTAAGAAATTTACTTGAATAGAAGGCTGCTAGACAGAGATTCTTAACTTTATTTAATCTTATTACGAACACCATGGTTATAAATTTGAAAGTTAAGAGCAGTTTATGGCTAAAACGATGGAACTTCAATTACATCCTCAGGGGCAGCAGTCACTTAGCCATAAACACTGCTGACCCCTGACCCCTGCCTGGGGCACAAGGCAGCACAGAGGAAAACCTGCATTTCTGCCCAAACAACCAAACCCCCTCAGGTACCAGAAGCAATTCAGTATAGTCACACTGCCTTCTCTTCAGGCCCGCTATTTTTAAACAATGTGGCTTCCTTACTGCAATCCATGACTACACTTCTAAGATATGTGTTAATGTGGTAAAACTATGTAAAAAGGAACATCATCTAATATGACATTCATTTATTTTAGAGCTGTACTAATTTTAAAGAAACTCATACCATTTAAAAAAAAAAAAAAAAGAGTGTGCTTATGTCTAAAAGTTGTCCTTGCTTGGCCAGATGGAGAACTACTTGCAGAAGATAAGAAAGATCTGTTTTGCTTTAGACAAAGATTGGCATGATAGCATTATGAGATCTGATGGCCTCTCCCTAACCACTACTACTGCTGAAGGAAATAGTTCATTAACAGTAATCACTAACATTTAAATTGTGCGGGGGGCAGGGGGGAGTCAAACCAATTGAAAGGCATTGGCAAAACAGGATTAACCACGGTAAAAAGCTTAGAGATTCAAGTGTCTGGGATTAAGAGTTTTGTTGTTGCTGTTTTTAATTGTTATTTTATTTTG
Organism: Hirundo rustica; assembly: GCF_015227805.2. Taxonomy (NCBI): domain Eukaryota; kingdom Metazoa; phylum Chordata; class Aves; order Passeriformes; family Hirundinidae; genus Hirundo; species Hirundo rustica. Next base: position 9,407,240 of record NC_053457.1, on the reverse strand, counting down.
GTGAGGTGTAAGTGAAAGGAAAAATAGAGGATTTATAGTAGGAGAAAAGGTATCACTTGTCAGGGAATATAAAAAAAATTCTCTAAATTCTGTCAATACAAAAATAATTTCTGTAAATTCTGTCAACTAGATTAATAAAGACTCAGGTTGAGACCCCAATCACTTAACCTTTAATCCATCATCTTTCTGTAGGCTTTCCATTTCGGAATAGCATTATAAACAAACTATGCCTTGTTCAGCTCAATCTGCTAATGCCCTTTTCTAAATATTTTCCATCATCCTAAGTATTTCCAAGTATCAGCCGGATCTACAGGACAGCCCAGCCTGGGCACTGCGGACACCCACAGCCAGCCGCTAGAGACGAGCGCACACTTGCTGTGCAGGGGAGCGGGGCCGTTTTCCAGTTCAGCCCCGCGAGAAGCCCTGGGGCCAGTGGGGCCGTGTCACTGGGACCATCATTCCATCATTCTCGGGGGAAAGGGGAGAACACCCGACAGGGGGAACGCACGAGAGCCGTGACCCTCAGCGCCCAGCACGGCCAGAGCAGAGGCCTCGTGCCTGATGCCTCACAAAGCCGCTGGTCGCAGCCCCGTTAGTTTCTGCCGATTCCCGCTTTGGCTTTTCCTAGAAGCCTTTTGTCTTCTCCCCCTCCTGTGCTGGGCACGTTGGGCAGGTGTCCCCCTGCAGTGACGGGTGACCAGACCGAGAGTGAGGAGTCCCCTATAATGGGGGAGCGTTCGTGGATTAATGAACCTGGGCTCTCTCCTTCCCGAGGGCCACAGCGGGGATCTCCTCCCCCAGCCGTGAGGGTGCCACGGCCCCCTGTAACCCGCGGCCTCAGCAGGGGATAACAAACGAGTTACCACATCAGGAAACGGACAGACTCCAACATTTGCCAACGCATTCACCTCAGCGTGGAACACAGGGCCACGGTGGCCACAGTGACAGAGGAGCCATGCAGGAAGGGCAGCGTTCTCTTTCAGTAGACAGCCCGCAGCCCCGGCACAGTCTGAGCCAGCCAAGCAGAGCTGACAGCTCGGGATTCTAAACATGAAAAAGGCTAAAATGAAAGTGCCATGAGAGAGGAGCCTGATAGGGATGAACCAAAGGAGACCATTTCGGTGACACCTTCAGCTGAATTCCCAGGAAGGACAATGCACATTGCTGTAAACAAATTATTGGGAAACCAGAGAGAGGTGCGTTCTGTCACAAGGGGGGCATGTGTTGGGACATTGTCCTGACACCACCACATGATTTATTACTGCAATATGTGGCTTCTTTGCCACCTTTTTAATTTAATCATCTCCCCTAGAAACAACTTCAAAAATCTCTTGGACTTCATCTTTCTTTAGAAGAATTTTATAAGCAAAATATTACTCCCACTATATCTCCATGTGGAGATCCCCTGCAGCACACAAACTACCCTACAATACACCCAACAGAGCTAAAATATGAGATCTTGTACCGTCATATTTGATGCTCGCTTTTACTGTTTGACACCTCACTTCTTCAAAGCTCATCTCTTCAGTTAGAAGACTTAAAACTTTAATTACAAATTAGATATGATGACACGGTCATGTAATCAGCTGTTTTCACCAGCTGGGGCTTAAAAAAAATCAAATATAATGACAGCAGGCAACATTGACTTAGAATCATGCTTACACTGAATAGTGCACATCTAAAGAAGTGATATATTAATATAATTGTTTTTCTGGCTTAAACAGAACAGAATGAAGAAAAATGAAACTGTTAATTCAGATGCCAGGATTATGCTGCTAAGAATTGATGGCTACTGATATCCACTGGTATATTGCAGAAGTCCTGTGACAAAATATTTGCTCTTTTCTTTAGGAATCCATCTTTAATGCAGAAAATATGCAGTGGCTTTTCCACACTTAGATTTATTTCAGAGAGACAGACACTAGTCTGCCTTTTCCTCTTCACAGCAGGGGATCAAATCCTATTCCTTCACGTGTTCCAACTTGGAGGAGAGAAAATTGGTCTGGTGTCGAACAACTCATGTTCCTCAGAGTTCCACTTTTGTACCCACGCTTCAGTCCTGAGCAGACCAGCTCCAAAGCAACCCCACTGATGTGGAACTCTGGAAAAACACATGGCCATAGATTTGCTTAGGAAGCCTCTGCCTGTCAGAGGCCCAAGCCTGCCAACTGTGTGAGTCACAGCTGCCTGGGCAGCAGCATGAACTAAAAAATCATACAGAAAACCAGAAGCTCACTTACAGCCTCCTTCCAATCTCAAATTACAGCTGGATATCAGTGCAACCTGCACAAGAGGCCAGCAGTTTGCACATCCAGCAAACTCCACCCAAACTGGCTCAGTGATTAGAATATCTACTTGAAAATTCACATGTTTTAGCAGAAAATATTCAAATAATAATTTTTGCTGTTTGCTTGAAAGCTTGACAGTGACAGTTAGAGGGAAGGTACGAACTCAGCTTATCCTCCCTGCCCTATGGACATCCCAGCTTTAATGGCACTGCACTTCTGAGTGAGGGGGCAGTGGGACGCCCCTCCCTGCCAGGTGTGAGAGCCAAAGCTGTGTCCCAGCCCGTGGGAGTGGATGCACTGTGTGTGTGCGCTGTGCTGGCTGCAAGGCGGCAGAAAAGCGCAGAGCTGAGCCTGTCTAACACGCCCAGCTCCCCAAAGAACTCGCTGCCTTGCTTCGTTGTTGTGCCAACAGAGATAAAAGCTTTACAACCAGCTGCAGTGGCAGACAAAGGAAGCTCAAATCTGCCTTAAAAATACTGAATAGATATAGCCCCACGTACAGCAGCTTTTCGTGTTCACATATCAGCCCTAATTGAAGGATGGCAATTCCTACAGCAGCATCAAACAGGAATAATGGTGATAGAAACAACAGTAAGAGCAACCTGAAGGTCTCCAAACATCTCCATCAGGGTAAAGACAGTATTTCAGATTGAAGGAAACCAAAACAATTATAGATGGCTCATTATTCTTCAACATGGAATAGTTGAATCTCTTTCCTACCTAGAAAAACCTGGCAACTTACCAGCAAAACCTAGGAATTTACCTTCATTACTTATTCCCTTGTTTTCCCCTGTGATTGAACACTATACCAGGGCCACAAAATCCCCTTCTTTATTTAAATAACAGCATTTTTGAACTGTATGCAAAACTGTTTTTCTTGAAGAAAATAATTCAAAAACACAATCCATCTAGCTCTAGAAGCTGCTCTCAGTGGTGGCAGAGAAAAGACTGACTTTGACATTGTGGACTGACAGAAAACTGATTTCCAGAACTTAAAAAACAATTGCTCAGTAATTAGAAAGGGGAAACAATTGCTTTCTAATTTTGTCTGTGCTCACTGACATAGTGTATGACCTTGAGCAAGTCATTCCCTTTGTGACTCAGTTTACTCATCTGTGACTCACAGATTAGATGCAGAAGCCCCCAATGTAGGTATTTAAAGGCTTAACTCATGATTGCAGAGCACTCTGAAATCCTAGAATAAAAGATATTAAATATAAGATGCTGAAGACAATGTATTCTGGCCCTTCTTTTGTAATATTTGGATTGGAAGAAATAAATAGAGCATCTGTAGAGTTCTTGTTGCACTTGCAGAAAAGTCACCTTACCAGTAAAGTTCAGACATTATCTGTGCTTCAGAACATATGTTTAAAGCACCTCCTGCAGCTTTCCAGCATTGTAATGTAATCTCAAGGATTTCAAATACTCAAACTCAGCTGAGTTTCTCAAATTAGCTGTTGTATGTATATACTCTCTATACAATATGCATGCTGACAACATGTATATTGTATATACATGGTATATTAAGTAGCAATGATTCATTATTATAAACAGTCTCATTAAACTTTCTAAGCAGTCTTGTCACAACTGCAGACCACGTTGTCTTGCAGTGCCACATGCACTTGTGGGCTTTTATTTACTATGGTGAACTTCTCATGAAAAAGAGATTCTGGGACTGATTTAAGCCTTCAGTTCACACTGCAAGCTGTCTTTTATATATCCTTAAGCTGGAAAAGAGCTGGCAACCTCTCTCCAAGGGGCTAAGTGAATATTGAAAAGAACTAGAAAGGGGACTAGCTAATCATGTTTCACAGCACTAAAAGTTGCCATTGTAGTATGAGGTAGATTTGAAACTATTTAAACAAGGAATATGGGAAGAGGAAGTTTTCATTTCAAACTTGGTATTTTGTCATAAAAAAGCATTATGCCAAAGTGCAATATCTGTCTCTCAGGAAAGCAACTGTCCCAATTAATCTGTGGTCGAATCAGACCTGTGTGGGGAACTAGTATCCACAGTTTGCAGAGAATATCTGAAAGGGATGAAAGGAAGCATTTCCCTACTCTCTCAGGACTGAGAGAAGAAAAACATCAGAGCTTGGCTAGAGGAGAGCCCCTGCCTCCCAAGGCTTGACACCAGAGACAAAAAGGAGAAAAAACTCAAGACAGAGTAAAATAACAGTCCAAAGCAGGAGACTAAAGTTTGCAAATACTTTGTCAAATCCAAGTGACTTCCTCTAGAACTAATGTTTACACCCTACTCTATGTAAACAAACAATTTTCCCCTCCTTTTGGTTAATTTCAATCATAAACCAAGCTGCAGAAGTCCCTACTTTCTTATTAACATTTAGTAATGTCAGAATCACAAAGTTTTGAGGTATAAATTTGGAACAACTCAAGAGCCACAAGACAATTCAGTTCCTGTCGTCATTCAGATAGAGAAAGATCCCCCCCCGTGACATGGACAACTAGAAAATAACTCTCCAGGCATCTGCTGTTAACTGCTAGCAACAAGATACTGATTATAAAGAATAAAAGCCCTGCTACAGGAATTCTTTGCTTTTCAAACATTGGCCATATTCAAGACTCATGCAGACAGAACTCTAAGAAATCTGATCTGATCTCACAGCTGTCTGTGCTTTGAGCAGGAGATTGGAATAGACGAATTCACAAGGTCCCTTCAAAAATGGCTTTTTTAAAAATTCTTTTCATAAATTCGTGCTTTTATCTGTCAGTGCAAATGAATGTCATGTACCTTCTCAACCTGAGCAGCTGAAATGTGTGGCCATTTTGCAATACTGAACCACTTTTAATTGATTAGTGGAACCTGTTGGTTTTACTGAAACCTTAGCACCTTTTACTGAGACAGGAATGGCTTTGGAAAGGAAGCACAAAGGCGATCCCCACATTCTACACAAAAAGTGCTATAGGAAGGAGGCAGTGACCCCAGAAGTTTCTTTCCGATTTATTAACACCTCTCTGTTACTAAATCAACAAAATCACCCCACGCCTTTCACAGTTTAGAGGCCATTAAGAACCAAATAAAACTGCTATAACAAGATGTGTTTTTCCTTGATGTTTCAAGAAGTATTGATCTACCCTGCTCAGTCATAACCACTGAACTCTCCCAGCAGATTCACTGCAGAAAGCATATTTTTAAGTCTTAAAAAAAAAACACAACAAAACCAAAAACCCCACACTACCCTAGTTAATAAGAGTTAGGATGGCTTTGTGCATTCATCATCTCTTCAATTTCCATGTCAGGTTTGCTTAGCTTGAGCTGAAAAGGAGTCGGATCTGTCACTTCAGCTCAGATGAATTGGGTTCTGTCAGTCTTCTTTGCTGTTGACTGGAGTAAAGCTCTACAAGTCAAATGAAGGTCTAACAACTGCTCAATCCCATTAACCTTCATTTGCACACTGAAGTGTGCCCTTGCTAAAGCTTAATTAGCAAATATTGTGCAGATGGAGAAAGACTCCTGTTCCTTTCTCTGCTTTGTATTAAATCCACACCGCGCACAAGTCAAGCCATCATTTTGCAAGAATTTCCCCACACAGGGACAGCCCAGTTTAAAGGTGATCTTTCTTACTAAGCTCTTTTTTTGGTGCAGAACGATGCTTGGCTGTAACTCACATGCTTAATGCTCTCACACCAAGGAAAGACCTGGCTGATGTCAACTTCCTTTAGTTGGCCTAACCCAAGTCCCGTGCTCTGAGTACATTGACCTAAGCAGCCCCAAAGTGATTTTTTTGTGTGGTTCCTGTTGCTAAAGCTAATTTCTCAGAGTGGAACAATTTTGAAGAACTTCAACAGCTTTCCTAAATGGAAGAGGACATCTTCCCAACAATCCCCACAGCAATCAGAGAATACTCCTAAAGGAGAGTTCTCAACATACAGATGAACCACTACCTGTACAGCTATAAATTAATTCAATTGTTATAAGGCATGCATAGGAAGTATTGCATCAAGTTATCTTAAGCAGAGAAAAGCTCAGCAGTATCTTTCAGTTCACTGCCTTCTCATTGTGTCCCTCATGCTGATATTCCTGACCACTCTACTCCAACATTTATTTTCATTCTCATTTTGCTTTTACTAAAAAGATCTCTCTCTCACCACTGAAAGGCTGCCCTCAACCTCCCCAGCAACAACAACAAAAGGTTATTCAAAGTTTGGATAGTTCACATCTTCCAGAATCTTAATATCTCAGAGAGATACTGTGTATGAATACAGCTTTACTGTTTACACCAGTTAAAAACCTCTTATTTCTGTACAATGAAGCTGCAAGAATTAACTAAAATGCCAGTGCCTGCAGTCCCTATGGTGTGGCTCATAGCCATGGGAAATTATTTTAAAAAAAAAAAGAGTTCAAGGCTGACAAGGAAAGAAAAGTGCAACATCATTTGCAGCCTATGATTCCTGATGTACCGTTGCTCTTGGGCCAAAATGGTTTGAGACTAGAAGCAATGAAGTACCACACACATCTGCAAAAGATACTTGCTGCAAGAAATGTATTAGTATGATAACAAAAAGAAGATTTTTTTTTCCTGATTAATTGGAAGAATTACTTGCAGAATAAATACCATTAACAGGTCTCTCTCAAGTCCCTAGCCCTGGAAAGCATCCTTCTCCTGCAAACTGTGTAACAGCTTGTAATATCCAAATACAAGGGACCAGTGAAGTACACTCCATCCTCATTTAAAAACATTAACTCCAGGACAAAGGAATGAACAATTCAGTCTCTCTAACCTCCAGAAGAGTCCACTGGAGAAGAAACGGGATTTTGTTGCTGTTCTGCTCAGAAATAACCTGCCTGCAGTCAGATGTAACAGTATCTCACTGGTACAAGCAAATACCTCTGCTCATCTGCAGTAGTTTAAAGCTACCTCCAATTTATCCTTTGTCATTGCCCTAACAGGCAAGAAAGAAAATCAAACTTGACAAGTCTAATGATCATCAATAACAATTTTCCTTTGTTTTACCCTCCCTCATACATTTTCATTTTTCAAGTGCAATTTGAATATGCATAGTTTACTATGGAAGGAAAAATGTTTGGATTTGAAAATGAAAGGATTTGGCATGGTTATCTGACAGAAATTTATCACACTTGGTATTATAAACCAACTCTGACACTACAAGGCCATACACAGTTTATTGCTCTTGTTTATGCAGCCCTAAATCACTGTCAGATAAACTAAATTGCAATTCCAGCTTTCCCTGGAATACAGTTTAAGATAAAATGTCTGGACAACAAAAATCAACAAAACCCGGTAAGTGGAGAAGTGTTTACAGAGTAATCAAGACACGGCACGAAAACATAAAGCCCTCATCTAATCCACCCTCCTAAATGAAAACTTCTGAAAACCTAATTGTTTTACACAAAGACTCCATGCAGAGATCTCCAAACTCGGCTCTTACTAGAATCCATGTCCTGCAAACATTCAGACATATGCTAAAACATGCAAACAACCATCTGCAAGCTTTCATCGATGTCTGGGTGCAAGAAAAGCACTGATATTTTTATATTTTTGTACGAGATTATTACTATGAAGCACGAGTCAATGGAAGAGAAGTAGATTTTGATCTATACAAGGTCCATCTCATTTATGCAAGAAATCAACATCTTGCAAAATATATTTATCTCACAGCTACCTTTCCCATCACCTTTGATGAATTCTCTAAATGAAAATAACTGCTTGCTCTTCCTCCCTCCCTTTTCCCTCTTCCCCTGAAATCCAGGAGTGCATCAGCACAGAATGTTGCTTTAAATCACAACATATACACAATATAGTCTTCTACTAAGGATTCTGATATAAAACACTTAATCTAGTGACAATAGAAAGCCAAACCGAATCAAATTTGTGACTTTGGAAAGAAAACATGTTTTGATTTAAGATAAAAAATTTATTTGCCATTTTAAATAGCAATTGACCATGTATCTAGGAAGGAAAACTGTAAAACAAAGCTGATATGCAGAAAGCACAGAAACATTCCTCAGATTTTTCTAGTGTTCAATATTCCTAGGAATTTAAAAAACATGTGGTACACACGGTGGAAAACAGTAAGGTAAACAATTCTCTGGTACATTAGTACTAAAAGGTAGAAATCTAAAGCAACAAAATTTACTCTTTTCTCTTATTTTTACTAGCCAAACTCTAACATACACACAAGAGATAATCAAAAAGCATCTTCATAAACTCACAGATGTGCAGAGGAGTAAGATGAACAAGCTTATGGGGGTTTTTCTCCCCCAAGTGACATGCACATTCTGGAAATATTTACTAAAAGAAAAACACATACACATGTAAGTGAAAGACATCAACACAAAAACCCCACCTTCTACAGAACTACATTAAATTCAATTAAAGCTCAGAGTCATCGTTCCCATCATTTCAGAAAAAGAGAAAGCTACCATTTCCTGGGGTTTTCAGTCCAGCTATCAACCCCCTGCTGCCACCACAGCACGTACAGAAGCCTGGGTCTGTCTCTGTGCAGCTCCTCTCGCTTCCCTTCCCCTCATCTGCTTTGTTACCCTGGCAAAACGGAGAGGGCTCGGTGTCCTTACGGGAGCCGAGAGAGCGGGCAATGCATGACTGCCGTGGTCCTTACCTTCCCCCCACTCAGGGACTGCACATCCAGCTTCCCTGCACAAGTTACTTGGAGGGTGTTTAAAAACAGATGCTCAGAAATCTGAGGAGAACAAAAGCCCAAAGAGTTCAGATTTCCTCTCCTTGATCCGCCTGATGCTGCTGACACTAAGGTGAGCATATGATAAGGGGAAGGAGGTGGGATTGTTAGAGAGCATCAGAGGCAGGAGATTGGGAGATGGGGTTCCCTCTGCCCCTTCCTGGCTCCCCCCTTGGCTGGAGAGGAAATAAAATGGAGCCTAGGAGGGAGGGAGAGAGATAATCCTGCAGCTTCATCTGATTAGAGAAACTGGGCCTGTGCGGAGCTGGCAATGCCGCCAGGGAAGCACAGGGAGGGGAGGCAATCAGGGGCAGGAAGAGGAGGAGCAGAGGGGGAGGAATAAAATTCTAAGGGTTAAAGGAAAATTATAAAAGGTATACAAAGGAACTGACTGCTGGGCCAAGGCATCCTGCTATGTGGTCAGTATCAACCCTCATATAAAGGTAAAATCACCAGTAGGAAACACCCGTTGCTTCCGGTAAGGTGGAACAATCAGAAAGAAAACAAACCAAACCCCAAGCCCAGAAGGCGTCAGTCCTGTAGGCACAGACTGGGAACAAGCATGTATCCATGGACTGCACAGAGTGAGATTGTTTGTGCTGAGCAGGGAGAAATGGAAAAAGCAGTGTGCTACAGATAATTATCTAGTTTCTGCCAAACAGGACACCTTTAGAACACCTTTTCTATCGTAAGTCATTTTCCAGAACCTGTTTCCACTTACTTACACACATCTTAGTTGAATCAAAGTGACTTCCAAGGAGTTTGTGTCAGCACACACATCAGGGTGCTTGCAGTTGAGGCTGCCCTCCTGCAAGGCTCCCACTTGTGCCACCCCTGTCTCCCACACCTGGCACAGGTATTTCTGGGCTCACAGTTGCCCACAGACGGTGGCCTCCCCACCCACTGCAGCCCTCAGGGGATGCCAGCCTGCCCTCTCTGCATGCAAACATGGAGGCAGCACCGTGTCCTCGCCCTCAGCCTGACACAGGGGCTCACCCAGGCACGGGCAGGGTGCTGAGGGTGCTGCTGTTGAGCATCCCCCCCCAATCCTCACCCAACAGGAATATCAGGCACACAGGTCCTCCAAGCTGCCAGGTGTGACCTGTAGTGCATCAGGGAACACCAAGGACAGATGTGACCAGAGGAGTCTCATCCCCATCCACAGTGGCCCATTTTTGTATCGAATCTCCTGTTTTGCTCACCCTTATAAGGGGGACACTCAGTCCTTTCCCAAGGACCACTCCAAGGTTCCACATTGTTTGCTGCTTTTATTCCTTTCTGGCCTATTCCCTCCATTTAGAACTCCACACAAGGGAGGGTGGTTGGATCTCTAGTGGGACAAGGAGAAGGATGCCAAAACATCAGAAAAGACCCCTTTCAAGTCCTCTTTCTTTCTGTTCAGGAAGCAGTAAATAATTCTTGTAAACCACTTACAGCATTTTGTTCCTAAGCCTTCACCAACACCGTCCCATCAGGCCTGGCTCAGCTGAGAGAGGGGGATCAACACCCCCCCTAATGCTTTTAAAAATGTACAATCGATGCCTGAGTCTTCAGAATGGGCTGCAAAAGCAGTGATTTCCTATGTGCTTCCGGGCTTTGTTCCTAAGATGCACAGCCCCACGACTCACCGAGCAATCACGCCCTCGGGCTGCAGGTCAGGAAGCGTTTCGGGGGTTAAGAGCCACACACGGGTCAGCAGCAGCTTTCTGGCTGCATTATTTTACCTGCCATGTACTACAGCAGTGAAGCAGAGGAGGCACTTGCAGTCAGCTCGTTGTGCTGACCCTGACATCCTTCCTGCTGGGCTGGACACAGAAGTTCCTTGAACCAGTCCCTTCCAGCACATCCTTATCAGCATTCCTGCTGGCCCAGGATCATGCCCAGGAGACTCTTCCCATGCCATGGCATAGGACTGCAGTGGTGCTGCAGGGAGAGGGCAACTCTCCTCCTCTTTTCTTATTCCAGCAAAAGACCTTTGGCTGGCATGGTGAGACACAGCCTGGCACCTGTAGCTGCTCCAGCATTGTCCCAGTGCCAGTGGCCACCCATGGTGCCACCCTTCCACTCCAGGGCATCTTCCAAATGAGTCCCAGGTTGCCCAAATGACATCCCAAGAAGATATAAAAGATAAAATGACAGGACAATACTGCACTTAGCTTCTCCCTGAACCTTTTACAGAACCAAGTTGCAGGGCTTTCTTGTCCCAGATTTTCTATCACTATTTTCTATGACTATTTTCATTGAAAGGATCAAAATGTGCTTACTGGAAGATACTGGTGACCATCTTTTACATCAACAGCTCACAAATCTGGGCATCCATAATGATGCAACGGGCATGCAACTTCCTCATTCCACATTTGATGAGAAAAGGTGCAAAACTGCCTCAAATTCAGACTTGGAGAATGTGATAAACATTAACTATTTTTTGTTCACTGGAGATCAAATAACTCAAGATAACAGGAAGTTACTATGTTACTATCTAAGCTTATAGGCAAACATACCCTTGCCCATTCCTTTTTTCTCTCTCTACTTGCTTAATCAGCTTTAAGTTTCAGGAATTCCAGTTTAGTTACCATATAAGGAAGAGGACAACTACAGCCTTCATCTCTGCGACCACCGAGGGACAGAAAGAGACCCTCCCAGCAACACGTCACACATACATCATCGGAGGAAAGAAGCAAGATAAAAGCAAGACTGAAAAACCTGCCAAGGCACGGCAGTTGGTGGAGCGAGACTCCCCTGCCGTCCAGCGCTGTATTTGCCTTTGCTTTGCCTGCTGCAATGTAATAAATTCCTATTGGAACTTTTCTTCGTGTTCATAGTCTATTACAGAGAATTTATTCTCGTATCTTTTTTTTAAGAAAGTTGATAGTTAAAAGAAGCTGAGAAATCAGTAGCCTACAGATCCATTAGGCCAAATCCAGACAATGCTGATGAATTTCTTTTGAGAAGAAGGACAGTATTATTTTCAAAGAGAGTTATTTCAGAACAGTTCTACCACTGTGGCTCAGCCTGACTTGCATTCCTGTTTTCCTGAGAACTCCACTCAGGACGGGGTTCTTAGGAAAACGTGAGAATGTGTTTAATCTCATAAAATTAAAGTCCTATGCCCAGCCATGGAAGAAAGCTTTCAAAATCACTGTTCACTGATTTGGCTGCTTGAGGGTCATGTGAGAACAAGCCACCAGCCCCCTGATTTTGAGTTAGTTGTGTGAGGTGGGGCAGTCAGCTCTGCTTGCCTGCTGAACAGGGCACCAACCAGGCAGAGCCGTCAGATCTGCAGGCCAGCTTTTGTCAGTCTCCATCCAGGCAACCCCCAGGGCTTCCACATTCAAGAGAGGAGAAGTCCAGTCCTAACCCAAAAGTCCTTTATCTAACCTAAAATTCACCGGCACACTTTGGCCATCTACTCCTCTTCAGAAGAGGAAATGGGGTAGGAAAACCATCCTGATTGCTTGGTGCCTCCTAAAACCATGTACTGAGGCCCTTCTCTCACCCCTTCCCATTTATAACCCCACAGGATTTTCTTGCACTGCCTGGTCTGCTGTCATTTAGAGCAACTTTTTCCTGCCAGGTGGGTGACCTGGACCTGTCCAGACTGTGCCTTCTGAACTCCCCCCTCAGCCCTGAGCCTGCTGAGCTCTGCTGCTCTTTGAGGGGCAGGCTTCAGTGCCCACAAACACTGCTTGAAATTTGTTTACATCTCTGTCTGGAGGCTCTGCATGCAAACCCTGGAAGGCTGATATTTGTTGTCTGTTGATTCAAAGCCACTTAAGGCAGTGAAACTGCACCTTGCACCAGGCAGATTTTATCTTAATGCATTTCTGGGATATGTTCTAGTCTTCCACAATAAGGCAGCCCTCCAGGAACAATATGCTGTCCTGTGGGTAACACTGCTCATTTGCCCGAATGTCATCTGCCACAGCCAATTTGGATCAAGTTTTGGATATCTCTATTGTAAAGTATTTTCGAGTGTTTCTGAAGAATAACAGCCCCTTAGCACAGTCTGAGAGAGCCTTCAAGATAATAACTAATGCACCATGGGCAAATTTAATTCTTCTATGCCTACAACCAGTCAGAAGCTCTCCACTCCAGATGCTACTTGTCCCTTATTGAAATTGGCATTCTGTATGCAGTGCCAGTTTTCAGTTTTTGCTTACATTGAGACACCCAAAATAACTCCGGTCAGTCAGGTGAAGGAGCCAGCATAGCAAGTGTTCACACACACACTCGAGGCAACTGAAATGCACCTGGGGCTTTTTAAAAACACAAAACTGACCACCACCTTCCATTGGACATAAACAGCAGGGTTATTTCTAACAGAGTTCTATAAAGAAAGCAATTCTGTCAGGTAAGTGGTATCACATTAACCTCCAACTTTCCAATACAGCCCAATTAATCACCACAAATATCATTCCATGTGCCACACGTCTAACACGTCTGTCAGCCTAATTTGTATGTAAACACTTTATATACAGTTTTGGGTATAAACAGAAACACTACATACTGTTTCTATCCAATAAGCATCATGACAAGTTCTGCTTCTTGTGCCTGGGAGAAGACAACTGCTGGCTAGACATCCCAATTATGGCATGGTCTCTGAATAAGCCTCTGTTCTGCAAGAAAGATGATTTGTGGGGGTTTATTTCATAAAGTCTCCATGAAATCTGCCAGGTCACCTACATTTATCTTCATTGGGAATAACACCGTAATGCTACTGACACGACTTTTTTCAAGGAGCAACATAGATGCAGTTCTCTTCTTTGCAGAATTAATCTTTCTGAAAGCTGTCAGAATTTTTAGACCTGTGAAAACTGGTGGTTTTGAGCTCTGTCATCTCCATTCTTTTTCGTCTTGGATATAAGAGCAGCTTTCTCAACAAAGCAGACCAGTTCTCTTGCCTTTATTTTACCTTGGCAGTTAGCGAGGCAGCCCACTGATACAAACAATCTCATGTATTTCAAAGACTTAGCAAATCTCTGCAAAGCACTATTTTTAGTTTGGTTATCAAACAAATAGCACAGTAGCTTATGGAGAATGAAAACAAGCTCCTTTTTTTTCAGCATGTTTTGCAACGAGCCAAAGATGATATTGCACAAAACCTTACATCTCTTAAATCAAGGGACTATCACATGGACACTGCTCTACTTCTCCCAAATGTCATTTCCTCCCATGCACAACCACCAGAACGTCTTCCCTATGCCTCCCTAATATCCATTAGCAAAAAGCAATAAATAATTGCACCAACAAAAACTAACCCTTCTAGCCAGTTTTGGGGTAGCTTTAAGCTGCCTTTCATGCAATAAGGGCTTTGGCCTTTTGATAATTTAATCACATATTTAGCTTCGCCCTGTATTTGATTGCTAGTCTTCCATCTGTTCTGTACTCTCAGCTGAAGAGGAGGCAAGCCAGGACCACACAAGCAGGCAGGGCTCCCAGGGCCTGCTTCCAGAAAATAAAAACCACTACAGAACACCACACTTTGAGATGTCACCACTAATTCTGTCCTTAAGCAACTTGCCCACCAGGACACTCTTGCAAATTTGGGTCTGACTGTTTTTTCAAAACTACATTCATGTAGATACGTCCTTGGTTTACTTTTGCAAATGGTGTCATTCAAAAAAGAAAAAAAAATTACTTGGTCTTTGAAGAACAAAGTATCAGAGTCTGTTCTAGATGTTAACTGGTGCCCAGGGCTGAGGGCTGTGAACAAAGCTTGCTGTAGAGACAGTTTGCTTTACTTATTGGGAGTTAAGCATCTAAATAAAGACTTGAACTTTGATGCCTCAATTCCCACGTGTAAAAAGATGAAATGGCATCAGCAATGAGCTGGGGAGAGCACAAAGGAAAACACTACACAACAGGAAAGTACTGCAGCCTGGGAGCACAATCTGCCCTCATGCACTTTGAAAAAATGCAGCTCTGCAGCTCCAAGAAAGGCTTTGTTTTCCCATGTGACCTGCACTATTCCCAAACAACTCAGACCACAGTCATCCGAATGTGTCATGGCCTGTGGATCAGCCCCAGCCCACTCAAAATTCCTGATCCTGACTCCCTTTCCCCAGACAACAGGCCTGGGTAACATATCCATCCTCATTTCTGCTCATGCAGCAGGAGATACTTAGGCTGGTCTCCCTGACTTCATCCAGCATATTCTGGGGAGAGAGTATGATGGAAGGAAGAGGGATAGAGGCTTCAGGAAAGTTGGGGGAAAATTTGAAGAGGATCTGGATCTAGTCCCTGTGGCTGCCTACAGTGCACCAGTCACATAAGAGGCAGGATGATCCTCGCTTAAATGAAATAATTATTGTGTAACCAATACACCAGAGTGACATCCCAAATTAGACAGGAGCTGAGAGAACAGCACTGTCTATTAAACAAGGCTTGCAGCACTAAGCCCTAGATTTCAGAGGAGCCCCCAGCAAGAGAACAATGCTATTTCAAATGTATCCAGTGTCAGAGGCAGTGCAGCAAGATGGTCTGTAAGCCCCAGGCTAGCTCTGCCTGCAATAATCTGCAGGCTTGACTCGGTGACAGATTGAAATGCAGTAACAGTGTTTATGCAACTAAATCTTGTTCTAATCTATTAGTTTATGTAACCTTTGCTCATGGACATACTGACTCATAGGTCTCTGGAATCTAAAGAAAATCTCCTTTAACTCTCTCCCACCCTTCAACCCCTGGATGCCCAATAAACAGGTTGTCAGAGATTTCATCCATTCTCTTTGAGGAAAAATTATGTTGGCAATGGGAAAAAAGGTATCAATTAAAATTCTCAAATCCAGTGTTCTTCTCCATGCATACAAATGAAGTTATATAATGAGCTTACCCAGGGTGTGCAGGTGTCCTTCAGGTTAGCATTTCCAACCACAGCAGGTACCGTTTGAGACCCAGGCTGGGAAAGGCACAGAAATTGTTTGCTTAGCTCCTACAGAGAAAAAATACTGCTTTCTAGCATTTAGACTTTTTATTTTTCCCCTGAGTAAAGCAAGGCAACAATATCTGTGTCAGCGACATTTATTCTTCCTAGCTGGAAAGATTTACTTTCATCCTTCTCATATTTCTTGTATTCCCTAGAACATTCTCACATCTATTTTAAGTGAAGAGCTAACCACAGGAAGAGTGCACAGCATTCTTACTGCAGCAGTCACAACTCTAGTGATTACCACACAAAACGTGCCCACATCAGCTTATTTTATTCCTTCCTGGCTAGGCTCTAACCTAGATTTTTGAAAGGATTCGATTTAGATCAACCCTTTTTGATTTTTTTTTGGGTTGTGGAGTTTGTTTGTTCGGGGTTTTTTGTTTGTGGGGTTTGCTTTGTTTTGGTTCTTTTGTGATTTTGTTTGTTTGTGGGGTTTTGTTTTGTTTTTTGAGGGGAGCTGTTTGCTGGTTTTAGTTTTATTTTGTTGTTGTTGTTGTTTTTGTTAGGTTTTTGGGGGTTTTTACTGCCACTGGAATAGTTCACACAGCTACTGCAGTGCTGCCCTCGTGACACTTGTCACGTACCCTATACCTACTTTAATTTCTAACCCTTTGTATCAAGGATTCCTACACAGGCCAAACCTGATTGATATCAACTGGAATCAAAAGTATTTGGAGCCAAACCCCACGGTATTGGGTGCATTTAGGAGAGATCATCATGTAGTTTTGATGCATGCTGGACACTATCAGCACTAGATAAATATTCTTTAAACACCTCAGGCATTCCTTATCACTTGTTGCAAAAGCAGTGTAAGGATGGGCAGTGTCTCTCTCTTTCAAGCTCCTTTGCACGTGGGATGCAGTGGATTCTGGTCCTAGAGAAGTGTCTGTGTCAGCTGAGAGCTGAGGTTGGGCATGTTCCAGCACCGCCCCCGGGCCCTTGCCAAGGGAATCCAGCAGGGCCAGCGCCAGGATGGCACCCGCTGGCCACCTCCTGGCCACTCAAAGGCAGCACTTACCCACATGAAAGAACCACTTCATTATATGAAAGGTTTACTCTTTTTTTCCTACACTCAGCATTTAATTTTTTTTTTCTTACTTCTTTGACAGTCTTTCCCAGGCTTTTGAGCAACCTCTATTTCTTTTTAAACACAAAAAATGTATAGGATGACACTTATAAATCTGTTGCTGCTACATAGAGAGAGGTTTTAGGTGCACGTGCTTGCAGAAACATCTTTAAGTTAGAGGAAACAGATCTGCAGCTTTCAGTATCTGATTCCAGAAGTAAATGCTTCCAAAAAGAAACATCACCTTTTGCTCTCAGTTGAAAGTTTGCATCCCATAAGGCTGTGTTACACACGGTGTAATTGCTATGCCACACATATGATTTTGGGCTTCCCTGCAAATCTTAAGACGAATTAGTGTCTGTGGATTCACCTGCCTGCTCAGCAATCCCTCCTCATTTGTCTAATTCACATTATGTCTGGCCTAAATTCATTACCCCTCACTGAGAGAAGGTGAGGCTTAGGAAAAACTGCCTAAGATAAACACCAGTCTTGCCTTAGAGCAACTTCACTACAGTGTGAACAGTTCATTTTTTGTGTGTACACACATAATCTTGCAAGGCCCTGCCAAAGTTATGGAGCTTAGATTACTCTTATCAAGGCTGGGAAGTGTACAAAACTAGAACAAAAAGTCAGATATTATCCCCAAAAAGCTTTTAAACCACACCAGCCAGAGCTTCACAAGTAGTCTCTGCAGAAGTCTCTACTTGTGCATATTATCTCTAAACTTGGAGTTATTAATAAAGTAATTTAAAAAGGAATATTTTGAACTCTTAAAACATTTTCTTAAAACATCAACAACAGCCAGCTACTAAATTTCTTAATGCCATTTACATTAGCAAAAAACCCTCGCAACCATAAGAACACATTCTAGAAAAAGCAAACCTGAAATTCCTATTAACAGAGAAAAGTCATTTGAAAGGAATAAAAGTTCTCATTTTTCCGTTTTGCTTCATACATTAAAAAACCCATCACCTCTAAGAGAACTTTTAGCTTTGCTCTGTTATTTACATCAAAGCCCAGATGTGAACAGGAGGTGGTGCTATAGCCTGTGTAAATTCTGTTATTAGGCTAAAGCTTACTAAAAGCAAAAGGAAAAGGTAAAGAAAGAGAAACATTCTGCATCCTGTAGAAGTGCTGGCGTGCAGACTTTACCTACAGATGCTTTCATATCATATCAGTAGGTATTCTGTAACAGTGCTAAAAAGATTTGTAAGAAGGCAATGAAGTGTTTGTGTGTGTCAGGGATTTCAAATACCTAACAAAAGATGATTATCAAAGCACAGGAAAAAAATTCCTCTTGCAGAATTCTGTGCAAGCTTTTATGTGGCCAAGGCTCTGCTGAGCAGTTCTGTGCCACCAGGAAACTGATGAACAGTGGAAGGTTTTTGCAGGTCCAGAGAGAGCATTCTGTCTGCCTCTCCCTGAGGAATGTCAAGGTCAGCTGCAGGGTCAGTTTTACTGGGCTAAGATGAAATGCCAAAGTAGGAATCCAAACCCCACGCTAGGTCAATGCTATTTCCCACCCTCTCCTTTCCTCTTTTGCTGTCTTTCTCCTCATGCCCATCTAGAAGCACCAAACATGGCATCTTTTGAAGATTTTTTTCCTTGTTGTCCATGTTGCCCTGTCTCTATCCCCATTTCACACCTGTAATTTCACTGGGAGAGCTATTCTGGATTTCAGTCTGCTTGACAGTGACTACCAAGCGGAGAGAAACAACTGTGAAAGACTTGTTCCCTGCTGGATGCACTTCCTCTCCCATTCTCATCTTTTCTTTGGAAAGGAAACTAACAAATGACTCCCAGAACGGATCCAAAGGGTATTTTGTAAGAGAGTAAGTAGATCTTTCTTTCACATATTCTTTTCTGAAGCTGTCAATCATCCAACAGCCTGCTAAAGCCAAGAACTAGGCGTCAGACCAAGGCCAACAGTACATTGTGGGAGAAATTCTTATCTCAGTTACACAAGTGTGGATCTGGAGGAACTCCAGTTATTAAACAATCTATAAAATAAGGATAACAATAAGTATTATTTCAGAAAGGTTTGTGATGGTTAACTAGCAGTAATTAATGCTGGTATAGAAATCAGGAAATGATTGCCTGGAAACGAAAGGCACTATAGAAATTCTAAGTACTCATTATTTCTGCCATTTGCAATTATACTTTTCAATGTAATCTATTTGTTGTAGCCAGGGTGCCCATCAATGCTCCCTGCAGACCCTAATCTATTGTTCCTGAATAATTCACCCATCTCAATAACATTAGTTCACATTTAACTGGGGGGGGAAAAAAAAAAGTTTACCTCTTTCTAGATGCCATTACAGATGAAGGTACCACCAACAGGAAAGTCACGAGGGAGTGGGTGTGAAGGCAGAATAACTCGAACATATTTCACTTGAAATGGATGGACCTGAATGGCTGCAAAAGGAGATTTTAAAACTAATAAATGAAACCCTTTTATTAAATGGGATTTGTTGAAACATTAAGATTATTAATAAATTATAGTAGAAGTTAGAGCTCAGTGTACAATGATGCTATAATTACTCACCTTTCTAAGGACCTATTGATGCTTGTGATCCTACAGCTATACCTTCTTTAAATACTTTTCTATCCTTTATCAAGGGATGTTCCTATAAACAGCTTTAAGTAATTACATGCAATCAAATTAATTGTAAATCAGAACTGGATAAAAGGGTTTATATGCCAAGCTAACATTCACAGATTTTTTTCTAAGACATCCAACTCAAAAAACACGTATGTTAAATTTCACCCAGTCTAGCTGGAATTACATGAATATATGATAAATTATTTGCCGTTACTCAAAGAGGTATCAAATAAACAATGTAACATCACTGTTTTTAAGGTAACACACTTTGGAAAATTGGTTTGTGACAGAATTTTTAAGTGGTCTTTTAAAGCTCAAGGTTTGGCTGTAAGATGTCCCTGGATAGGGACACCAAAAAATGCGTATGTTACAAAATATGCACCAGAAACATAGAATATTTATAGCACAATATCTAGGTCCATAAAACAAGCTGTTTCAGGGATTTAGGCTAAGAAGGAGGCTAGCAATCAGAGATAAAGAAGGGTATAGTTGTGCTTCATGTCCTATATTTATTCTGATTTCCAGCTGTTGCCAGAACTCAGCACAGAAAGACTGGAAACAGGAACTTCACAGTGGAGCAGGGAATCAAAATTAAAGCTCCCTGCTCACCAGCTTTGCCATTAACTCCTTCCACAGGAACTTGGAGAGGGTGAGATCTGCCCCTCCAGGTCACACTGTCCCACTCACAGGCTCACTGACACAGGAGCTGAATCAGCAGATGGAGTCTGGGTGTTGCTTCAGATGTCCGACCTCCCACGGCAGCACGGCTCGTATGGGAGACAGCGCACCTGGCACGGGTCACTTCACCCTGCAGCACTGCTCTGGAAAGCAATCAGGTGCTTAGAGCAACTGCAGCACTCCTCACACAGCCAGGAAAGTGAGCTCAGCAAGAGCACTGCAAGAGAAAGCAGACAGTTGTCTTGCCACACAATTCAAAAATTTTGGTTGCCTCAGACATGCTTATAGACATTACCCTGACGAGTGCAAAACTGCTGAGCAAAAGACCTCTACTTCAGTGTCTGCACTAATTCGATGGAGAAGTAAGAGTAGCAAAAGCACTGACTGTGCAAAATTTATTTAATAATTAACTAACAAACAAGCATAAAACTAAAATATATGAAACTTTTTAATTTGGGGGTAAAAAAATATCTAAATACTTTCTTTCTCCCAGAGGACTCAAAAATTTATAGCAAAAGCTTAACCTTGCTACATTTAGAGCAGAACATTTTAAATGCAATGAAAAGAATTCCTCAGAAACAGAGGATATTTCATTAGGACCCTACTGGTTTTCATTCCTTTGCCTTTCTTTGGCTTTTCAATTAAACGCCACCACGCACTCTGCACGCAACAATTGTGAAGAGAACCTGTAATACAAACAGCTGGTAAATTTAAGGTATAGGCTCTTGTCATACCGGCTGGGAAAGAAGCATTAGCAGACAATTTTTGTTTCTGAACTATGCAGGCGTAATTTTGTTGGTTAAGATCTGGCTGGTTGTATTTATTACACACTCAGAGATTAAAGATCATTACGTTCATAAATACAAATAGGAAAGGCTGTAACTGCAATTGTCTAAGGAGATATGTGTTCCTTCGTGCTTACATATTTTGTTAAAGATATAAAAGAAATGCATGCTACTCTCTTGCCCGCAGAAATATTCAGAATTAAGCTGCTAATACTGAAGAATTTTTCTGGGCTTAAGGGTGGGTTTTGGCGTTCTCTCAGTGTCGCACGGGTGCCTTTTTAGGGCTGTCAGAGGATTCCTGCAGCACAACGATCAGCACAACTCCTGCCAGCTTCCAGCCTCCCTCCCCACAAGGCCGGCAATGCCCGTCCCTCGCTGGCCGGGCTCGGGGAGCCTGGGACGGGCGGAATCTCTCCCGAACGGGTCCCTTTGCTTTTCTTCCGGCAGGTGCCGGGGAAGCCTCTCTCGGAACGCTGGCAGCCGCTGCCGTGTGCGGGGGCGGGCCGGGCCGGGCCGGGGAGGGGAAGGGAAGGGAAGGGAAGGGCTGCCACGCTCGGACACCGGGCGGCGGCGAGCACTCGGCCCGAGCCCCAGGAGCAGCGGCACCCATGCCCGGTAAGTGCCGGGGGCGAGCAGGGAGGGCAGGAGGGAAGGAGGGAGAGAGGCAGGGGGTGCCCGGCTCCTCCCGCAGCCCCGGCCGGGCCCCGCTGGAGCATCAGCTCCGAGCTGTCCCTGCGCACCTGCCCGGCCTCCTCGGAGCCGCCAGGGAGGAGGCAGCCTGGAACTGCCCAGAGCACCCGACACAGGAGAGCTCCTTTAGTGCTGTTCAATCTAAAAATCTGGAGACGGGCACAGCCGATGGGGAGTCTTGCCTTCACCTCCCCCAGTTATATCATTCAAGCACTGTACGTGTGCTTAGACTGTGTCTTTATATGGGGATTAGAACTCCTGGTGGAGAACGGGCTGGTCGCAGCTCCAAAAGTTACTTACTGCAAAGTTTAAGTAAAGCTTATTAAATGCATAAAATCAGACAGTAAGCAAAAAGGGATGCAATCCCAGAGGGGACAGAGGATGCCTGTCAACACCTCCTCTACGCCAGGATAAACCTTGTAGCTGGTAGCAGGAGACAGACCCCGGCTCAGGGGGGAGATGAAGCGGTCCAACAGGTCTCCTCCATCTCCTGCTGCCCTTGATCCTGTACCACAGCAGCATACAATACATCCGTTTCTCATGATGACAGGTAGTTATTTTAAAAGATACATATTTTCTCCCTGCACACGATGGATGCAACCTATCTCAGTGGTCGATTTTGTGACTAGTGCTACATCGTGCCCCAAGCCGCTGGTTCTGTTGCTGATCTAATCAGATAAGACAATCTTATTGTGAGACAAATTCTCCTTACTCTCATTAAATTACATGTAACTACTGAAATAAAAGTAAAACTTTACCTTATATCTACAGCTGTATAAAGTTAAAAACAAAAACAAAAAACAACAGAATTTGAGTAAATGGCTATGGCTGTGTCATAAATACTTAACATTATTCGGCAGTGAACAAATTTAGTACACACAAAGGCAGTAACTAAGAGACTGAGAACTCATTCTCTTACTCCAAAATCAATGCACACCTCATCTCACTGTCTTTAATGATAAATGGTGACAAACTGGCTATAGAGGAACACAGGACAGCTGCTGGGAGCATCAATGTGAACAAAGAGGACAAGTCAAACAAAGACCTGTACAGCTTGCTTGAAATGTTTACCTTTCAGGTGCTCATGTCAGCCAGTAAAACTACCGGCCATACAGATATTTGTGTTGTTTATAGTGCACCTACATGAAGGAAATAATTAATTTCTATTATGTTCAGGGGCATTAAACTGAGTGTTTTCTCTGCATCTGGCCTTCTGAGATGCAATAAAATGTGACTGAAGACATATTTGAGCGTGTCCTGCAAAACTAAAAGGAACAAACACACAAAATTTCCATGCTCATATGCATTTCCTCATACTGTGCATTCTTGTGAAGGAAAACCAATTTACCCACATGGCACAATCAGACTTGTCTCTGCATTAATATTACCCCACCCCAAGCAGGTGCTTGTTTCCTGTTCCTGAGAATGAGGATTGAGGATTGTGCTAATAGTCTGGCTGAATGCTGGGACCTACTGAGATCACCCCCCTGCTGCAAGGACAGCCAAGTGCTGTTTGCACCGTGGAACAGCCGTGAGCAGCGCGGCTGCTCCGTGGTGGTGCTGGGAGACAGCACCGATGATGCGACCCAGGGAAGCAGCCAATTCCTGCAGAGGGCTAAGGCAACACACCCGGAGGGGAGCTGCAAAATCAGCTTGGCTCCAGTGACTCTATCAAATGCAGGAAGATGAGTCAGGATCACATTAAAGCCTTTGAGGTGCTATGGCCAGGTTAATTTTATAGCACACGGTAATTACTTAAGTGTTCTGTAGCCGAAGGACATTTCATGTCATTTACTGCAACAGGGCAACACTGAAAAAGATCAGCAGAATATCTATTTGCAACTCACCTCCCATGCTCTTTATAGATTTAATGAACAAACTCAATTAAATGAAATTAGTTTTGAATTATTCAAACCTATCACTAGTGTTGATTGATTATTTTGTGCTTGTGTTGTCTTTATTTTACTTGTAACATTTTTTGGAGATGGCTATTTGCAATGTACCTAACAAGCACAGAGAGATAAAAAGGGAAAGGAATAAAACACAATCACAGTTATGCCTACCCAATGCAGAGAAGAGGAGAAAATTCAACACCAGTTGTGAGAAAATCCCAGGTCACTTCACTACTTCAGTTTCAGGGGAGACCTTGAGAATGTCAGCACCCAGCGCTCAGCTGCTCCTGAGCTGCCTTGCCATGGCTGCAGAGTGGAAGATAATTCTGGAGTTTAGATACACAGCAAAATAATCTTTGCAGCCTATCACTCAAGCATTCTCAGCAAACATGTGAAAGCAATGAACTGAGCCCATTATCAACTGTCTACCCTTGGTCTAATGGGAAATTCTCACAACAGAATTTCTCATTCATATTAAATACATTTACCAAGGTTTATTTGGGTTTTGGTTTGTTCACAGTAATTATACAAGGTTTTGTTGTACATTAAGTACTCATGATTCAGGAAACTGTGTTTAATGGATATTTAACTTTGACTTCACAGATCAGGAAACACATGCATCCTTAGAAAGAAAACAACCCAGAGCTTTACTTTGTTCCTTGTGCCAGGGTCTAGATTCAACACAGATGAATAGTTGGAAGAACAAACCAAAATAATGGTACCTTTTCATATTAGGTGCTTCTGGGTTCTCTTTTTCTTCCATTATGCAAGCTCTAGCACTTCTGTCATGCTAAGGTAAATGAAAATCCAAACAAGAGCCTGAACAATTCTTTTGCATCTGGGTTTTTTCATCTCTGTAGTCTCTTACATTGCAGTACTGCCAGGGCTTCTGAACACTGTAATCTGTCATTGTCATGTCTCTTCAGGTGCTGCACCATGCTATAACCAAAAAAAATGTGCACATGAGCTAAATGCTTCATTTAAAAATCATTTTGGAATGTTTTTTGTTAGCTTTAATGTTCCTGTCTACACACAAAATATATTTAACTTTGCTCTTCCTATGATGTTTTATGTGCTTTTGTGTTTGAACAGAACAAGCAGTTGCTGTGGCTGGAGGTATAATAGGAGGGATCCTTTTATTTGTTCTCCTTGGAACAACTGCATATCTGCTCTGGAAGAAATTTTGCCTCTTCTTTTCTTATGAAAAGCTCATTAATCCTGTCAAAACAACAAATGCAAATGCCATTTTCCAGGATCAGGCAAATTCTGAAATTCAAGTAAAAAGCACGAGGTATATATTTTCATTTTGTTTTTAAAGCATATGCTGTATAATTTATTTCAACTTGTCAAATCTCAAATGAGCAGGTAATCCAAATATATGCATGTACAGAAATAAATGAGATCCCTAAATTATATGAAAACATCAGTCATGTTCTGTTTTGTTCTTTTAGGAAAAGGATCATCTAATTATGAAAGTGATGATTATTTCTGATTCATTTAAAAGAGAGAATATTCTCAAGTCTAATTGGTTCATCGATAGCTTTACCTGTTATTTAGACAAACACAGCCTATGTTCCAGAGTAATTTCTAGTCTAATAATAAAACCAATAGGACTTCAGTTCAGGAAGGAGACTCTCTTAGAGAATTAAACATTGCAGGGGTTGGGGGCTCTAAAACAAGCAGCTGCAGTTAATTCTTCCTTTCCTTTGAAAGATAAATTCTAAAGGAAAGGGGGAAAGAGAATAATCTGTCAGAAGAATTACGGCCTAATGTGCTTCACCGGATTTTTATGCATTAAGCAATTGATTTTATATGCTTTTGCTTTTATTTTTACCTTTGCATGGCTGTAGAATTTTTACATTGTGACATAAGAACAGTAAACTTACTACTCTTACCAAGTTTGGTTTCCACATTTAAACTATGTGCTGTTGTCTTGAGCAGATCCAGAAGTGTTCCATTTATCATTCCACCAACACTGCATGGGCAAGACTGGATTCACCTGACAAATGAGGAGCAGGTTCAGGAAGACAGGGTCCCCTACATGACCCCTCAGTCTGGGCCACGGTCATCATTTCATTCTTTGGGTATGGCATTGCAAAAATGGGACTAGTTTTAAGGGTAGGGTGGTTCTATTATTATGAAATGTGTATCTTAGGGGCACACCGGAGATAGCATTACACAGCACAAGCCCTAAATGCTCTCTCTATATATTTTATATATAAGAATTGGGCAAGAATGCAGTCATTTTAGTGCCAGTGCTGTGATATCTCACACATTGGGCAGACAAAGCAATCTCCCCTCCCGTATTTTGTAAAGGCCAGGTAGTGTCTGTTGGTCCCAGAAACAGCAGAGCCAGCAACAACAAATAGAGAGAACTAACAAGGTACAATCACAGGAATAAGAGAAAGAAAAGTGCTGCAGCCTACAATTACTCCCCCAGATTTGAGAAAGGAAATAAAACATGAAAATCTTACAAAAAGTTGATTGTTAATAAAAGAGGGTAATCTGATTTACCCCAATACAGCAGTGGTTGTAAAAATGCCTGCAATGGTTCTTGAGGCTAATCTGAGGGTGCTTCTTTTGTCTTTTCTTGAAGCTGGAGCTTACGTTGTAGGCACCATTAACCCAGATCTGTACAAGTTTCCTGAAGACAAAAGCGAAACAGATTTTCCTGATGGCAACATTGGCCGCCTCTGGTTCTCCATAGAATACGAGCCAGAGTCAGAAAGGCTCCTGGTTTCCTTGATCAAAGTCAGAAAGCTGCAGCCTCCTGCTGATTCCTGTAGTCCATTTGTGAAAATCTACCTGCTGCCTGATGAAAGAAGCTACCTGCAGTCCAAAACAAAACGCAAAACTCTTAACCCGCAGTTTGACGAAAACTTTGTTTTCCAGGTACTTTTTCTTTTGATGAGACAGATTTTTGTTTGCAAATATTAACTTGTCAAACTACAGTACATGTTTGGATGTTCTCAATGCTTTTACCAAGACAGAAGTTGTTTCCACCAGAGACAGGATTTTTTACTGGGGCTTCTGGAGATCCTGGGCTACAGAGGTGTGTGGCTCCAGAACTGATCTTACCTCTGGTCTGTACCAAAGTTAAGGATTCCAGACCTTGCCCTGGGAATAATGAAAACTCCAGTTTGAACTACAGCTGAGCATTTCAGCCCAGCAGTTCTAGAAGTGCAGGAGTCAATACTGATAGAATGCTTTCACAGCTTTTATTTTCTTTGCTGTGGAAGTAGGCTAGACAGCAGAACCTGGGAGGTATGTCTGGGCTGCTATTTGTACAGTGCTCTGCAGAGCTAAGAAAAGTGTCAGATGTTCTATATTTTCTAATATTCTTCCTTTTCTTGTACAGGTTTCCAGTAAAATGTTGCTCCAAAGGACACTAAAGTTCTTGGTTTATCATGTTGATAAACAGAAGAAGCATCATCTCCTAGGCCAAGTTATCTTCCCACTAAAAAATGAAGCATTAACTGAGGACAACAAACTAGTCATATGGAGAGATCTGGAGAAAGAAAACTTGGAGGTATGTGATTCCAGGCTGCTTGGCACTGTGGAACTTCTGTCACCTTACAAGTATTGGAAGGATAGAGCTGAAGTAGAACTATATTCTACTAAGTACCCAAAATTCCCATCTTACCAACCTGCAGATCCATAGCTGTTGTAAAGGGATTACCCAGCTGCTTAGAAAAAGTCACGTGAATTAGGAGGTAGTTACATAAGAACTTTTGTTATTTGCTTCTCTTTTCAATTAGTAAGAGCAGAAAAGAGCAGAAGAGACAAGGATATATCCTCCGGAAAAGAGTAACTCCAAGGGTTAGGAAGGCTGATTAATTGGTTCCATCAAACGTTACAACAGCATAAGTAAAGCCATTACAATTCACTCACACGCCTTAGTGTGACAGAAACCATTAGCATGAATAAGGATTTTTCTCCCCATTTGACCACACAATGAGAGAGTTTTTCAGACATATTTGACAGGTGTTGTTCTGCTTCCAAAGCCTCCTTCAGAGCATGGGGACATCCAGTTCTCCCTGAGCTACAATGACTACCTGGGCCGTCTCACTGTGGTGGTTCTGAGGGCCAGGGGACTAAAGCTCCAGGAGGAGAGCCCTGCTGTTGGTAAGTGGGATTTCTTCCCTGCTATCAGCTCCACTATTCCTGTTTTATTTTGCTCCTTCCTCATCTGTCCACCCAGGCTTGTGCTGTGGGACTCTCACAGGAACAAGTAAACATCCTGGTGGATTTGAGTGGAAACAAACTGATAGCTTAGTTCTGCTATCCTTGGCGTTTGTTTCATAAAAAATGGTTTGTCCTGTGGCAATTGGTGGTAACTCTTTTCTCCTGTTTTAGTACAGTGAGCAACATCCTTTTGCTCATCCAGAGCATGCAGCATTTCAGGGGATACTGACATTAACAGTTGTCTTAAGTCAAATTCTCAGAGGTGACAGCTGCAGGACAACTGCTTATGCTGAACATCTGTCCTGGGAGGAACTGAGTTAGGAGAAAAAATCCCAGTTTAGGACAGCCTGGCTATTGTTCAAAGGACCATGGCACAGAGTCACAATTTTCTCCTTTAGTGCAGAGGGCTTTACCTGGTACATCATATTTATGTTCCTGGTCTCAATGACCTCAAAATGTTGTTTCAAATCCAACACTCAAAGCAAAAACAGATGAAGAACCAAACTTGAATTTCAGTGTGCAGCGATTTCTTGCAGGGCTTTGAAGCTAAACAATGTAAATGCAAAATACACCTACCATTTAAAAAGAAAATAGGTTTAGTTCTCAATATACACACATCAACTATGAAGTTTTTTTTGACTGGACAAATTAAGCCTTCAAAAAAGTCTCCATCAGATGAAGGGAAGGCACGGAAACATAAGATCAAGGATGCAGGGTAAGAATATGGCTGCTTATTTTAACAGCACTTAAACTGGAAAGTGCATTGCAAAACTGCACCCTCAGTACAAGTACCCTGCTTTATGTCATGCTGTCATGTGTGTTCCATGAATCTTTCAATCTGATGTTATACTTGATACTGACTCCCAAAAGGAAGAAATTCCTTAAGCCATGTCCCAAACTGCTTCTTGAAGATACCTTTTAGTCTTGAATTTCTTTTTCTCCAAGGTGTGTATGTCAAAGTCTCACTAATGAACCACAATAAATTCATCAAAAGTAAAAAGACAGCAACTCTTCTGGGAACTCCCAATCCTGTGTACAATGAAACCTTCAGTTTCAAGGCAGATCAGACAGAGCTGGATACAGCAAGCCTGAGTCTATCTGTGCTCCAGAGTATCAAAGGAGAAAGTAAGTTATATATTATTAGATAAGTAAGTTATATATGTAAAATTATTACAGTCATATAAAGTATTACAGTCAAGGTGTCAAATCTCTTACATATTTGAGGTATGTTTAAACCTGAGAGGAATTCCTTTTAAGCAATAATCATAAAACATGTAAGAGTTTTGGGGTATTTCAAAGGTTGTCTCTTTAAAAGCAGAACAAGTTATTTGTAGTTAAGCATATGTCTCTCTTTCAGAGGTTAAATTTGATGGAAGACATGAACAAAATCTCTGTAGACTAGACAGTGCCAGTACAAGGTGCTGCGTCTTTGCTTCATTCCAGTATCCTGTTAAAACAAGCTTATGTGAACACATAGCCTCCAAAATTCTGTGACCATTCACGCATTCTAAGCAAATCTGTAAGAGGAATATGAATTTTAATTCTTTCAGCATTGAGAGAGAAGAAGGACAGATTAGCAAACATCCCCATTCCCTGGCAGAAAACCTGATGCTTGAGGCCACCTCCTACTAACTGTTGGAGAATCCATTAAGGAGTTCTGCTTACAGAAACAAATCAGAATCCAGTACTTCCACTGCTCACAAGAAAAACATCTTCCCTGCAGTGCAAATATGATCTCAATAATTTTCCCCATTCATAGCTGAAAAGTCCAGGCATGAATAAACAATCTGCTCCTTGGCAACATACATATTACAGCTCCCAGCTGTCTCAGTAACTGCATTTATTTTTTGTGAAACCAGAGCATCATATGAATCCTACTGAGGTTGCTGATGTCCAAAATTAGGGCACACTTCCACAGTAAACCTGAGGTAAAGGGGCAGGGCAGATTTGGGTATTTGTGCCTTGAAGATGTTTTAGTTTAACTGCAGGGCAGAGGACAGGCCTGCATTGAGTAAACACCCACACACTCCTGTGCCTTTTGATGCTGAACCTCAGCAGATAGAAGCTAAAAGCCTGAAGTCCAGAGTTATTTCCTTGAAGAATATTTTGGTTTAAAAATACCTTTCAGAACACACATTACTTGGAGAAACACAGGTTGATATTCTGATTTAGGCAAGGATTTCAGAGAAGCATCACAGGTGTTCATCACCAACTGCTTTCTTTTTTTCCCAGAAACGCTTCTGCTGGGACGAGTAGTAGTTGGGCCTTTCATGTACACACGTGGCAAAGAACTGGAACACTGGAACGAGATGATCAGCAAGCCCAAGGAGCTGGTTAAACGATGGCATGCTCTCTGCCACAGCACATGAACAGCACTGAGAAAAAACAACCTCAACACGGAAAAGCTCTTACTGTCTTTCTCATCTAAAGGGTACAAAAATCTCTGCTAAGATTTTGTATCTGAAGTAGAAAAGAATAAAATAAATTATTTCCTTGACCAAACATAAATAAAAGTTTTACTCCCTGGCAGGCTGGGAATATCTCTTTCCTCTCTTCAAAATATATGTTAAATTTAATTAACACACAGCTGAGCAAACAAAACAGCCAAACATGATCTCTCAGTATTAATTATTTTGACTAGTAAATTTCACTTCTTGGTCATAAGTTCTGGGCACAAATGATCACCCATCATGTAGACAGAGCCCAAAACAACCCAAGAACTGCCAGTGATGACACCAGGCCTATCTGCCCACTGCTCCACATCCCCACACTGGCTTCACCCAAGGGGACAGGAACCCAGTGAGCATGCCAAAACAAAGACAAGGCCCAAAAGATACTGACTAACACACGTAGAACTTATTTAAAACAGCAGCATTATGTTTAACACCTCTTTTGAAGAGGAGGGGTGAAGGCACTGCTTGCTGTGCACATCCCTCAGCACGGTGTACTCCCTGCAGTAACTCAATGTTTTCAGCAGACCCCAGCTACAGCACTCGGTGTTGACACTAAGGGACAAGCAGAGAAGTCACAGAGTCACAAGTGACTGGAGGCTAGTGCCGTACTGGGATACTCTGAGACAGTAAGATGAAGACTTGTCCTGTCCTTTTATATTCCTCTCTACACACATCCCTTCTGGAGACAGAGCATTGATTACAAGAGCCTTGGCTTTGACCTAGTATGACCATTCTTACACTGGAAATCCAATCAGCTTAAGCTGCGTGGGCATATGTCTGTTTTAGTAGCAGTCTTCTTCCTTAGGTAAATTACTGCTCTGTAAAGTAATTCAGAGCAATTACTCCTAATCAAAATAAAATAGGACATTTTTCTCTTCTTGATTGTTCACTGGGGACCTGAGCTCTGTACCCTTCTCACTGTACAGTCATAAACCAAACACACAGACTACTGCAGTAAAACCTTTTGCACAATCGTGTTCCATAACCTCTACAGCTGAAATCAAACCAACTTCCTTTCAAACAGGATACAGTATTAATTAATTCAAAATCTTAAAAAAATTAGGCTTCTCTGGGGAGATGAAACCACTTTCCATTTTGATAATATTGTTATTACCTAAAGGAAGTGTTACGAATGAGAAGATACCACAGAGGAATTGGAACAGACTTCCCTGATCCACCATCTGATACGTTACATGGTACCCTCAGGTTGTCTTGCTAATTACACCACTGCATACAAAATGAGCCTGAACTCATTACATTAAACTGAATTTGAAAAGTGCTCAACACTCATTATATCTTTGCTAAAGGAGTAATACCAGCAACTCAACCCCAAAGAGCTGTATTCACTTTTCAGCCCCACAAAACTACTGCAAACCAATCTGATAAGCAAAGCTATTGTGTTTGTTCTGGGAAGAAAAACTACACAGTTATCATACAGTTTACATATTACTAGAATAAAATGACTTTATCAAATCAATTTTGTCTTTTATTATGTCAATCATACCAATCAAGATCTTAAATGAAGCCGTTAGTAGTGTTTCAGTCAGTTGGTTTGTGCAGGAAGATGCATGCAATGTAGAGTGTCTGTTAACAAATACCTCTAAGGTGGGAAGTCACCTGTCTGACCTGATGTACGGTACGGTCCTCTCTTCTTACACATTGAAGTAACAATACTTCCAGCTTGTGCGTTCAGTAATTCCAGCTAAATTGTGAAGAAACAAATTCTGATGCACTTACCAATGTCCTCGTACTCATGGTCATT
Source organism: Hirundo rustica (assembly GCF_015227805.2). Taxonomy (NCBI): domain Eukaryota; kingdom Metazoa; phylum Chordata; class Aves; order Passeriformes; family Hirundinidae; genus Hirundo; species Hirundo rustica. The sequence continues at coordinate 9,375,233 of NC_053457.1, read as the reverse complement.
GGAGTGAAGGAGAAAGGCCCTTTCTGACTCTTCCTGAACAAGAGCTACTTCAAAGTGAGAAACATCATCAAATAAGGAGTTTGAACACAGTGTTTTTAACTGTCACATAACGAGCAATTCTTTTTACCTTCTGCTTTTTGTATAACATCCACCTCATTTGTGCTTGAGACTTACCTGAGCTGAAGGAGGTGGAATGATTACAAGACAGTTCTGTTTTACCAGAGAAAAGAGCAGCAGCAAAATTGCTGAGGGTAAATGGCAAAAATTCTGCTGCTAAACCACAACAGCAAAACAAAAACACCAAGCTACAGACAGCACATGGGATAAGACAAACAAAAATTGTATAACTAAAATATTACTGAATTCTGTCTGTCTTCCTCTGTTATGCCAGGTCTAAGGAAAATTCAGTCTCTCAATAGTAGTGGACTTTTCTGAGGAGAAGAAGGAAAACAGATACTGAAGAAATTGTTGGAGTTTATTAACATAATTATTAACATAAAAATACATATATAAAAATATACTTTATGAAAATTCATCAGTATTACTCCAGCTGTGTATACTATTACCAGATATTCCATACCACTCCTTTTGATGATTTTGCTTTTTCCATAAGTTAAAGCCAAAATCCTTCATTATAATTTTTTTTAAAGAGATCCGATTCCTTCAGCTAAGTAATTTTTCTTCTGATTCCCATCTGTGTGTCCTTATGGTCTATGTTATTCAGTTAGTGCACAGGTCAAAGTTCAGGATGAAAATTCAGCAGGTGGAAATCCTTTTGCAAAGGATAGCTGTTCTCATCTAGCACAAAGTGGCTTCTGATTTCCAGCACATAGGATGCTTCTGTATCTGCCAGCAGCGAGTGGCACAGATCTGCTACGATTGTGCTGTAGGTTAGATCTGAAGAGGGCACTGCAAAACACAGACAAATTCAATTTACACTTGAGTTTCACAATAGCACCTAACATTCAGGTTCTACCTCCATGAAGCTCCATTGAATTACTGGAAGTAAAGTTCAACATCTGAATAGAAAGTTACCTTTTATTTTTAATTCATTTTTAAAAACAATAAGCTGAGCCTGTTTCTCATTAAACTGTTAACACCTGTGAATCACATAAAACACCTCTCCAGCCAAACAGAATGTATCAAGTGCAGCTTGTCTGAAACACATCATGAAAACAAGCCAGCTACTTCTAAAAGCTCCTAAGAAATTCTATTTTGTACATAAGGAATCCATTTAGTTATTGAATATTTAGGTATGTAACTGCAACTATTTAGTTATATAATAGGCATTCACTCATCTCACCTCCTGTTGTTGCAACCTCTCCTCTGAAACTCTGAGTTTGACAGAGAGCCACTGAAATATTCTTTGATGTTGGTTGTTTAGGGTTTTTTTAAACAGTCAGTGATTAAAAATTTTGCTTCCATTGTGAACTTTGCTGCCTGTTTCTATCACAAGTAATTCATTAATCAGTACCTACTAATCTCTTCAGCCAGTCTGCAGGAATATTGAGGAAGATTTTTTCCACCAACTCAGACACCACATGAACACAAATTTCATATCCTTCATCTTCTACTGTCATCAAAGCAGGTCTAGATTAGAAAACAAAGCTTCATGAAAGTTAGCAGCTATGGCTTGTTTTTTATTGAGGCAAAATTTTAGAAAGCACAACAATTTAATCTTACTCTGCAACATAATACCAAGAAATAGAAAAATGAGAAAATCTCTATGTACTCCTCTGTCAAGTCTGTAGCACCGGAATCAGTTTGAGGAACGCATGAGGAAATGGCCTTAAACTGAGACAGGAGGCTCAGATTAGACATTAGAAGGAAAATTTTCACTGTTAGGCTGGTCAGGATTGCCCATGGAGGTGGTGGAAATGCAGAGTAGGGAGATAAGCTTAGGTACATCACTGGGAATTGTGCCATCCATATCAACATCACTCAGTATTATTTCATGTGTCTTAATACACCACTTCATAGCCACATAATACCAAGGTATATCTCTTGTACTGTAAGAAATACCAAATCTTTTCACAAACCACTAAACAAATAAAAACCCCTCTTTGGAAATACTCCCAAGGTGATGCATTCTTATTAAACTGATCAGAAGAAAAATTCAGGGCAAAAAATGGACATGTAAATTCTACATCTAGATGTGTTTCCAAGCTGAGAATGTGAACATTGGAAATCCTTCTCACTTTTCTACCACCTTCTGTGCAGCAGCAAATTGAGGTCCCTCATGCCCACTGAGATTTTATAGTCTTATGAAACACTGGCAGAACCTTTTCAGTTAAGGAAAAAACCTCTTTGCACTTAATCCTCCCTCACAGGAAAACAAACAGCACATAAAGATACAAGACTATTTTGCTAGAGGAAAAATACTAAGTCACTACCTGGTTAGATAAATAGGATTTTTAAGTGATAGTCCTAAATATAGGAATAGTAATATTAAGTAATTAAGTAGTTGCATTTAAGTCAATGATTCATTAAGCTCATTATGAAAGGGTTTAGAAAGAATCTTAGAAAAAAATTAGATACAAAATGTACATATTCTAGAATTATTACATCCATGGTTGTCTCAATAAACAATCTCTAGCTACATGTCTTTCTAGTCACTATGATAATTACATTTCAAAACCCCAAGACGAATGTGAGAATTGAGCAATTAGTTAATAAAGATGTACCTACATCAACTGGATGCACTTAGTTTATTTTCTCTAAGTGGGAATGTACGTGTCTCACAGTGCCATCTGCTGATAACTCACTATCTCTGCTCTCCAAGAATGTCTACTGAAAACATTTGTCAGTATTATTTCTGCACAGCTGAAACTGACTAATCAGTTTAAAAACATCATTCTGCATTCACATGATTTCAGATTTAGGCTGGAACAAGATTCTCGAGGAGTTTTCCTTTGGTCCTCAAGCTTGTACTCCATCTTAGCTGTATCTGACACAGTACTGGATAAACATCGCTCCTGCATGATATAGTATTCAAAGAAATTAAAAAGTTAGATTTGAACTAAGAATATCATGAATAAATAATGACAATATAATACAGCAATTCAAGAACAACAGCTTGAAAATTCGTTAGAGAAACAGGGATTGCTAACCACACTTTAAATAAAAAATTTTCAATAGGCAGAAATTAAAATGAGAAAGTTAACCTCCCTAATAATACACATTACTTTAGTTCTAGTTTGTTTACCTGTAGAATGTTTTGACTTGGCTGTATGGCAAACATCTAATACATTGCTTGTAGATCATGTTCTCATCTGCCTGTAGTTCCAAACCACATTTGGCACAACCTGAATACGTAATCATAGGCAGAGAAGCCAAAACACATTCCAGTGAAGTGTCAGAAGAGAAGATGATTTGCTTGTACTGACCAGTGGAAATGGTAAACTTCAGTTCCAAGATATGGGCTTTCACTTGAATCACTCCTACAAAAACAATTCAAATCTGAATGAAGCTTGATTTAGAACTGAAAGCAAAATCAATGGCTACGGCTGATTCAAACCCAAAATTTCTGTGAAAAACTTCCTCAGTTTTTTCCCCCTTCACTCATATTTTTAGAGATATTGTATTCAGTGAAAAACCCTGGTGATTAAATATTATTTTAAAATGTATAAAAGTACTACATTTTCAGGTACTGTATCAGTAGATGCCACTACAGAAGGTGCCTGAATAAAAGATCAAAATTGTGCAAAAAATTTCCAAGTGATTTTCTTCCCTCTGTTTCAAAGACACTGAAAAGCATAGCTTAAACAACTTAGCTTTTCACTATTTATATATAGAGTTAAATGCTGCAAGAACAACTTTAATAATTTGCTAGAATTTAACACCAACCATAGCAATCTTCTAGGTTTATCTGGGAGAGTGTGACTGTGTAAAATGTCTTCTTTGTCCTTTTGTAAGAAGTTTTCAATAGCAGTAGCTATTTTGCTTTAGAGAGTTCCAGTGTTTGAGAAACACTGATAAAGTTTCAGCAATTAGTCACATCATTACTGGACTGGTTGGGAGTGGGCAGCAAAAGTCAGCATTTCCCTCTGTGTTCCAAAGCTGACTTTGCACACACCACACCTCTCTCTCCCCCAGCCTCATGGGATGGCGGCTGCATTCAGTTTGGCCAAGTACAGAGCAGCAACATCCAGAATAAATTCAGAACCAGACCTGATTCTATCTTTAAAAAACCACCATCCTACTTCATCAACAGAGCATCTCTTTTGTCTACTTATGCACGGCACAACAGACATTACAGAGCTAGGGATAACACTTACCTGAGCATTTTTCTTCCAGGTGTGCCGAGAGCCTTGTCAACTCCTTGAGGGACGTTTGACTTTTCTGAAACTTTTCTTTAAATTCAACTGCCCTTTTGTCATCATCAAACAAGCACTCATAGGATGACCATGGAGTTGTGTGCAGTTCCACGTCACCTGAGACAGAACTACGTTGGACCAAAAGGTATTTGAAGTCCCACAGGTGGTCTACAGAACAAAAAAGAAACCAGAAGAGTTTAGTCTCTATACTGTGGTTAATTTACAGGAAGCCAAGGTCACTTACAAGATTGAGAAACAAATCAGAAGGCATTCCCATATGGTCAGCTCTGGCAACTTCCTTTTAAGTGTGATGACATGTATGGTTTTCCCTCTCCCTAGAAACTTTGCATGAGTTGTCTCATAACAAATTTCATTTCACTTCTACCAAATTCAGCAGTAAAGACAACTCAGCCTTTTGAAATAGAAACCAGCTCTGAAATTTGTTGTCAGTTCTAATGCTGGCAATGTCTCAGAGAAAAAATCTTCATGTTATTAATCAACTTCCATTCTTTAATATGTCCCTGTTTTTTAATCTTCTATCTCCACAATTATCAATTTCACATAAACCTAGTTTAACTTATCTTAAAAGAACAAGACTTGGAATAAATCAAAATTTGGCAGTAGTCACTGCTGACACACAGTCTATGTAATTCTTACAAGAGATGTTTTTACTTAGTTACAGCTGGACTTGATCTCAAGACCATCAGGACATAAAGCCTGACACAAGTAAGGTGGAAAGCAGAAAATGAAAAAAAAAGGAGTAGAAAAAACCCAGCAATTCATAGTAAAGCAGACAATGACAACGAAGGCCCAGGAAAACTGGTAACAGCTAACACTCACAGATTTTTATAGTTACATAACCAGGCACTATGCAAATAAGTGCAGCTTGTATATAGATTCAAGTTTTTAAGTATTTATGCCTTCTCAGCCTTCTAAAGTGCATTCAAATTCTGATGCTGATGGCACTGCTTCTAAACACAGGAGGCATGTTAGAATTAGCATAAAATGTGTTACCCCCCCCAAGGGGAGTATGTAAAGGTTAAATGGATAAATGTTACCAGCTGAACATTTAAAAGGCACTAACAGCATCACAAAAATCCTTTTACACCTACCAACAGGAGCAGGGACCTTACCTTTTTTCTGCTGAAGCTGGGGGCACCAGGCAGCTCCTGCTCCCCACAAAACCATCCTATAGTGTTGATCTCGGTTCTGTTCTACTGTCAGGATAATTTTTCTCTGGTTGCCACCTCTATAGCTGTACACAGATTCTGAAAAGCATTGAAATTACATTACTTCTGCAGTAAAAAGCATATAAGCACACAAACCCCATGTGCCTCAGTATTACACTGAAATCATGGTGTTATCACATTTTATACTACAATTAAAAGCAAAGAATACCCCTACAATTTCTTCTGGACAGAAAATAATCTGATTTCTTCTGCAACAGGAATCTAGTTTGAGGGAGTGCATACAGTATATTAATTTACTTTTATCCATTTAAGTATTCAGTAACTGGACAACTCCCTTGGAAGCAGGAGGTATTTGAGTTTCTTTCAGCTCCTGAAATCCTGACTTGTATTGAGTAGAAAGAAATTGTACTCTCCCAGCAACTGTTGTAATTGGAAGTTCCCGTAACTTCTGTAGAATATAGTGGAAGAAACATTTCTCTAGAAGTTTTCATATAAAAGAAAATTATAGTCATGTACAAGGCACACTATTAGTGTGTCACTAAAAGTATTAATAACAGTGCATACAAATTGCAACAATTAACATCTCTACACCACTCTTATCCAGGACACTGCATGTTTGTTTCAGTTCCACACTAAAACTACAGCATTTTTCATAAATAAATTTTGAACAAGAACACCTGGATGAAACAGCTAGCTAATATTTAGTTCCAAGGTTTACACACTAGAGCAAGTTATGAAGATTTCTATCTTCAAAATTCTGCATTTAAAACTAATAAACATGATATTGACCATGTGGGTAGAAACTTTTATCTTACTAATTCAAGATGATGGTACAATTTGATTACATTTTTGTGCAAAGCTTGAAGTCAAGCAGTGAGAAACATCTCGCCTTGCAAAATTGCTATTAAAATTCCACCTACTGCAGAAGTTGAAGTCCAGTGTGTGAACTTACCTGTTAACACAGAAATATTGATGATTTTCAGGATTGAGTGCACCAAAGTATTTGGCTGGAGCTGATCTAGCTGCACATACTGAACATCATCCAGTCTCTGAACTTGTCTTTGTGGAATGTCTCTGAAGTGTGGAAATTCTGATGATATGTATGCCAATAAGCCATGGAGAACACCACCATCCACCAGAGGATAAACTTATACAGAAAAAAGGCAAACTCACAAACTGTTTCTTAAGCTTAGAAGTATAAAACCTATGACTTGGAACATGTTTACACTGACAAAATCCAAAGAGTTTAAGAATAATTTGAATGTAAGAAATTTCTGAGATATATAACACTTGATCTGAAATTAAACTGTACTTCAGGGTACTATCAAGAGGAGGCAGATGAAGTTAAGCTAAGTGCAATACTTTAAAATACACCAAAAAAATCTTATATAATAGCTTGGTAAGAAGAAAAGCATTCTTGATCATTGACCTCAGAATCTGCCTTAAAAAGCTCACATCACAACAGTGGACATCATAAAGACAGTAAGAAGTATGGTGGTACTTCCACAGTATTTTCCCCTCAGTCTTCAACCCTCCATGGCCTGCAATTTATCACTTTCCCTCAATGGATCTACACACTCCATTTCACAAAAAATTTAATCTCCATGAAATCTCAGACATCACACAGCCAGGTCCTGGGATGACGGCTCTTTCCTAAACTAAACTTTTTTTTTTTAGAGTTCATAGTGGCAGCCACCAAACTTTACCATGATCTCCACATGCCCATCTGATGTCATGTCCACATCTTGTGCTCAGCTGTTCCTGTCATACTTTTCTATTGTGTTTTGCACCTCCCAGTTGCACCCATTTCCAATTCATCCCCTGTGTGAGGCATTGCCAACAAAATGAAGTACTTGAAATAGCTGTTACTGTGATTTTCATGGCAACTTATGCACTACAATCTTACATTCTTCTGGATTGAGAGCTGAGCAGTTCCCCAGATTGAGTAACTGACTGGTAAATGTAGACTGAAGCATGACCTCTCCACACCAATGATTCTCGTACATTATTACATCTGCAAGAAAAAGAAAAGCAACCTTATCAACCCATGTGTCGACAATACTGAAGTGTATCATCTTTTGATGTATGATCTTTTGACCATATAAACATCTTGCATACAGATGAGTAAGGCACAGGGTTTGAAAGAGATCACTTGGAAACACAGCTATTTTTTAATTTTTAATCTACCAACACCATTTACAATGAGTTAATAAAATTTTCTCATTAGTTTGATATAATTCTTAAATTCCTTAGCCTCCTAGCAGACTGCTTAGGTCTGGTTTTCAGCAGCACTTGTCCTTTTCAGGAACAACTGTTTTAAAACACTGACACCTTACAGAACACCCTGATTCTCCATGTCTGTGTCTGAGGGCAAACTTCCATGGAACAGTCAATGTTCCACTGGTGGGATGACCGAGAACTCAAATGATATAAGTGACGTAAGAAAGCAACTTACAAATGCTGAACCACAGCTCCAAATTACTAATTACATTCTTCTACTTTAAACAGGCATTTTAAAGATCCATATTTTAGAAAGGCAAACAAAAGAATTCTCACCCGTAAGCAGTACGATATCCCCAGGAAACACAGTGAGGGACCAAAATGCAGCACCACGCCACAGCACCACCTTTCTCTCGATTTCTGACTGGTCCATAACAACAATTGTTGCCACAGGAACTTTACACGAAGATTTTGGTTTAGTCTTCATCTGTATTTCTTTGATATGACAAGGATGTACAACTGTGACCAAAATGTTGTACTTTTGATTTTTGCTGCAGCAATTCTTAAGCAGTGATAATTTCTTCTGGAGTTTCTTGAACTCTGACATCCTGTCTGGATCTACTCTCCCCCCAGAACCAGGCGGAGAAGAATTCAGTTTCGCTCTCTTGGATTTCAGCTGTCTTTTAAATGCTGAGTGGAAAAGATGAAAGGAATCTTCGTACTTGCGGGGCCTTTTAGAAGAGTTCTTGCGAGAACAGTTCCCTTGAGAGCACAGTATTCCAGAGCTCAATGGCTCAATACGGACTTCATTTACAAATTGCTCAGCAGGAACATTAAGTTCTTCAAACTCTCCTGCATTTTCCTGAGCACTTTCTTCCCGTTTTGTAGCTTTAATCCAAACATTTTCCCCATCATCCTCAGAACTGAAAAGTTCAAGAGAACTTGCATGCTCTTCCATATATTCATTTTCAGTCACATTAGTAGCGCATGTTCCGACACCAGAATCACATTGGAAGAGATCACGCTGTCGTTCTTCAGCTTTTTTGCCCGCTTCTGTTTCTGATCGTTTTACAATTCTTTCCTGAGTCTCATTCTGTGCAAAAACAGCCACCTGACTCGAAGTGACTACACTACAAAATTCAGTGTCTGCTGACACTGCAAAGTCTGCACAGCCATTTGCTTCTGTTGCTTTGGACTCCTGGCTTTTTTGGAGAAGCACATCCATATACTGACCGAGGCGTTCGTGGCGCTCACTTCTGCGGGCTGCCTGAGGCCCCGCAGAGCGCAGGTGGATGCTGACCCGCTCAGTGCTGGCCAGCAAGGCACAAATGGCAGAGCTGCTGAGTTCTGAAGGACTGCCTTTTCTCTCCCTGAGCTCTGGGCAGCAGGCACGTGATGCTTTCTCTTGTGCAGCTGATTCTGCCCAGCTCTGGGGCAGGTGCTGACCTGCAGCCTGATTTACCGCTGCAGGTGTGGATCTATCTTTGGGTACTCCACAATCAGAGCCAGTTAAACTCGTGCTCTTTTTCGGTCTGCTGCTACAAGTTACTGCCACAGGGGCAGGAGATGTCCCATCTTTTCCTACTTTTGCCATGAGCCTGCCCTGCTGAGCCCTGGCCCCACTTGCAGCGGCTCCTGTGAGTGTGGGGCTTTCTGCCTGGGGCGCTGGGGGGACAGCAGCACCGCTGGCAGGGGCTCCTGTGAGCAGGGGGCTCTCTGCCTGGGGCGCTGGGGGGACAGCAGCACCGCTGGCAGGGGCTCCTGTGAGCAGGGGGCTCTCTGCCTGGGGCGCTGGGGGGACAGCAGCACCGCTGGCAGCAGCTCCTGTGAGCAGGGGGCTCTCTGCCTGGGGCGCTGGGGGGACAGCAGCACCGCTGGCAGGGGCTCCTGTGAGCAGGGGGCTCTCTGCCTGGGGCGCTGGGGGGACAGCAGCACCGCTGGCAGGGGCTCCTGTGAGCAGGGGGCTCTCTGCCTGGGGCACTGGGGGGACAGCAGCACCGCTGGCAGCAGCTCCTGTGAGCAGGGGGCTCTCTGCCTGGGGCACTGGGGGGACAGCAGCACCGCTGGCAGCAGCTCCTGTGAGCAGGGGGCTCTCTGCCTGGGGCACTGGGGGGACAGCAGCACCGCTGGCAGGGGCTCCTGTGAGCAGGGGGCTCTCTGCCTGGGGCACTGGGGGTACAGCAGCACCGCTGGCAGGGGCTCCTGTGAGCAGGGGGCTCTCTGCCTGGGGCACTGGGGGGACAGCAGCACCGCTGGCAGGGGCTCCTGTGAGCAGGGGGCTCTCTGCCTGGGGCACTGGGGGGACAGCAGCACCGCTGGCAGCAGCTCCTGTGAGCAGGGGGCTCTCTGCCTGGGGCACTGGGGGGACAGCAGCACCGCTGGCAGGGGCTCCTGTGAGCAGGGGGCTCTCTGCCTGGGGCACTGGGGGGACAGCAGCACTGCTGGCAGGGGCTCCTGTGAGCAGGGGGCTCTCTGCCTGGGGCACTGGGGGGACAGCAGCACCGCTGGCAGCGGCTCCTGTGAGCAGGGGGCTCTCTGCCTGGGGCACTGGGGGGACAGCAGCACCGCGGAACTTTCCAGACACGAAGCCGTGCGCGTGGCACAAACAGCGCAGCTCTCTCCAGCTCTCGGCAGCAGGCCCCGAGCCGCTTCGCTCCAACCCCTCCAGTGGGCTCGGGATGCTGGGTGCTCCCACAAAAATATGGATTTGAGGTCTTCTTAACATTTTTGACTGCTGTGTAAGTTTGACTTTAAGTAAGGTGGTTTATGCAGTAAGCACAATAATGTGCATTAGCAAATGAAAAAACCAAAAAATTTTTACTTTTTCTTTACAATTTTAAAAACACCTGAAATTCATGAGAGTATTTCATAGTTTGACTGGGAAAAACGCTACCTGACTACTTAAACCCTATAAAAATAGACGTATAAAATCTAAAAAGGGGAATTTATTTTAGAAATATTTAACATTTGTTTGTGTCACGCTCGCACAGAAAAAGAAATTTACAGCAACACCTAGCTGCTGATTCTGATACATGGAAACACATTATAGCGAAGTTAAAATTAAATTTAATTATTGACCTGTTTGTCCTCATTTATTATTGCTAATTAAACGTGATTTCAGTATTCAGTACTTGATTTTAACTCATCTGAAAAAAATGTAGGAAATCTTCATAGCATGGTTAGGACATCATTTCATTTCCCAGAAAATAACAGTTTCAACTAAATGAATAAAACACTAGAGCTATTTAAAATTAAAGTTTGCTAGCAATGCAATATTTTACATGCCGTTTTAGCCTGAAACTACTGATAAAATTTAATTATTTAATAACCACTAGGAGGTCAGTAAAGCTTGAGCAGGCAATTTAGGATTTGCTTTAATTCATTTATGTAGTATCAAACTACTCAAGAATTACTAGCTTTTCTAGCTAATTAAAATTAAGCCAACTTACACAGCACACAAAAATAAGACCTTTTGTTTTTTTAAATTTCTTCTGTATAATTATAATCCTAAAATATGCAGAAAAAGCTGTAACTGTTCATTAAAATGCTATTTACAGTTACTTGTTTGGGGAGTGCTGCTGCTAATAGAAGTTGCTTCAATAGGCAATTTGCAGATGTGGAGAACACCAGAAAAAATCCAAGAGCTAATCCAGCTGTAAATAGAAGGAAAAGACCACTAAAACAAATGCAGCATTGAAAACTATGCAAATTTTTCATTTAGCACTAATTAAATTAGCAACCATTTTCCTAACAACCCCACTAGGGGTCGATAAATCTGCACATTCATAAGGCTCCTTGTAGCATGGACAAAGCAATAAACATCCTGGAATACTGATCTATGGTTTATTATTACTGTCACAGGAAAAGCGATATATAGCCACTAAAACTAGATAGGGCAAAATACAAAGAAGCTACAAAACCCAGTGACTGGTATTGCTCACTTTAATGCTCAAAACAAAACAAATGCCACTTAAAGCATCGGAGTGTCCAAACTTCTGCAGTTGTACATTTAAATTTAGTCGCAGGATATGGACAGTACCCAAAGCTGTGAAAGCTCTGAGTTATATAAAGAATGGTAATATACAAATAACCAGAAGAACAGAATTTACAGTCAACACTAAAGTAGTGGATCAGATAAGGGAAAGACAAAGCACAGTGACAGTGAGGATGAACCCCTGAAGAAGTGATGCTAATCAGTTTTGCAGACAAAAGGCTGCCTAATATACTTGATGTAAAAAGCTTAGTAACAGATCTGTGACAAATAGAAAATGTTACTATCAGTTCAAATGAACTAGGGAGATGTTCAGTTACCTAGAAATCTATCAGCCCCTCATTTAAAGTATCACAACTCTTTTGCTTTTCGAGGTGTTTAAAGGTTTACAAGTTACACAAAAATTCAGAAAGTTTTCCTTAACTTTCCAGTTCTGTAACTTCTCTAAACTTAGGATTTGCTTTCCTGATTCCCATTTTGCAGTGCCAGTACATTCAAGGCCAGGTTCGATGGGGCCCTGAGCAACCTGGTCTAGTGAAATGTGCCCATTCCCAGCTAGGGGGTTGGGAACTTGATGACTTTTAAGAACCTTTCCAAACTGAGCTGTTCTATGATTCTATGGTCACACCAAAGGAATTGAATCTTGATGTTATATAATGAATGTTTGCAATTACAATATCGTTTATATTTTCAAAACATAAATTACCTTAGGAATGCTAAGTGACCTCTGCCTGCTTTCTTATTCATGTAATAGGTCCACTGCTAAATTACCTGCTTTGGCAATTTCCAAGTGACTTTTTGGGTCAAAGATGTCCAACTCCTTCCTGTACTAGGAATCACCCCGTACCTAAAATCATTCAAGTCTATAAATCAGAAAGAAAAGAAAAAAAAATAAGTTTACCTAAATTCTCTGTACGCAAAACTGTTTAAAGAACCTTTGTTTTGCTGCTTTAGAACAGAATTATGGCTCACTTAATGAGATTTGTTAGTGAAGCTCTGCACTTTGTCATAAATAAAAGTCCAATTGAAAGATCAATTCACTACAGATTTTAAAAGGTGAGCAAAAAACCTCAATCATTTTAGTAAATTTCTACTGCCACAGAAAAAAATCCATTTTATACTGTAGTTAAATTATCTGTGAGCAGACAGTGGGTTAACTAACGACACCAAAGATAACAGGAGCTAAAACTTACAAAGATACTACTGAAACCTGAATGCACATATCCATTATACCTGTTAATTATTACACCATTTCCTAATTTGTGGAAAGCTGCTCTTTTCCTAACAGCCAATGAAAGCCGAGCTTTTTATCTCTGAAATGGTCAGAGTCTGATTGACGGGTCAATGATCTATTAAAAAACAGCAACTACATCAGCAAGTTTTACATTTGCAAGACACTGCAACTTAAGTTTCATATACAGAAATTTATTATGCTACGTAGTGTATTTCCTCCAATCTAAACAGTAAGGCAGAAATTCTAAATTTAAAGGTTTTTTAAATGAACTATCATTAATGGATCGCTAATCTCTAGTGATTTGCTGCACATAGAACTAAGTTTAAAATAGCTTTAAAAATCCTCTTCCCATAGGTACCCTAGAAATATTGTGATGTTACATATATGACTTTAAAGTACCCTAAAACACCCTAGAAATACTCATTAATTTTATTCCATATTTTTCTACTCATTAATAGTATTCACTCACCATGATAATCATTAAACATTATGCCAAGGTAATTTAGGAGGTTGATACAGCTTCAGCTTCCTGTCATTCCTGAATATTCACAGTAGCCACATGCCTAAATCTCTGTTTTGAGAAGTTACATCCAAATAGTCTCATCAAATCTTTACTTAAGCCCTGCACACTGAAAGCAAACCACACTAATTCAACCTCTGGTTAAGAGTTTCTTTATCTCTGTTACATACTACAGAGTTTCAAGCTACAAATAAAATTACAGAAATAAAAGACAGTAATGCATCAGAAGGCAAAGGACTATAGCAATATAATGCAAAAGTGTTCTTTCCCCTCCAGAAGCATTACAGTTTTAGGAGATAAACAGTGTAATCTTTTAACTTCCTACTTTGATTTGCTGCAGCTTGATGATGAACATCCTAAATGCTAAGTGGTTAATGACCTGATTCCCCCCAAAAATGCAAGAAAACATCACATTGTCCTTTACCCGCTGAAAAGCTGGCCCAGTAAGTAACAAGTACATAAAGCAGGATATTCCTTAAATTCTAAATTTTAACTTATATTGTGAACTTTACCCTCCCATATTCACATACTTGATTTTATACTCCTCCTACATGTACTATAAAAAATTAAAGGATTTATTCATCTACCTTACAACAGAGGGAACTGAATTATTCATAGCCATCTTCAGAGTATTTCGTTTCAGTTCAATTCAAGCTGCAGGCGTGTCTGGCTGGGCTTTTCTTTTTTTGACAACTCAACCCATGTGATTCTGGAGTAGAAAATCTACTACAACAGTTGCCAATCAAAGGAAAACCAGGAAAACTTCTTGATGCAGAATTCTGATTACATCACAGGAAACTCTTCGGGCACTTTCACCATGCTGCTCAAATCTCCCTCCAAAATTCACCACGATCTTTTTAAAAAGCCAGGTACCTCAGCTGCACAGTAACTTTGAAAGAAGAAACAGCAGGCAGTGTAGTAACAGTTTCATACACTTAGAAACTGAAACAACTCTCGGCTGAAGTGATGAACACATCACACCTTTGCTTGCAACTTGTGCAAGAAAAAGAAGGGTGATCCTTCTGCCAACAATTCCTGCTGGCACTGCACGTGAATCAATACACCAGCGACAGCACCTATCCACTAAATCAATACGCCTGGTCCAAACACACACTAAGGAACACAATGGAAAATACAAACTGACAGGAAATCAAACCAAGAAACTTGTAGCTGAAGCAGACTTACCCTACATAAGAGTGAGGGATCTATCATGAGGGCTTAAAAGATTACATGTGTATGTGAATGGCAGCTGAAGGAGATTTACATGCATTGCATCAGCCAAGGTTGGTGGGAAGCACCAAGAAGTCAAGGGAACACAGATGAGGGAGAACATGCACAAACACACAGGCAACTGGGGAATGAATAGGACAGGTCTTATTTCTGTCATGCATTGGTACGTGATTGGTACAATCACCAAACTCCTTTTAGCTGAATTGGGACTGCAGTCCTGTCCATAACTGACCTGTTGAACCAAATGTGATTTTACACCAGGATGGTGATTTGGCTCCCATAATAACACCATGGAATACTGCGCACAGAGGCTGCTGTCAACCAGACCTGTGGTATGGCAAGAACCTGCTAGCTGACCTCAAAACTGATGAAAATCACAAGCCCTCATTTGCCCACAGCAGTATCTGTAATTAATATAAAGTTACTTCTAAATGAGGTACTTAAGTTATTATTGACCATAAAATATTTTTTATTAGTATTTACTGTTGAAGTTAAACAGCAGCACTACTAATCCATTCACTATTTAGTTCTTCTCACTGGCTATTACCAGAGGATTGTAATACCATTTGGACTCGAGATAGGTACAGCTGCTTTACAAGTACATAAAAAATACACAAAACCTGTACTCCGCAATATGTAGTCATAAAACATGAGGTGTCCATTTTTTTTTCCTTATTTGGGGGACTTTCAGTAACAAGATGATTTTTAGAATATGGAAGATCTACGGTTTAGGTGTCACAATAGAAACCCTCCTAATCCTGCAGCAGCAGGGAAATAATTTAAACCAGAAATCAGTGTTCTAAGCAGTTCCATAGCCTGACATTGTAAAAAATGTTAAATCAAAACACTGAGTAAGAAGAGGCAAGTTGTTCTTCATAACTATTACTGGACTATGAATATACAAGAAGAAGGCAAGCAAGGTTTCTAAAGCTGTGCTCTAGAAGGAAAATACTTTCCTGGATCTGAAAGGAAGACATTTCTTCTGTAAATCCAAGCTAGGATCATATAAAGGCAGCTACTGAGCAGTTGCATCAGCCATTTTATTTTAGCATTATTACTTTTGGAACCAAATGGTGAAAAAATCTGAACACTGATAATACACTTTCAATTCGGCCATTGAGATAGTCTTCACTGTGTTTGAAAACTGGAGTAAAGGTAGTAGACTTTTGTGATTAACTTGATAATTCTTTCCTCACTGTTTTTGTGCCTTTCAAGATGGCCCCTTAAGTAAATGCTATTTATTGATTTTTGTTTTGCAATACACAAAAACATATAATAAAGGAGATATGAGCATCCAGTGGCTGCTACAAACAAAAGAAGTTAAAAGTTCTATAGAACGCTGACCTTTTGAGTAGAAAAGAAAGATAAAGGTAAAAGGTCAAAGATACACAAACGTGCCATGCACGTTTTGTTGAAGAACACTCATTCCCCAAACCTTTCTTTTTGAGAACTATTTAAAAATTGAACTGCTATACCTTCTGTCAAGATATTGTTCCATCTATTTCAGCATATTAAAATGCCTCACAATATTAGAATGGCATCATTGTGGCTTTTTTTAGAAAAACTATTTAGTTTGCAGAAAATTTTCCACAGGTATCATTACCAAAGAAAATCTATGTTGGGGCTGAAACCTGATAAACAGAGGTAGATAAAACAATACAGGAACTAAGATGAAAGCAAGGTAACTGGTCGAAGAAACATCTTAATAACCTGATTTCCATCAGATTAACTGCTGGTAGATTTGACTGATTAGGACCAAAAGATAAATAAATAAATAGATAGATAAGAAATATTTAAAATGCAAAGCCACCAATATTATTTTCTCATCTTTACAAAAGCCTTACTCAGCAAAGATGAAGTTTTATAATGAAAACCTGGATGCTGACTGCACGTTCATAGTCCAAAATGGGATATTGTCACTGTTTTGGACAACAGCCAAAAGGTTAAGACTGTCCTTTTGCTTTTGTACAGTGGGAGACAGGGTGTGGAAAAGTTGTCATTCTTAAGTTTACCATGTAATCTATTTTATTACATGTGAGTAATCTACTAGTGCCAGGAAAATGTCTTTCACTCTCCACCACAAGTGGTTATGTTAGCAATAGAGCTTAACAGAAGCTGCACTTCCTCTTGCCTTTAAGACAAGTGGGATACTTCTCATTTGTCAGCATCACTAAACAATTCAAGTTCAGTCTGTCAACTGAAAAAATGAGTCACTCACTCCAACAAGTCATATTGGAGCACACAAGTCATCACTAGATCAAATCATGTTCCAAGGCTGATCAAAACTACAAGCTACACAAGGAGCTCCAGAAGAAGCCAGGTGGCACATGAGCCCACAAGACACCTTTAGACCAACAGCTCACTCATGACTTCATTTACTTCATCACTGCTCATACAGGATCCCTCCAGAAGATCAAATATTTAACCTTCCTGCAAACATAAATGGTAGCAAATACTTTTTGTCAGGACCGAACCTAAGGCACCAGACCTATCTATTCCCCCAAGCCACATTGTGCACATTTTATCTGTTCCTCTAGTGTGCAGCTACATCCTTTATGTGGCATCATTAGTGTATTTCTGTGATGTTCAAAGGAGCTGCAATCCAATGCAATCAATAGCTGATCTCCTCAGTACTTTCAGATCTCAGGAAGATGAAAGCTGGCTTTATGCATTTCTATAGATCCAGTGTCTCAAAAGAAAAGTTCAAACACATGCTTTGGATGTGAGCATTGTAATTTAAACAAAACTCTTGAGAGATGTTAGCTACATCATAGTACTGACTTTTATAACCAAATGCAGAATTTCAGTTCTTGGAAAAGCAAAGGATTTTCAAGATTATTTTAATATTTCCCTTTTGCACACACCCTAAGAATACACTTCAGCTGTAAGCAAAAAGGATTTGCTCTCCTATCTGTAAGTCGAGAGGTTTAAGATTTTTTTAAGAGATAAAGCTCCCTTAAGGAAACATAACCTTCAGACTTGGGCCAAACTGTCTCTGTACACTGGTGAACAGCATTGCAAAGACCACTGATGGTTCACTGCCCACGCTTGCTCCTTGTTGTGGCCACAGAAGGAACACACCTACCAACTTCTCTGCAGAGCTGCATGAATGTCAAACACTCTTTCATGGCTATTCCAGCTCTGTAGTAAAGTTGGTAATTTACTAGGGCACTGCAGGAAACCAAGACAAAAAATTCCAGTTGTTTTAAGTAAGAGCTAGAGTGAATCTTCTGGAAACAGAAACAAAGCTTTCAAGTTTTTTGGCATTTATCTAGGAGAAAAGTAAGATATGATAAATAAAGAAAATTAGCGTTAGCTTTTTAATATATAAGCCTTTACATTTCAGTGGTTAGATGGATGTTAGTTTAGCAAAGTGGTTAAGATTTAACAGGGAACAGGTGACACTGAGTAACTATCAACATAGCTGACTGAGCCAAAGGTGCCTTTTAGATGCAAATTTCCTTCTTTCAAAGAGGTAGCTTTTCTCTCAGACCTGAGGGCAGCAATGCACTTTGACTATTTATTAAAAATAATTTGATTTGATTATAGTTCAAAAAATTGTAGATCTCAATTTCTACCCTGTTGTGCCCCAAAACGTTAAAGGAAATCATCACAATTGAACAAAACGTGAACAAAGTGTATTAATTAAATTCCAGAAGTACTGATTTGGCCTTTACCCTTTTCCATGGTAACTCAGCTGTCTGAAAATACCTCAAGTAAAATAAAAAAAAAAAAAAATCAAGAAATGATGTAACAAGTCATCCTGAGTCTCCCTCTACTGTTCCAAGTCATAATGTGTAGCAGCGGGGCACAGCAGCATAACCACTGATAAAAACCAATTCTTGTACCTTTGTTCTCAGCCAAAGCACATCATTTTCTTCACTGTTTTTGTGTGAGGCAATACCTCAATTATTGTCTGCACTGTGCTATTATTGCTGTGTACCTTCACTCAGCCTTTGATTTGGTAACTTTTATAAATGTTTTTATTACTTGTAGCACTACATAGTCCTGCCCCAGAAATTTTAAGTTATTTAACTTCCAATGCTCCTGAAGTACGAAGAGTTAAGGATGGAAGCTAAAGAGATTTATCTATTTCTTAATTTGTCTTCATGCAGAAGCTGCTCCAATCTGAAGTAAAACTATAAATTGCTTCTTTCTGCAATATAATACAGACAGAGGAGAGATTAAAGAAATGGTCACCTCATAGTTTAACACCTTGTGTATTGCAACTGTAATCCTGTTTGCAAATGCAATTTTTTTTCTGTCTGCCAGATATTAAAAGTTCTATACTTGATTTTCACTAGAATAGAAACAATAGGACTGATGTACACAAGGCCAATATTTGCTACTAGCATATTAGCATATTCTTTATCCAGAAAACCTTGTGAGCTGCTATACAAAGCTAAAATCCCAAGAGTTTTCAAACCATATTTTAAAAAGCACTAGCAGGAAGCTTTCACATAGAACAGAAGAAGCAGTGTCAATGTTATAAATCTCTCTTTTTCAAGAGTACTCTTTAATGTCCCAACACATAATAGAGTCTGGTCCTAAAGTAGCCCTGAGGAGGGTTTTGTAACCCACCCTGATTCCATGTCAAGTGACATCATTTACAGAAAGACAGTTACTGCTCCGTGTGACTCGTGCTGCTTTAGGGCTATACACACCCCCTGAATTTTACCTTCTGTGAAAACATGGAAGAGGAAAATCAGAGGTGAAGAAACACAAGGAATTTGCTACTCATTCCATATCTAAGTATTCTATGTATCCAGCTAATGATTTGAGTAATTCCAGGTCTAACTTGCTTGTGTTAGGATGCACATGGAATATAAATAAACAGCTACTGTAGTATTGAGCATATGACAGGAAATAAGTAAATACATATTGGTTTCCCTTCCAATAAATTTCATATTAAAATCTGTTTATATGAGCTTGCTTTAAAAGATTTTAAAATTAGCAGATAAAGCATAAAACTCAAAAAACTTCTACACTAAACATATGATCCACTATCTTTCTCTAGAGATTAGTAACCTTTACAACAGACCAGAGGTACAGGTAATCAAAAAGCAGTACAGTCTGCTCTATCTTGGCTAACATTCTGAGTTACCTGACATGGCATTCCAAGAACTACACCTATGTTAGCATTACGTTTGATATAAAAACTTTATCTTGCAGATAAAACTAACATACCATCTAAATGAGTGTCAGTTCAGGAGCCACGTGCTCATAAAAAACATTAAGTGAGGTATGGCAACATTTCATGTTAAACTTTATGAAAGACTGGAGCAGAAGAAAATTAAAAAAAAAAAAATTGAAGGCATTTTTTCAAAACTAAAGCTAGTATTCATTCAGTAAATAGAAGGCATTCAGAGACAAGTGAGAATCAAAATAGTAACATACTTCTCTCTACAGGAACCTTATGACATTACAATATATAAACAATATATCATGAACTTTAGCTGCCAACAGAAAAACCATGCAGAAAACCAAAGAGTCTGATCACAGTGAGAGAAAAAACTAGTAAATGATGGGTATGGACGGAAACTTTCACAAAATGAGCAAGTGCAAGAATTTGATTTGATGAAGCTGGAAAGAAAAACATCCAAAACAATGTCCACTTAAATTGCATTCCTCATTAAAAAAGGCAAATACTGAAGAGGGAAGAGATAATATGGCAAGAATTAAGAACTGTGCAATCATACTGTACAGTTTTTAAGTCCTTCAGACATTATGATGTTACTTGTCACTGCTTTCTCCACATGGCAACCAAGTAAGTTCTACTTTACCAGCTCTCAAGGAAATTAAAATTCCAACCCCAAATGGGAACCAGCTGTCAAGTCCCTTCACCTATGCTTACCCCTTTAACTTGGGAAACAGTGTTTAAAAAACAAGCACTCACATTTTACATCCAGGTAAGTTTAAAGGATAAAGTTCTGATCCTGGAAACTATTCTGTGCAGTTCCCTTCTCCAGGCAGCTCTGAAGTGACAAGCTGTTTAGTGGGCATCTCAGCTTTCCTTGGAGCATGCACACATGGAGAAGGAAGCTGTCCAGCAGCAGCATTCTCCACTGCTGAGCACTGCAGAGCCACTTACACCGCAGTGCTGGATAGAACAGCGGTGTTACGCGAAGTTGTTCCTCTCCAAACAGAGCCCAGCTTCTTAAGACTATAAATACCTTAAAGACTGTCTTGACTCACATTCACCTTTCAAAAAAGAATATTTCACTCTTGCAGCCAATATCAGTATTTTGGAAAGTTGTGGGGAAACTTTACCCAAATAGGTCATATTCTTTCAAATTTTCAATAGCTCAACTTATATAAATCAAAATAAAGTTTAGTGGGGATTGAAGCTGTTCCAATGTAAAAGTTATCTAGGCTTTTCCACATTACATTAGCTTTCCAGTCTAGTTACAGGCTCCATGACAGAAATTTGCTACCACACTTCACATAAATAATATTCATGATACTTCAAGAGTAGTTCTATCCCATCATTCTAAAAATTATATAGTGACTTCTCAGCTCAGGAAACAGATGTCAAGAGCAGAACCTCTGACAGAAAGCTTGGCACTGATCTTTAGGATTAGGACTGCTTTAGGAGCGTTGTTGTGATGAGGGCTTGGAGCTTACTGCAGGAATGAACGTCTCACGCCTGAGAAGTCAGAGCTCTGCCTCCCGGGCTTCCACTGCTGCACACACGAAGGCCAGGGAACAGCTCAGCTGCAAAGTCTGGATTCCCAACAGGTCCATTAGAATTAGCAATCCATGAAGTTACAGAGCTAATAAAGTCACCTTCCTCCATCTCATCGCAATTTCATGCTCTTTCATGACCTAGGGTGGGAAAACAGGAAAAAAACAAACAAGTCTAAGTTCAAGAAACTACACTGCTTTGAACAAGTTGATTTGACCTTCTCAGCAAAAAGCACAATCATATCTACACTGGCATATTCCCAAAGAACTCATGCCAACCCCAGCATTTATTTTCTTTCCTCGTTGAGTAATTTCACCTTACTGGGCATTTCAGAAATTTTTCTAATCAAATATAGCCACAGGTCAAATTATATTACCTGCTCTTCACCTGCCATCATCCGATTTGCTGGATGAAGACCTGCTGAAAGCCTGATTTCTTTTCAGATATATAAAGCATACGGTATGGAAATAATTGAAATAAAATCTGCCAGCAAAACATAAATATAATGTATTTGACAACCATTCCTTTTATCCAAACTGACCCATTCAAGTAACTTACAGATGAAGCTATTTGTTATTCCAAGAGAAGTTCTGCTCATTCCTCTATCACTAATTTCTATGGGTTCTTTTAATCCAACAGAACCCACAAAAGCCTACATAACTTCTATTTATCATCACCTTCAACATAAAATTAATGAACTGCAGTTCCATTAGACCTTACGATTTCTGTTCTTAGGATTGACTAAATTGAATATGCTCTGAAAAAGGATAAACACTCAAGACAAGAAGTATTTTACTTATCACCTTGGAAAATAATCCAAGACTTTCCTATATTTCTTGAAGAAAATCAAGTCTGATAGGAAAGAAACTGTATGAGTTTACTAGAAAAAGCAAATTTCAGGAGTTTCTCCTTAAGAATACATACTTGCCATGCTCCATAATTTCTGGCCTATATTCATTCAGATATGAGGACCTTACAAGTTTGTATAACCAGCTCAGTTCCAAGCAATACTTAATGTATTTGTCCCCCTCATATTTTTAAGAAGTTGGGAATAAATTATCATCCAGATTTTTTATGGGAACTGAGGCAATGAAAGCTTAAGTAACTTACTTCTGGTTGCACAGTACATTGAACCAAGTGTAGAGCTCAGAGTAAATCTTACATACTCCTCAGAGTAAATCTTACATACTCGTACCTTAAACATTGCACTGCCATTCCCCGGTGCATAATCCTTCACCTTTTTGATAAGATACAAAACTACCCTTTTCACCTCAGCTTTTCACCCTACCTCTTGAGATTTTCCTGGTTATATGGTTTCTATATCTACAATTCTCTCTTCCTGCAATATGAGATTTATTGTCCTCCTCTGCTTTTGTTCCTTACTTGTGTAAGGAAGGTGGGTCTTGAGGTCTCAGGTGCTCCTTTACAAGCATAAAATAATCAAATGATTCAAAGTCAGGAGTAACACAGGGCATCTGATATAACTATTTTTGTTGTTGTTGCAGTTTAGTTCCTGAACCTCACACGCTATTTGAAGGAAGTTCTGTTACCTTATATTGTGCAGAACACAATATCCACACAATCAAGCCTTAGTTTTCAAAATGTTAAGAATTACTTTAAGTCTTAAGGCAATGCCCTATATTCTATTGTGACGTTAGGACTCATTCTGGGAGTAAAAAGATGAGTGTTTGTCACATAACAGACCTTTTTTTTTTCCTTTTAGTTAACAGGCCCATTAACTTCTTTAACTTGCATAACCTTCACTGAATTAGCCATCTAATAAACAAGAATAAACTGCACCTAAAACTGAGTAACATTAATGGACTTGCACTACAAGCATGACTTCAGGGTAGGTGAGGGGTAAAATATTTAGGGACAACAGAACAGCAAAGGAGAGTGGCTTCTAATTTCATCCTTCACCTACTCATCTGTTACTTTGAGGGTTTTGGTCACACGAGGAAGAAGCTCAATTTCTGCTTAAGTAGCCCAATGTTATATTGATGTAAATGTCACAGTGATAACATAGCCTTAAAACCTGAGGTGAACACACAGCATGCTGTGTTCATGAAAGCTGATCTCTAATGATAACTGAACAATCTAAAAGCATACATTATTCAGAGTGCCATTTAGTGGTCCTTTACTAATCTAAAGAAAAACACCAGGCTTAGGTGAAAACTGATAAGATGAAAGAAACCTTTTAGAAATAAAGATAAGCTTTTATAAATTCCATGGTGAATTTAATTCATTTAGTCAGAAGAACACAATACAGTAGCCCTTATGAAACCAGAAAATATCTTACAAATGACATGCAGAGACTTGCTTTCAAAGGAAAAAAACAGAAGATATGAAGAAGAATAGGTAAGTTAGGCATTATCTTGCCAACATCGACAAAATTATAAATAATAATCAAGAAAAACTTGATACAGTGTTTTCAGAATTTGTTCAAATGTGTTCAAGAAGGGACCATTTAATTAACACAGAAATATTTCCTTCTCCGACCTATTTTCTCATGCTGAGATTCCGCTGGGATGAGCTATACAACATTGATTTTGTGGTGGATCTCTGCATCCAGTGGGCACCATGAACAATCCTGAGGTCTGCGAAAGATGACCAAGAAAAGATATCACACATTCATTTTTACATCCAGCATAACCAGCTATTTCCACCCCACCCAGGAAATCCAAAATGTGTTGAAAAATACCAGCAAACGCACTCCTGGAGTTGTCTGATAATACCAATTTCAACTATATCAACAAACTTGAATGGCAATTCTTAATGCTTTGTATCTGGGCTTCACCCACCAATATATTTCACAGAAGATTTAAGCATTCAAACATATTTTAACAATCTTGATCTCCATAACGACTCTCCCAAAGTGAAAGAGGCTAAAGTTGATTTTGTTAATAGAAATGCAAACAAAAGCACTACAGGAGACCAGTATTCTCTAGTTCATAAGAGCTTTAATGTTTGTTATTTAAACAATACACACTACATTTATGTCAACAACTTCGATTGTCAATTGAGTATTAAACCAAGAAAAAACTGGTTTGCTGCCTGTGATGCTGTGATTCCAGGTTGGAAAGATCTTGGGTATAATTTTCAGCCAGCCAAGGACACCAAGAGTTGCAAAAAAAAAAAAATCCCACCCATTTCAATTGTAAATGTTACTTTCAACCAATTCTTATTTCACTCCCGGCAAACCACTTTCTACTATCTGTTATTTGATATGTTCACTGAAGTAGACAGGAATTTTCTAAAAAACATAATTTCCAGGAAATAAACTGACTAAAGTACATTATTTTCCTCCCAACCTTATTTAAGATAACAAAGCTGGCATGCTCACAGTGCATCTGTGGAAGATTTATGCCTGTATATCTATCCCATTTCCCATTACTAGCTTTTTCATCAGTTAATTTCAAACACAGTTAACAGCGAGATGAGAATCACAAATATTTCAGGATTGGGTAACTATATCATGCCCTCTTTTGTCTTTTAAATTAGACATGAGGAAATACCACTCAAAAGTTAAGCTTATGCCACAGTGACACAAACCAGCTGTTTACACAGATTCTCAGTGTTTCAGCAATTGAGGAAGGAGAAGCCTTTACACTGACCCACAAAAGCCTTGAATGGCCACATTGAGGGAAAGGTCACTGAGATCAGATTAATTTGTTACTGACTTCAGCAAGCTCTGGGTCAGACCTAGAGCCTCCAGAGAGAGTCACTCTTTGCCCTACCCATCTGAAAACCAGAAGTGGTGTTACAGGGCTAAGTGTCATTAAAAAGCATATTTAATATTTATCAGTTAGATTATCTGGCAATACCCATCATCAATATATTGATAGTAACAGTACTGAAACATGGCACTGAGAATTTCTGTGTATCTATAGACTGCCCGAGCAAGAGATGAGGGCATCAGCTCCTGTATACATGAAGAGCTTTTTATATCTGCTCTGTCACAGAGCTGAAGCAACCATTTGGCAACATCAGTCATCGTGCACAGCAACTATATAAACAGATGGAGACAGGAGGTCTTTAAAGCTAATAAACATAAGCACAACCACTTTTTGTGGCAATTAAAAATATTTACTCATGAAGCAGTGATCAGAATTTATTCAATATTTTGATTTCTGCAGCAGGATCATTACCAAGTTAAAACCTCAGAAAACTGCTCTGAACCACTTAGGAGGGTTTTTCCAAGTACCTTTCACTTACAAAGTAGGAATCCCTGTCAAATTCACATCCTAAACAATGGGTTAATAGAGCTATGACCAGAATTTTGCAATAAGAATGATACCTTATTTCATATAGATATAGATATATCAAATATTTGTAGAAGTTCTGGAAAAGTTAAAAAAAAAATCTTATGTTTGATTAAATAAGAAACTTAAATATTATTTTGCTTAGCTACAGATTATTTTTGTAGCAATGCCTCAAGTAAAAAACCAACATTCACTCTAGCCCAGTCTCTACTAGGCTAAACCTAGAACTTCCTACTTTACTTGCACAATTATGAGTTTCACTCCCTACTTTTACAGTGCTACGGACAAGCAAAAACAGTATTTACAGATAAAGAAAATAATAGCAACTTATTACTTCAACATAGCAGTCAGGAAAAACTTCAATTCAATATAAAGTAATATATAAAAACACTGAATAATCAGAACCCAGGTACCTAAGCATCTCATTAATAAGACAAAGTATTGAAAGGTTTAAAGCCTTTATCTCAACAGGAAATAATCTGAATACCTCTTCTCCAAATTTGCAACATTGCAGAAAGCACATCTCAAATTTGCAGCATGTGCAAATTACCTTCTGCAGCCTGCCTGGAAAGCCACCAAATTCAGGTTCTTCTTTATCAAGGCAAAAGGAGGAAAAGAAGAAAACCTACAAGTCTGCTCTCCAAATCTGCTATGGCTCAACACAGCTGAAGTTATTTATGGAGGAAAGGCTCTAAACCAATAGATCTCAGTATTGATATCTTATGCTATCAGTAACAAGGCTTTGGTCTCTGATTGGTTTTAAACAGATGACTGAAATGAAGATTTCTCGTCAAGTGTTCATTTGGTAAAAGTGCCCATATAGCCAGGCACAAATTAAGGGAATCTTCTGGGATTCACCAGAATTCCATGTAAAAGCATCTTACAGGGACAGCCCTCCAGCAACACAGAAACCAGACAAGTGTTCCTCACATCC